>NC_140582.1:473906823-474264956 GCF_964204655.1 Triturus cristatus | reverse complement strand
GGATGGCGGACAAGGAGCTGCTTCGCAGAGGGAGACTTGCTGGCCCAAGAAGGTTGTTGAGGGTATGCTGGTGATGTGGAAAGAGAGTGCGTTACCTGCTGATGTGGTGAGAAGCAGCGTGAAAGGAATATCTCCCACAGACAGACCTTCGGTATGTTCTCAGAATTGCCTCGGACAGATGCGAGCTGACAGACTCAATCACAAAATTGCTTTTAAATGTTCATACAGTGTGACTTATCAACAGTTCGCACCCAGGCTCGCAGAGGAACAGCTGCGGCCCCTGGGCTCGACTCGCAGAGGGAGAACTACGGGCCGTCCGCTCCCAAAGGAACAGCAGCGTACTAGCCCGAAGACGAAGAGGCACAGCAGCGGCCTAGCTCGCAAAGATAGAGAGCTGCGAGCTGACGCAGTGGCTTCTAAAAGCATAGCTTCAAATTGGTCATGTTGGGCAGAGGGAGCATGAAGGGGGTATCTCGCAGAGAGAGACCTGCGGTATATTTCCAGTCTTGGCTTCACAGATACAACTGCAGCCCTGAGAAGTCCCACCAGAACAGCTGTGAGCCCACCAGTGGTTCGCATAGGGAGACTTGCGGGCCCAATAAGGTTGTTGGGGGTATGCTGGTGATATAGGAACAGGGTGCGTTGCCTGCTGATATGGAAAGAAGCAGCGTGAAAGGGGTATCACGCATAGACAGACCTCCGGTTTGTTTTCAGAGTTGCTTCGGACAGATGCAAGCTGACGGACTCAATCACAAAATTGCTTTTCAATGCTCATATAGTGTGACTTATCAACAGTTCGCACCCAGTCTCCCAAAGGGACACTTGCGCCCCACAGCAGCGTACTAGCTTGCAAACGTAGAGAGGTGGGAGCCGACGAACGGGCTTCTAAAGCCATAGCCGTGATCTAGTGATATAAGGAGAGGAAGCGTGAAAGGCATATCTCACACAGATGCCAGTGTTGCCTCGCAGAGGTAAAACTGTGGACCCAATGGCTTCTACATGGAGACATGCGAGCTGATGGAGTAAATCACAAAATGGCTGCAAACACTTCCTGGTTTCAACAGTTCACAGGCAATGAGCCGCACGCTCGTGCTAGTAACCCCTCAGCCAATCACATGTCAGAATTCTCACATTTCCATATCTGTAAAATGTGATATTTCTCAAAAACTACTGAACGGATTCACAACATTTAAACAAAAGCGTGCTTTCTGGACCATCACCTTTCTCCCTGTCAAATTTGGCGTAATTCTGTTCAGCAGTTTCACCTGTAGTCTTCTGTAAAGTTTTGTATGGAAATTCCATGGAGAAACCACGTTTTAGGACCCTCTTTTTCATCAGCCCCTCCTACACCATTCACCCCCAAACTTTCAATATAGGAGCTAATCAAAAAAAGAGAAACTTTTTGGATAATTCATGAAGATTCGTCAAATGACGCCAAAGTTACAAGCACATAGAAAACTCCAGGATGGGGGCTGCGCAACCCCCCTCCCAACATCAGTGAAGCCCAAAGCTGCGCGACCCCGCGGACCCCCGCAACTCCTGCGGGCCACTGCTATTATTTTTTAAGAAATACCCCCACAACCTAGCCCACCGAAGGCCCTCATTAAAAAAAGAAAAAAAATGTAAATTATGTTTTGGGTCCTGGGGGTCCTCCTGGGACCCCCTGAGCAGACTAGTGGGTCAGGGTTTTTCTACCCTGCCCCCTTCTCTTGTTTTATACCTTTGTTTCTCCGTTTTTGGGTGACTCGCTTGTACCGAACGACAAGATGGCTGCCAACACTTCCTGGTTTGGAGTGCTAGCAGCCAATCACATTGAAGCTCACGCACGCGACTTAGGCTCCACCCAGATATCGAAACTTTTATTTTTCTTATTTCTCAGCAACTACTGAACGGATTTACACCATGTTTAAAAGGGTCGCTTTGTGACCCAAGCACTACATTTCTGCCAAATTTTGAGTAATTCTGTTCAGTAGTTTCGGCTGCAGCCTTGCACAAAGTTTCCTATGGGAATTGATATTTTTACTCATATTTTTTGAATTTCTCAAAAACTACTGAACGGATTTACACCATTTAAAAAGAGGTCACTTTCTGAACCAAGCTCTACCTTTCTGCCAAATTTGGGGTAACTCCGTTCAGCAGTTCAAGCTGTAGGTCGTCGCAAAATTTTCTATGAAAATTAACATGGACAAAACAGACTTTTGGGACCTCCCTTTTTTCTTAGCCCCCGCTTGACGAATCACTCCCAAACTTTCAGGATAGGAGCTGACCTGGATAGACTTTTTTGGGAGAATTTCAGGAAGATTCGTCAAATGACTAGGCCTGGGCGAAAATTTCGTTCCGTTCGCAAAAATTGCGATAATTTGATATTTTCGCGTTCCGCGGAGAGCGCGAAAATGTCAAAGTTTCCGGTTTCCGCAGCTTGGCGATAATTTGTTTCTTGCTCGCGCTGTAAAATAATACATTCTCGCGCGCGCGCGATCGCCTTACCTGAATCCCTGCGTTCGCCGACAAGTTTTCTTGATCCGGTCACGTTCTCCATGAGATGTTGTATTGTTTTTAGCCATTTGCGCTGTCTCGCGACAGTTCGCGCCCGCAGTGACGTCATGTGTCGCGCGATCACGTCTTTCTTCTCGCGATCATGCACCGTGAGACAACTCAAAAGAAGATGGCCGCGCCTGCAAGCAACCACATGGGTACGTTGGCAACCCGCAACCATGCAGAAAATCTCGCGAACATGCGGGAAAAAAAATTCCGCATTTTTGCGATATTTCCACTTGTTTGCGATAATTTTAAACATTTTCGCGATAATTTACGAAAGTTAATTTCGCAAATTCCGCCCACCCCTACAAATGACGCCAAAGTTATTAGCAAATCAAAAAATGCTTTTCCTATGGAAACTAGGTTCTAACTATAACTACCTACTGGCGACTGCCAGTAGGTAATATATATATATATATATATAAATATATATATAAAACAGAAGATAACAGTGGAACCTTCAGTCGACCAGCACCTAACCTAATATAACTCTCCCTTTGCTAACTCTCTATTTAAGGGAAAATCGTGTGCACACTCTATAGCACCCACTGTTACAATGCCTATTCCCTAAGGAATGAATGTAATTAACAAAAAAAAAGAGGTGCACCACACGAGGAGCTCAAAGTCACACAGATCATACGTGGTTATGAATTGTCTTCAAGAATCATTTTTTATATATTCATTTTATTTTCGTTTTTCTACAGAAAGACCAGCCGACGCGTTTCGTCCTGAACAAGGACTTCTTCAGGGCTATTAATCATAAGTAAAAAAGTACATATAAATATCACACATATAAAAATACATATACGAAAAAGCACTTACATATATATAAAAAGACACTTATACACATGTAAAAAGACGGCAAACAGACAAAACGACATTATATACAATCTGTCATATAACAACAGTTTTCCTATTCTAGACTTTTCAAACAGACCATTCCATACATAACATTATGTTTAATGGAAAGCCCTACATATTTTTTCATTATTGAAGTTATTTTATAAATTTTTTTAACTTTTTAAAAAAAATTATTTTGAATTATTTTGAATTATTTTACACCATTACATAATTTTATATTTTTATATTTTTATATATATCTCTTGAGGGGTCAAACGAAACAAGAATCAATTCTAGTAATGACTGGATCAAATCATACCCAGTATACAAGTAGTGTCATGGGGTAAGGGCAAGATATTCAAAGAGGAAGAAATAATCACGAATAAACAGAAAAAAGGAAGGCAAGAGAGAGAGTCTGACCTACCACAGGGATATGGCAACGTTCAAAGAAGGAAATATCTTCCAGAGTGTTTCACCAATCCTAAATAGTTTCAAAGTGAGCGGCAACGTTCCCTCCAATCAGTTCTACGACCAAAACACAATCAGACAGTGCACCTAATCATAATCAATACATCTAAAATCTCAAGGCACCACAAACAAAAACAAAAGCAAAAACAAATTAAGTACTGCCACAACAAAATGTATGTATCAAAAACACCGCGTATGACTCACAGATTCACGCCAGAGTTTCATTGTGGTCCTGTAAGTGAACTATACAAAGATTCCACGTTCATAGGAATCATGCACCCTCTGGTTCTACAGATGTGGGCAGTGGGCAGCGTCCCAATATTCTAAAAGAAAACCGGAATGTATTATTTTATTTTACAAAAAAGTGGGAATCCGGGATATATTTTTATAAAACAGAGATTAGATAAACAAACAGTTAGGAATAGGAAGGGAGAAAATCAACTATTATTTCAGAGTTTCTAAAATTACACTTAAGTAAACATCTATCTACAATAATTTAAGCATGAAATCCTATCTTATTGCACAGCCACCATACAATTAATGACAGACAAACGAGGAGAATTTATTTCTTCCTCAAATGAACCAAGAAACAAACTCAACACATAATGCACAAAAGTAACTAAGGGGCCCATATTGCTCTATTAATCAAGAACCCATTTTAGACTAGTCTCAACAACGTACTAGTGAACGAGAGCGAAGGGAAAGTTCCCAACTGTCGAGTTTAAAGCCCACATAATCCTTCGTAAACAGCGCGATGCACGATTCGAACCTTACCGCAATACAATAGTTGCCGGACAAATGTTCATGCGCAGTCTTCAACGGATAGAACAACGGTAAAATACCCCGGCAGGAAACCTGTCTCTAAGGAGCGCGATCTTTAAATAGTGCGCGTAACGGGTCCAGGTGAGGACATCACATGGGTTGTTACCATAGCAACCAATTTGTTTAAGACCGACTCGTTGGCGGTTACAATAAGATCACAACTACCTATATCAAGGTTACTAATATAATCAGCCTACAACGTAAACCAAAAACAAATGACATATACTGTGAAAAAATATAACTTGACTCAACGGAAAATGAAAAGCGACCGGTTGTAGGGATAGTGCAGAACCAAAGCAACGTGCGTCTAGTCAACGTTCCTCTGACACTACGGTGGCGGCCATCTTAGCATGGTGAAAAATGTATAGTCCCCCAGTTATAGGAGAGCCAAATACTAAAAACGGCATGGAAGCGGTTGGGGTACATGAAATATGTGTACCCAACTCAACAGGGACATGACCATCTAAGCGCGTAAAGCACTATTTTAATTACTATATACGCCAAAAATAAGCGAAAAATTCACAAATCAAAAACTAAATAAAATAACGAATAGTGCGCTCACAGAATTTCTAAGTGCCAGTATAATGAGGGGAATCATATATTCTCTAAACGGAAGAGAGAATATATCTAACGAGGTTACAACCCCCCCTCACCCCAACCTGGGGCAGATGAAGTCACCCGATAAATAGACGTTCATGACCCTATAATAAAGGGAATCATGTCCCAATAGACGGGGCAGTATATGTCCGTCTGAATGGAGCACCACCACCACAAAGTGCCAGAGAAAAATCGAAGATGGAAAATCATGCACCACGCCACGTGCACAGATCAAACATAAGCATTAAGGGGATGCAATGGAACGGTGTCCACTGAACCCCCTGAAAGAAAGACGTACTCAAATCTGTACTTAATCCCAAGCCGATTGGTAAGACCAACGGTCCCTCTGGGTTTATATAGAGGAAAAAAACAGAACGAAGATGGGGAAACATACAGATAACAATAACACCCACTCAAGACACCTATTGATATACCTAAATCTGATCTGACATAGGAGGAGACTGATACAGAGGTATAGGAAAGAAATGACACAGAAATATAACCATTACAAAAACTATATAAAAAAGGGAATCAGTGAATAAAACGAGGTCAAGAGATAAAAGAAAAGAGCGGAAAGACATGTGACAGCCATATAATCACGGGTAAATACAGAAACAATGTTTCTACATATTGAGTTCAGATAGTCACAGTAATTAAGGCAACTTAGGTTGTACCTAACAATTTGCTTATTTTCGAACAGGTAAGTGAGGACAAGCTGGCAGAATGATGATATTACAAAAAATAATGCATTTCGTCATCACTATTATGTCCAAATTCCACACTACGCAATTTACAGATCCAACCTGCCTCATTCCTTCTCAGGGAAAGTTCCCGATTGCCACCCCTCAAATTGGCGGGTATATGATCTATTCCCATGAACCACAGCTCTTCTTCCGTTGTGTGATTTTCCTGCATGTGATAGGTGAGTGGGTATCTGTGATTACCATTCAGACGGGCTCGAACATGCTCCTGAATTCTTACTTTCAAAGCCCTTTTAGTACTACCCACATATATCTTGTCACAAGGACAACCCACCACATACGTTACATATTTGGAGTTGCAATTGATTAGATGGTTTATTGAGTAGCTTCGTTTGGTATTGAAGCAAAAGGTCTTGGTTTTATTCTTCCCCAATTTGCAAACATTGCATTGATTGCATGTGTAAAAACCAGTCATCTTGGAATTAAGCCAGGTTGGTTGTTTCGGAGTGGTGACATAACTTGGGCATAAGATATTTCGTAAGTTTTGCCCTCTTCTGTATGTGATCTTAGGTTTGGTTGGAATAATATCTTTAAGGCAAGGTATTTTCATCAACAAGTGCCATTGTTTTCTTAAGACATTATAAACCTTATTACTACGATCATCAAATTGAGTGCCAAATGCAATAGGGGACTTCCTAGAGTTGCTGATTGGCTTGGTAGCTAGAGTATCTTGTCTCGAAACTTGCAATGCCTTTGTGTGAGCTTTTTTCAAAACAGTTTCCGGATATCCTCTGTCCCGGAATCGTTTCTTGGTCTCTTCTACACTGTGAGCAAATGTCTCATCCATGCTACAATTACGGCGCATACGGATCATTTCCCCATAAGGGATGTTAGAAATAACATGTTGGGGATGTGAGCTTTGATAGTGCAGTGTGCTGTTACAAGCCGTAATTTTCCTATGAGTACGGCTATGTATAAGATCATCTTGGATGAAAAATGTAATATCCAGGAAATCTATTTCCCGATGGCTGTAACTGATGGTAAGGCTCACGTTGAACGGGTTGTCATTAAGGTAGACATGATAATCCATTAGTTTGGCGATAGGTCCATCCCATAGCATAATTACATCGTCGATGTACCTACCCCAAAAGATCACATGTTCCATCCAGCCTGCCGCATGACGACCCCAGGCATGCTCCCACTCAAACCAGCCCATAAAGAGCCCGGCGTAAGCGGGAGCAAACCTGGAACCCATGGCCGTGCCCTGGATTTGATGGAACCATGTAGAATCATGTAGGAAATTTTTTTTTGACAAAATAATATCGGTCATTTCTAGTAATACTTCATTGTGAGAGTAATGATCAGCCGTTCTCTGGCCCAAGAAGGATTGTAAAGCTTTCATCCCAAACTCCTTCTTGATGCAGGTGTATAGACTAGCAACGTCCATTGTCACAAAGACAAGGCACTCCGACCATTTGAATCCCTCAAACTTCCCCAAGATGTCTTTCGTATCTTTAATGTATGCAGGTAAGTTTTGCACCAGTGGCTGGATATATGAGTCCACATATTCGGAATGTTTTTCCGTGGGTGAGTTTACTCCAGATATGATAGGGCGGCCCGTTGGAAACTGGCCGCCCTTGTGTATTTTTGGAAGAATGTAGATGCACGGAAAGGTGGGTTCTGAAATTGTCAAATATCTGCATTCTTCCTCACTCAAGAGACCAACTTCACACCATTCAGTGAGTCTCATATTTATATGTATGGTAAGAGCATTAATAGGGTTTGTCAATAATTTTGTGTAGCAGGAGGTGTCAGCCAATTGACGGTCTATTTCTTTCATATAGTCTAGCTTTTCCATAACGACAACATTGCCCCCTTTGTCAGCCTCACGTATAATGATCGAAGAATCTGATTTGAGATTTTTTAGAGCCGTATTTTCCCTAGGAGTCAGATTGAATTTCCTTTGATGGGAAGGTATAGGATGTTCCAGAAGTTGGTAAAAGCCCTGAGTAACTCTTTGTTTAAAAATATCAATATTAGGGTGGGTGCCAACAGGGATGAATTTGGATTTTGGTTTTAGACCACTATCAACAGTAACATCCTCTACAATATCAAGTTCATTCCTGACAAGTTCAATATTTATAGATGTTTCTAGTTCAACAGACATCATGCTTTTGATAACATTTATTTCATGAACCGTATGAGTTGGATGTACAATTTCAACAAAAGATCTATCACAGATGGATGGATTCCGTACAAAATGATCCTTAAGATTCAACAGGCGGATACATTTAAAAAGATCAACAAATAAATCGACCTCCCCACTCACTTGATTAGGGCAAAACCCAAGTCCCTCGCTTAGGACAGAAATTTCATCATTAGAGAGTATCCTAGTTGACAAATTGACAGTAGTGAGTTCCTTATCTGCACTGTCTGCTACATTCTCCAAATGTGTTAGTTCTCTGTTCTCTTTGATCTGGTCATTCTGCTCACTGGTTCTGGTTTTGTCTTTTTGTTGATGTTTCTGTTTGAGGTCCTGCCATCTCCTCCCACCCCTTCTGACTTTTGATCTTTTACTCCTGTTCTTGCTCCTAATCTGAGTCTTTCCATCTCGACTAAAAAATTGTTGTTAGGCCTATTTTCAATTTCTGTGGCTTCCACTAAGTCCTCTGTGGCCACTGAACTGGCCACTGATGACAGTGAGTTTATGCTGCTAGAGGAAGTCAACTCCAGGGTATCTCCCCTTGGTCTTTTACCTTCTCCTGGAATCTTGACATTGTCATACTTGTGGGAGAAAGTGTATACTCTCCCATCCTTATAGTCCTTGTCATCTCTCCTAATCTTCTTTACCTTCTTATCCCTCAAATATGTTTGGTATCCCTCCAGTATCTCATCAAGAATCGCATAGTTTTTCTTTACTGTTTCCTTTAAATCAGAATTGGCTATTTCCTTCTCCAATTCTTCAATTTCTTGTTGTAATTTAAGTCCCTTTTTCCCTGCGTTTTTAATCAAAATACGCATCATGTTAATAGAGGCACTGCGGAGGTTTCCCTCCCAATCCTCCAATTGTTCCTTGTCTGTTAAATATATATATATATTTATATATATCTATGCATCTATATAGATATATATATATATATATATATATATATATATATATTGTCCAACAAATTGCCCAAGCATATTAGGGGCGCACTCACGGCAAGCCACACCAGCCGGTTCCTCCCTCGCAGGTCTCACCAACGGCTTCGTTACTTGGGAACTGACCACGCAAAGCTTCTTTAGTTAAACTTCTTTAATGGACCTGACGCATTTCAAAGCCTGTTGCTTCTTCTTCAGAGGTCGCCATTCAAACAGTCACAGGGTACTCTGTGCAGACTCCGCCTTTAGTAGGACGCGCGTAATGCGCGCTCTGCATTATGGGATATGTAGTTGTCAGAGCATATTTCACCTTAAGTAGGTCCTGCGAAACTGTTCCTATTAGGTTAATTTTCTCCCTCAGTGGGCTACCAAGAAGTTTTCATGGTCTTGTTATATCCCGGATCGCCGTACCGCATATTAGTCCGAAATTGTTCCGATCAGCGGTCTCCTTTGTTCTGGATGTTGCTGCCCCCCACGGCAGGACTGCCGAGTTTATAGTGTCCAACAAATTGCCCTAGCATATTAGGGGCGCACTCACGGCAAGCCACACCAGCCGGTTCCTCCCTCGCAGGTCTCACCAACGGCTTCGTTACTTGGGAAATGACCACGCAAAGCTTCTTTAGTTAAACTTCTTTAATGGACCTGACGCGTTTCAAAGCCTGTTGCTTCTTCTTCAGAGGTCGCCATTCAAACAGTCACAGGGTACTCTGTGCAGACTCCGCCTTTAGTAGGACGCGCGTAATGCGCGCTCTGCATTATGGGATATGTAGTTGTCAGAGCATATTTCACCTTAAGTAGGTCCTGCGAAACTGTTCCTATTAGGTTAATTTTCTCCCTGAGTGGGCTACCAAGAAGTTTTCATGGTCTTGTTATATCCCGGATCGCCGTACCGCATATTAGTTCGAAATTGTTCCGATCAGCGGTCTCCTTTGTTCTGGATGTTGCTGCCCCCCACGGCAGGACTGCCGAGTTTATAGTGTCCAACAAATTGCCCAAGCATATTAGGGACGCACTCACGGCAAGCCACACCAGCCGGTTCCTCCCTCGCAGGTCTCACCAACGGCTTCGTTACTTGGGAAATGACCACGCAAAGCTTCTTTAGTTAAACTTCTTTAATGGACCTGACGCGTTTCAAAGCCTGTTGCTTCTTCTTCAGAGGTCGCCATTCAAACAGTCACAGGGTACTCTGTGCAGACTCCGCCTTTAGTAGGACGCGCGTAATGCGCGCTCTGCATTATGGGATATGTAGTTGTCAGAGCATATTTCACCTTAAGTAGGTCCTGCAAAACTGTTCCTATTAGGTTAATTTTCTCCCTGAGTGGGCTACCAAGAAGTTTTCATGGTCTTGTTATATCCCGGATCGCCGTACCGCATATTAGTTCGAAATTGTTCCGATCAGCGGTCTCCTTTGTTCTGGATGTTGCTGCCCCCCACGGCAGGACTGCCGAGATTATAGTGTCCAACAAATTGCCCAAGCATATTAGGGGCGCACTCACGGCAAGCCACACCAGCCGGTTCCTCCCTCGCAGGTCTCACCAACGGCTTCGTTACTTGGGAAATGACCACGCAAAGCTTCTTTAGTTAAACTTCTTTAATGGACCTGACGCGTTTCAAAGCCTGTTGCTTCTTCATCAGAGGTCGCCATTCAAACAGTCACAGGGTACTCTGTGCAGACTCCGCCTTTAGTAGGACGCGCGTAATGCGCGCTCTGCATTATGGGATATGTAGTTGTCAGAGCATATTTCACCTTAAGTAGGTCCTGCGAAACTGTTCCTATTAGGTTAATTTTCTCCCTGAGTGGGCTACCAAGAAGTTTTCATGGTCTTGTTATATCCCGGATCGCCGTACCGCATATTAGTCCGAAATTGTTCCGATCAGCGGTCTCCTTTGTTCTGGATGTTGCTGCCCCCCACGGCAGGACTGCCGAGTTTATAGTGTCCAACAAATTGCCCAAGCATATTAGGGGCGCACTCACGGCAAGCCACACCAGCCGGTTCCTCCCTCGCAGGTCTCACCAACGGCTTCGTTACTTGGGAAATGACCACGCAAAGCTTCTTTAGTTAAACTTCTTTAATGGACCTGACGCGTTTCAAAGCCTGTTGCTTCTTCTTCAGAGGTCGCCATTCAAACAGTCACAGGGTACTCTGTGCAGACTCCGCCTTTAGTAGGACGCGCGTAATGCGCGCTCTGCATTATGGGATATGTAGTTGTCAGAGCATATTTCACCTTAAGTAGGTCCTGCGAAACTGTTCCTATTAGGTTAATTTTCTCCCTGAGTGGGCTACCAAGAAGTTTTCATGGTCTTGTTATATCCCGTATCGCCGTACCGCATATTAGTTCGAAATTGTTCCGATCAGCGGTCTCCTTTGTTCTGGATGTTGCTGCCCCCCATGGCAGGACTGCCGAGTTTTTAGTGTCCAACAAATTGCCCAAGCATATTAGGGGCGCACTCACGGCAAGCCACACCAGCCGGTTCCTCCCTCGCAGGTCTCACCAACGGCTTCGTTACTTGGGAAATGACCACGCAAAGCTTCTATAGTTAAACTTCTTTAATGGACCTGACGCGTTTCAAAGCCTGTTGCTTCTTCTTCAGAGGTCGCCATTCAAACAGTCACAGGGTACTCTGTGCAGACTCCGCCTTTATTAGGACGCGCGTAATGCGCGCTCTGCATTATGGGATAGGTAGTTGTCAGAGCATATTTCACCTTAAGTAGGTCCTGTGAAACTGTTCCTATTAGGTTAATTTTCTCCCTGAGTGGGCTACCAAGAATCCGGGATATAACAAGACCATGAAAACTTCTTGGTAGCCCACTCAGGGAGAAAATTAACCTAATAGGAACAGTTTCGCAGGACCTACTTAAGGTGAAATATGCTCTGACAACTACATATCCCATAATGCAGAGCGCGCATTACGCGCGTCCTACTAAAGGCGGAGTCTGCACAGAGTACCCTGTGACTGTTTGAATGGCGACCTCTGAAGAAGAAGCAACAGGCTTTGAAACGCGTCAGGTCCATTAAAGAAGTTTAACTAAAGAAGCTTTGCGTGGTCATTTCCCAAGTAACGAAGCCGTTGGTGAGACCTGCGAGGGAGGAACCGGCTGGTGTGGCTTGCCGTGAGTGCGCCCCTAATATGCTTGGGCAATTTGTTGGACAATATATATATATATATATATATATATATATATATATATATATATTCACTGAAAAAACCATAGGTTTCACACATGTTATAGTTAGCGGAAATTTTACTGATAAAAAACCAGTGAAATTGCCCCGTTATAGTTAGTGCTGGCAACTATAACTCACGCGACCGCAATCCTCTGCTGATGCTAATACTGTATTTAGACACTTATTTGCCCATGTCTTCTTCCATACATTTTTAGCTATACATATATTACAAATATTTTTTTTTCATAAAGACACATATGTCATCAGCAGAAGATTGCGGTCGCGTGAGTTATAGTTGCCAGCACTAACTATAACGGGGCAATTTCACTGGTTTTTTATCAGTAAAATTTCCGCTAACTATAACATGTGTGAAACCTATGGTTTTTTCAGTGAATTTGCAAGGTTTTTTAAATGCTAATTCCTAACTATAACGTGTGTGAAACCTATGGTTTTTTCAGTGAATTTGTACGTTTTTTTAAATGCTAAGTTACTTTACGCCATTCGAGGCGTGCGCGCCCACTTAACGCAGTTCGTTCCGTGCACGGTTTTTATCAACTTTAATAAGCCCTGTACATTTGGTGGCCTTCGGCCACCAAAAGCACAGGGGGTGGGGTCAATGTGGATAGTGTTTTTTTTATTTCGATTTTATAATTTCATGTTGCCAAAATTTAGTTTTTTTTACCTTTTAATAAGCCCTGTACATTTGGTGGCCTACGGCCACCAAAAGCACAGGGGGTGGGGTAAGTGTGGATAGTGTTTTTTTTTTTTTTTTTTTTTTACCGTACGCTTACGGTAAGCGTACGGTAAGCGTACTAGGCGAAATTGCCGAAAAAAAAATAAAACCGTTTTTGCTCTTGGGGGATGTTTGGGGACTCCCTCAACATGACTATGTGGGAGGGAGTTGTCAAAACAGCCCCGTAACATGTTTTTGGCCATCTTGTTTGATAAACAACACTCAGTGCGAGAGACAAAATGGCGGCCGCCGCTTCCTGGTTTCGGCCGATTCGAATGTTTACTAAGATCTAAGAGCCAATCAGAATCGCGCTCGCGCACGCCACCGTACGCTTACGGTAAGCGTACGGTAAGCGTACCGTAAGCGGGCTCAGATATATATATTGATTTAAAGGCTATTTTCTCAGAATCTACTGAACAGATTTACACCAAACCTACAAAAGGCACTTCCTTGACCTAGGGACTACCTCTCTGCCAAATTTCTAGTAATTCTGTTCAGCCGTTCGGGCTGTAGCTCGTTCTAAAGGTCCTATGGAAAAATGCATGGGAAAAACGCGTTTTGGGACCCCCCTTTTATCTCAGCCCCCGCTTGACGAATCCCCCCGAGACTTTCAGGGTAGGAGCGGAGCGTAGCGCCCCACCTATTTTGAGAAATTCGCGAGGATTCATCGACCGGCGCCAAAGTTATTCAAAATAGAATGTTGAGGTTTTCCTATGGAAAAGGGGTCCTAACTATAACTACCTACTGGCGACCGCCAGTAGGTAATATATATATATATATATATATATATATTATCTACTGGCGGTCGCCAGTAGATAGTTATAGTTAGGACCGTGTTTCCATAGGAAATCCGCAACATTCTATTTGGAATAACTTTGGCGCCGGTTGACGAATCCTCGCGAAACTTTCAAAATAGGTGGGGCGCTCCGCTCCGCTCCTACCCAGAAAGTCTCGGGGGGATTCGTCAAGCGGGGGCTGAGAAAAAAGGGGTGTCCCAAAACGCGTTTTCCCCATGCAATTTTCCATAGGGACCTTTAGTCCAAGGTACAGCCCGAACGGCTGAACAGAATTACTTGAAATTTGGCAGAGAGGTAGTCCTCAGGTCAGGGACGTGCCTTTTGCAGGTCTGGTGTCAATCTGTTCAGTAGTTCCTGAGAAAATCAAAAGTAAAATCATATATATATGTGGGCGGAGCCTAACCACACATCTCATCCTGAGATCTGATCGGCTGTCAGCACTTCATCCAAGAAGTGTTGGCAGCCATCTTGGGACCAATATACATGATAGCACCTCATTAAAAAGCATTGCAGTTAATAGAAGGTTTTAAGACTTTAGATACATTATAAATCATTTGTTGATGGTACTATACTCATTTTAGGAATTGTGGCATGTTCTAAGGTGATTTCACCATATGAAAACGCCTTCTGCTGGGATATCATGATTGAGAGAAAAATATTTTCTCATGCTTTTCCCACAGAGGTTTGGAAGGTGATCTATAAGCTAAACTGAGAGCATATTTTCTGTAAATTCACATTATCTTTCTCAGTCATGTGAGAATGAAGTCTGACATTCTCAGTAAAACATGTACATCCAACAAGGGCAGAGACTGTCAGTTGATTCCTTTGTGTTCTACTGCAGCTTCCCAGACTGTTCCAAAGAACAACTAGCGCGCTAACAGTCCTACTTATGATAAACGTATGGCACACCTGAAGCCATCTTGCTTGGATTAAAGTAGTAACTCTTAAAACATTTAATTTAAAAAGGAACAAAATGAGGGGGGTCATTTTTTCATAAAAAGTATGATTAGTGCTGCAGAAAGAAAAATTAGGGCACATTTTGAGTGACTTCTCAAATCCTCTTCTATTTCATTAAAAAATTCTGACATGCAGACTGAAACATGCACTTTCAATACCAGCAGCAGTTTTCCCTGGTGAGCAGTAGCTTTACTACAGTGATCTAATGAGCAAAAAGAGTGCTAACATTCTGAATTTATGGCAAATGTGTGACATAGCTGAATGCCTTCTTGATGGAATCAAAGTAAAAAACTGAAAGTATTTCCTACTGAGGAGACTGCAGTAAATGAGGAAATTGGGAAACTTCATAACAAATAAGTCTCCCAAGATGGCCACCAGAGACAAAAGAGCCCAAATGTAGCCCAAATATCACCCAGATGTAGCCCAAGTATAGCCCAATGACAGAATGTCCCAGAGTGTTCTTAAAAACAACTAGAGCGCTTACTGTCTTCATTATGACAAAAGTATGGCACACCTGAAGCCATCTTGATTGGAATAAACTGGTAACACTTAAAACATTTAATTTAAAAAGGAACACAATGAGAGGGTTCATTTTGCCATAGAAATTATGATTAATGCTGAAGAAAGAAAATGAGGGCACATTTTGAGTGACTTCTCAAATCCTCTTCTATTTCATTAAAAACTTCTGACATGCAGACTGAAACATGCACTTTTAATACCAGGAGCAGACTTCCATGGTGAACAGTAGTTTTACTAGAGTGATCTAATGAGCAACTAGAGTGCTAACTTTCAGAATTTATGGCAAATGTGTGACATATCTGAATACCTTCATGATGGAATCAAAGTAAAAAACTGAAAGCATTTCCTACTGAGGAGACTGCAGTACATGAGGAAATTAGGAAACTTCATAACAAATAAATCTCCCAAGATGGCCACCGGAGACAAAAGAGCCCAAATGTACCCCAAAATCACCCAGATGTAGCCCAAATATAGCCCAATGACAGAAGTGTGCAAAACACTTATTATTTTGTGGTTTTGCAGTGTTATATAGTGCAGACTTGTCAGGTATTGGAGTGCTTTACATGAGCATTGGTTACATCACACAAGAACAAATTCATTTTGGTTGTAGACATGGGGAGACTAAGTGATTTGACCAGAGTCACAGAATGTCGAGCTGAAGCAGAAACTCCAACCTGGTTCCCCAGTTGCAAAGTCTGCATTTCTGGAAGTAACACCACATCCTCTCCCCTAAGTGCAACATTTAATCAAGTGGTCAACTGGATAAAACATAAAGATAACAAATAACTTAAAAGTGCTTTGTCACTATTTGAAAACTCAGAAAATATGTCCTTATTTTAGTCTTTTAGAGCACTAACCATAATTTTGATGCCAATAAGACCCTCTCATATATGTAATTTCTAAAGGAAATGCTCTAGGTTTTACAGCATGAGGGAGGGGACAGGACCATGCACATGGACAACAGAGAACAGAGGGGCAAGAGGCAATGGTAGCTAGCTGACCATAATGGACAGACAGGAGAGAAAGCTGCAGCATAACAGACCATAAAGGGCAGGAGGGACGGATCATGGGCATTACAATGGAACAGACAAGCCAGGAGGGAGGGAGTAGGGGTCTGAACATGTAAACAGATGGCTGGGGGCAAGGGGGCAGGGCAGGAGCAGCAAGATAGCCAAGGAGGTCAGGCAGGATGGGCACTAGAAGCAAGACACACCATGAAGAGCAACAGTGAGACTGTGATGGCATACATACAGACCATGGAGGGAAGGTGGGAGGGGGTCAAGGGCAGCTAACTGACCACACAGGGAAGGTGGGAGGGGCCATGGCAGCACAGAAGACCATGCATGGCAAGTGGGAGGGTTAGTGGCAGCACAATGGCTATGATGGGCAAGAAGGAGGGTGCAGGGGCATGCACAAAGGACGATGGAGGATAGAAGGGAGGGTCAGGACCTGTGCACAGACAAGAAAGTTCAGGGGAAGGGGCCTCACAACAGACCTCATGGGGCAGGCAGGAGGAGCAGTTGCAGCACAACAGACCAGGGAGGGCAGAAGGGTGTGGCAGTACAATGGACCATGTAGGACAGGAGGAAGAGGATAGGGGCATGGCATGTGGACAGGCAGGGTGGAGGTGGCAGGGACAGGTTACAGTCATCTGACAATGCTAGGCAGGTGGGAGGAGAGTGGCAGCTCAACAGAACACTCAGAGTAGATAGGAGTGGCAGGTCCATGGAACATGGTGGTCAAAAAGGATGGAGCAGGGGCATGCACAAAGACATCGGAGGGCAGGGGGAAGGAGAATAGGGGCAGCAAGCTAATCACAGAGTTTAAGCAGGAGGTCAATGATGGGGCATAGAATTGGGCAATGGAGGGCAGGAGGAGGGGACTGGTACATCATACTAAATTGAGGGCAGTGGCAGCACATCAGACCATGCATGGCAGGAGGGAGGAGGCTAGTCCATGGATTCACACAACAGAGGATTGGGAGGAGGGGGATGGGGCAGCAAGCTAACTTTTCAGAGAAGGCGGGTATTAGGAACTTTATTGTTTTTAAAACGTGTGTCTGTGCGAACTACTTAAAATATGAACAAGTATGCAGCATAATCTCACTTTTATTCAGGAAGAAGAGGACGTTTGTGACTGTGACTCCGGGCTCACTTGGCAGAAACACCCCCTGACCCTCCACCCCATCGCAAAATGTAATGCCCGTGAAAAGGGTAGGTGAACACAGTGTTATATAGAACATAGTCCTGAGAGCACGATTGAAAATGAAAACTAGATATAGTGTATGGTATAAACTATGCACCAAAAAGTGTGATATAAGATGAACCGGGCGTGAAATATAATATGCAATACATTGTGCGCAATGACAGATTCATTGGAGAGCGCGAGATAGCACAGGCACTAGCGCGTGCTATGCGATATGCGCCTTGGAGTGTAATATGCACAGGGCAGTGTTGTGTAACCTAACTAGTCTCTAAAGTTGCAATATAAAATATGTGCTGGGGAGTGTAACGTTGCATATGCACTGTGACAAAGATATGGATCCCAGATTGTAATATGTATGTCATAGCACTGTGCGTTATAACATAGGCATCGAGGAAGGCACGTTAGATGGGGCAATATAACCCGTGCGAAGACAAGTGTGGCATGACATATTCACGGGGTGGTGTTACAGTGCACATGGGCTAGAGAGTGTCATAGCATACGCACTAGCTGGTGGAATACAACACAGAGGTGTGTGGCACTCGGCAGGCAATGGTGGGTGTAACACAGCATTGGGCTCTGCCAGGAGCGCGCTGTGACTCTCAAGTGATGTTCGTCCCCTTTCCAGAGAGTAAAATAAAAAGTATTACACATCCGGCAGTGGATGTGTGTTTTATTAACCGTGAGGGGGGTTTCTTGCATAGTGTTGGTCGAATTTGTTGAATCCCCTTTGAATGGCTTGGTGTGCATGTGTATTAAATGTGCCCGTCAATAGCTACCCATGTTTGTATAAATACACGACAAGGGTGTCTACGGGATTAGGCACGGTAGGGCATCAGACATGTCAGAGCTTCACAAGTGGTGTAAATACATTCCATGTGGATTCATTGTATGCATAGTCGCCTTTTAATGAATATCACGCAAATTGTCATGGTGATAGGTACGTACAGTTTGTCCAGCATGTTCTAGGTGTGTCTATAAATATACATTTTTTTAAAATAATAAAAAACAGTGGCCAGCCCTGGGGATTGGGGTCAAAAAATTATAATTAGGAGACAGGCCCTGGGGGATGGGGTCATCAGGGCCAATAAATTAGAATAAGAAGGGGAACGACACAGCCCCCCTTCTTAAAAAATTAAAATAAATAAAAGACTGGCATCGTGCCGGAGGCCACACCCCCTCCTTGCAGCACTCTGCAAACGCGCCCCCTGGCGAGTTGTAAGTTGGGGAATTAATTCCTCTTCAATACTGAGGGTCCCTGAGGGCCAACTAGCCCAACAGGCATCTCCAGTATGTTGCCAGGGAGCTGCGCTGCAGACAGGTGTTCTGAGGCCAAGCCCCTTTTTACACCTCTCTGCAACCCAGCTCTGTGGCGCTTACTGGAGGTACCTAGTGGTCTAGTTTGACCCTAGGGACCCTTAGGATTCAAGGGGACTTAATCTCTCAACTTAGAACAGCCACAGGGCGCGTTTACACAGTGGTGAAGGGAGGGGACAGGGCCTGAGGTGACGTGTGCAAACACGCACTATGGCACGTTTTAAATTGGGGATATAATTTCCCTTCAATACTGAGGGCCCCTGGGGGCTAACTAGCCCACCAAGTGCTTCCAGTAAGCGCCACTGAGCTGCATTGCAGAGAGGTGGGCCTGGCCGTGCCACTTTTTACACCTCTCTGCAACGCAGCTCTGTGGCACTGACTGGAGGTACCTAGTGGGCTAGTTGGACCCTAGGGACCCTCAGGATTCAAATGAACTTGATCTCCCAACTAAAAACGGACACAGGGCGTGTTTACACAGTGGTGAAGGGAGGGGACGGGGCCTGAGTTAACGTGTGCAAAAACGCCCTGTGGCCTGTTTTAAGAGGTAGTTTTAATCCCCCTGCCCTATTATATACTAGGGGCTTACAGAGGAGGTCATGCTAATCACAGGGGGACCCCAACGCATAATATTCCCTAGTGTATGTAGGTGTTTTCACTGTATTCTAAGTGTCTTTTAACATAGCACTGGCTCTAGGACTGGTTAGTCAGACTCAGTTACCACCAGTATCTGAAAAAGTTGAGGGTACAGGATGATTTTGCAACAAGGCTTCTTTCTGCTCTTCTTTTTGTTCTTTCTGCACGTTATCCTTCTTCCTGCACTTTTCTTCGTCTTTGAGGACTTCTGTTGCTTCTTTCTGCACTTCTTTTTTTACTTTCTGTGCATTTTTTCTTCTTTCTTCACATGTCCTATCTCTGTAGGCATAGTTAGAAATTAGCATTTGAAAAACCTTTGAAATTCACAGAAAAAAACATAGGTTTCAGGGGTGCTATAGTTAGCTGGACTTTTCACTTGTACAAAACCATTGAAAATCCCCCGTTATAGTTAGTTCAGCTAACTATAACTTGCGCGCCCGCAATGCACTGCTGATGACGTCACATATTACATCACTCATGACATGGTCAGTGACATCACTCATGACATCACTGATGACATCTCAAATGACATCACTGATGACATCATCCTTGTGATAGAGTGGCAGACCTCCTCTCACCCTAATATAACCTTTGATACACACATTCAAAAATAGAGACTAAAATTTTCAAAACAATGTACATACCAATACCAGTTACAACAACCTCTTCAGTAATTCTAAGATCCACATACACATCCACTCATTCACCAACAGTCCTATACAGACACTCATACATGTACTCACTCATCATATGTACTCATACACCTATACATCCTGTTACACAATGCCACTCATCCATAGAGTTACTCACACACATAGTCACTCATGCTAATAAAGAATCAAACATACATTTACTTGCATATACAGTTATACACACACCACCACACTTACTTCTACGGAAACTTACACATACTTAGTCTTTTAAACAATCACTTATAGAAACACATACTTATTCATACAGGAACTCTTTCAATCTCTCACTCTCACATATACTCACTTATATACACCAATAGTCACATATACTAGTTTAAAACATATGTAGTTACTCATAAAGACACTATTGAGACAGTCATTCACTCACTAACACACCCATACACACACTCATCCACCCATACAGTCCTGCACACATGCTGTCTTCAACACATACAAACAGTGAGTCACTCATTCAGGCACCTATGCACTACGTAATACCCCCCACCGAACCATGCAGACACTCAGACTGATACTCAAAAAACCAACTAATAACCGATATAGACACCCATGTAGCTAGTCACCAACCCATGCAGCCACTTATACACAAAGTGAGAGACTGATACAGATATTTACATATTTAAACATTACTCACTAAGCCATGTATTCACTATGATACACTTAATCAGTCAGTTACACAATCAATTTTTCAAAAACAAATCCTCCATTTAGACACTTATATACCCATTTATTCTTCCATCGACCTTGAGATATACATATATAAAACATATTTAATTTTCAGAAAAACACACATTCACTGGATGAAGTCATCAGTGATGTCATCAGTGATGTCATTTGAGATGTCATCAGTGATGTCATGAGTGATGTCACTGACCATGTCATGAGTGATGTAATATGTGACGTCATCAGCAGTGCATTGCGGGAGCGCGAGTTATAGTTAGCTGAACTAACTATAACGGGGGATTTTCAATGGTTTTGTACAAGTGAAAAGTCCAGCTAACTATAGCACCCCTGAAACCTATGGTTTTTTCAGTGAATATATATATATATAGTACCAGTAGGTAGTTACAGTTGGGACCTGGGTTTTCTGATTTGCCTAGAACTTTGGCGTCATTTGACCAATTTTCATGAAATGTTCGGTAGGTGCTGGTTGTCATGGAAAGTTTGGGGGTGATCTTTGCAGTGAGGACCGAGAATCTGGGGTGTGAAATAAGGGTGCACTTGAAATGTTAATTCCCATAGGAACCTTTAGCCACAATTAAACATGAATGCACAATCAAAAGTTAATGCTCTGATTGGCTGGACGGACCAAAACAGAAAGTTGCTGCCACCATTTTATGGATCGGGAACTGTCTACATGGCAAATAAAAATTCGGAAAAAGCTAACATAAGGGGTCAGAGTAGAGGTACTCTGACCTCCTGTTTGAGAAATGTGGATGTTAGTGACACAAGTTATGTGTCCAAAATAGATTTTTTTTCAATTGCACGCGATATTCACAACGATGACGCGATTGCCATCGCGGTTCTCCTGTGTACCATCACAGGAACATCACGACTACCAACATCATCGCGAATATTGGTGGGAATATAAAAAAATATATCAGTAATATGAATTTTTATAGAGATATTGAGATTCTGAAAATGTTTTTATAGAGTTATTAATATAGGGAATTATCTTCTGTGATGGTTAGAATTATTTATATAATTATAATTTTTTTAATGTGGTGGTGGCTATCAAATTCCTGCTTTTGTTTTCTGTTTTTGCGATGTGTACAGGGTGGTCGCAATTACCAACGTAATTGCAATCGGCTGAGTCAACGCAAGAAGATAAAATGGGTTTTAGAGATGGTTTTTATTGAAAAACATGACTTTTGAGAATACTGTAAGAAACCGTAGTATGTAAAATACTGTAGTATATGTGGATATATGTGTATTAGACTTTATGGAAAAGGCGCGACCGGCATGGTTAGCGATGTCATCATGATGGCCCAAATAACCATGAAAACAGAAAATTGGTCTGAAAGATAGTTTTAAAGAAACTTAGCAGTAAATATGAGTTCAAACATGCTTTGAAAGAAGTATGTATATAGTATTATGTGTAGTGAAATGTTCAGAATTGATTTTTTTCCATATTTTGGGGGTTTGTTGGTGGTCATTGAATGTCTGCTTTTATTTTCTGTTCTTTTAACATGTCCGCGGGGATCGCGTTTACCAATGTCATTGCGGTCTCCGGAGTGACCATGATGAAATAGGTTTTTAGAGATGGTTTTTATAGAAAATCTAGAAAAACATGACTTTAGAGAATTCCGTAAGAATGCCCCAGTTTGCAAAATACTGTAGTATGTGTTTATGGAAAAGGAGTGATTGTCACGGTTAACAATATCGTGACATCCCAAGAAACAGCGAAAACGGAAAATTGGTCTGAAAGATGGGTATAAAAGAAATTTAGTAGAAAAATATGAGTTTAAATATGCTTTGAAATAAGTATGTATATAGTAATATGTGTAGGGCAATGTTCAGAATGTATTTCAGAATGTATTTTTTTACATACAATTTTTGGATATGTTGATGGTCATTGAATGTATGCTTTCGTTTTCTGTTTTCGTGACGTGTCCACGGGGATTGCGTCGTCGTCACGAAGATTGTCAAAAACGAAAGAAAAAATCGTTAGAAAAAACTTTACAGTATTTTGGGTACTAGGGTGGCTCTTACATTGGTTGTGTGTATATGGTTGCTATACATAAGACCGGATGCAGAGTTTTATGTTACTTAGAAACACCTTATTGCCTTCATCTGTAAAGTGCACTCCATCTTTTCTATAAATTCCATGCATGTCACAACGCAGATTGTTGTTATAGATCCAGCCCATGCGATGGTCGCTGAGGAATACAGAAACAGTTGTATTAACATGTTCCCTGGCTTTGTCAATCTGTGGACAGAATTGATTTGGCCACTTCAATTTCTGTCTTTGGCATATATTAGAGTGCATCAAGACAGTGTGAGGGAAAAGTGACATCAGTTCTGCAAAGGTGTCTTTCATTAGGAGTTGCAGCCCTACCCCAGTCAAGGTGCCTAGGACATTGCCAACACATTTCACAATCATGAGGTGAAAAGCTTGAGAATTCACAATGGATTTAACCAAAGCCAGCAACTGATAACACTTTAACCCACTCTGGTCAAACCAAGTAATCTCCACATTTTGCAAACTCAAGTCCCTGTCAATACCTCTCTTTCTTGCATCCTCTTTAGCCCAATAGATATAGCTGTGGCCCACAATTCATACTTTAAGGATGAGGTAGTTTAGCAAAAAAAGAGCAGTTAAAATTGAGGTGTTTAAAAAAACAAACAATATATTTCATTGGATGCTATCAGCAGGAACGTGAATAAAATTAAGTAGTGTGTTGGATGCCTTAGCAAGAGGACTTATTATTGGCTGTTGTTTAAGAAAAGAAAAGTAATACAGATATGGATATGCTTTTGAATCTGCAGAGTAAAGCAGACCTGCTGTAATCTTATTTGAAAGCAGCATGTTCCTTCTAGAATGTGCTGTGAACGTGTGACCTACTGGTTCCACTGGGTTGCTAGGTACACTGAGCTAAGAGTGTATTGGGGTGAAGGGTGTTAAAGAGACAGAACAATTGTTTTTAAAGTTGAGGAGTGATGACACAATTTAAGTAATGTCAAGCTTTAATTTACAACTCAGGACAATATATTAAACTGTTGTGTAGTATTTACATTGTTTTGAAAACTAAGCTAGATATTGGTTTGAACTCCCTTTTTTTAGCAATTTATCCACGATCTTCACAAATACTTCATGAACACACATAGATAGAAATCTCTTTTTGAAAGAGAGGGAAAGGGTTAACAGATACTAACCATTCAAAAGTGGAGATAGTGTAGTCTAAAATGAAAGACATGATTTCATTTGCTGCCCTTCTCATGATCACAGACTGCATATTTGAAGAGGTTGCCATTTTATGGTTGCTTTGTATGAGAGCATTGTACCATTCTAGTGCTTAGTTTCACAAATCCTAACAGTGTCAAAACTATCCATAAGGAGCTAAAACAACAATATAATCTACAAACTGAATTCACTGGTATTGTACTTACTTTTTAATAATTCATCAAAATTAAATTAGAAATGAAAATGTATAGGGGAGTTTGATTAAACAAAAAGAGTGTCACAGTGATCCGAAAAAAAATATTAGATGAACTGTATTAGAGAGTATGTGTCTAAGAGGTCAGTGATGAATGTTTTGGGAAGTAAGAGAAAACATAATTAGTGCTTCCTTACTGCATTGTGTACTTTATTCAAAATATTAGTATAGTATTGTGGAAAGTTGAAATGAGGAACTAAGGATGTTTTAAATGTATAAACATCATGTGCAGTACAGATACATTTGTTATTTGCACTTTTAGTAACATTAATGAACAGGAGTAATGTATTCACAAATAAAAGATGGGAACCGATTGTCTGCCTGTATATGAATAAGAAAGAAATAGTACTTGTTAGGTATGTACTGGGAAGTGTTTGTCAATGTGATATTTAACTTATATGACCGCTTTGCACATTCTAAGATGGTGAGATATGGTTCTTGTGGTTGCACATAGCTATATGTATACTTTTGAGTTTACTTAAAGATGCAGAGATGTATATATTTCTGGAAAGATGGCTTGAAGGTGTACATCTATTATGAAATTGCATCTATGTTTACATGGTGATCTATGTTCAGTAAGGCTGATGAAAATATAATGTATATGGTGAGGGTGGTGTTTGTTCTTTGAACATGATTTGTCTACAATTGAAGAAGATTAATAGTACCGAATACCTCAAGAGTTCTTGTGCTAGCTTCATTTGGAGTGTAACTTTTGCTTGAGAAATGCTGAATATATGTTTTAGAAGCAGTAGAAGTATTTGAGAAATATTGTAGGTATGCTATTCACAAAAGATTCTGAGCTTTGAAAAATTTCAAAATGTTGATGCATGTGCACGCTCAGTAACAAAGCAATATATGCTACTAGAGAGCCATGTATGCAAATTGTGTGATATCTAGACTTCACTCAGACATAGCTCAGTAGACAATCATAAATACAGTAATACAGGTAGTTTGATACTAGCAGAAGGAGGTAACAAATGAGTCAGAGATATAGTCACAACTGGTATGTATCAAACAGCAATGAAGGTAATTTCACAGTCTGTCACGCAGTATTCAGGCACTTGTGCTACCACCTAGCCACAAGTTAGGCAGTTCCAATCAGTGATTCACTATACATGGAGTTATTCAATTGCCTAGACACTTCACCTGTACTCTTGCAATCAGGCAGGCAGAAAGTATGTAGGCAAAGCAGTATTAATAAAGTACAATGCTGCATTTAAAGATTGTTTAATTAAAGTCGTTTACTTCCAGAGATTGCAAGTTCATTTATATTCGCTCAGACGTGTCGTATATTGAACATTCTTTATTTGCAATGTACAAAATATTCACACCAGTGTAGGCAACGCATTTCATCCCTTTCTCAGGACTTCTTCAGGGCTTAGTCCTTACAATGAAGCATTTCTCAAACCACCTGGTCGCATTCTGAAAAAACTAATGCGCACAGATGTTTTGAGAAATGCTTAATTTCTTTAATGAAGAAAGCTATCTCCATGATAACAGATTAGTTCATGCTATTGATGAAAGAGGACAATTTTATGAAAGGATAAATGGCAGTCCTATAGTAAAAGAGGTGATGATACCTAGAAATACAGTAGATGTTACTGCAGAAGAGGTACAAGGAATCCGTAGACAAGCCCCTGTATACAAATTAAGTTGTAGTAGTGTTTGTAGTAATAGACAGCAATCTATTAATATATTAACAAAATTCCTACTTATTTGTCCAAGGCAAAGCTTAAAACAGAATATAAGTAGTTTACAAGGTCTAGATTCTTGCACACTGAGAAAGCGCACAAATTTGCAGGGACACTGATTAGCTTGTTTATCAAAGAAAGTGTGCCAAAGCACTTTTCATCAATTTAGAATGTTAACTGTACACCACTCAACAATGCAAACCTTAAGTAGGAGGTTGTACTATGTGAAAAATCCTGCTTTATGTTTCGTAGAAATGAATAGGGGACTTTTACATGGTACTTTGGCAGAGATAGAAAAGTTTGTGATGATGTGCAGTTTTGTTTCTTTGGTCCATAACAAGTCTGCAGGGAAATTGAAGAGATGCAGAACAGGACACAGATACTAAAGTTGAGAGTTTTGAAGAAGCGATTACAAGATTTAAGACAGTATGTTCTGAAAAACCATAGCATGTTTGTATATGTTGTCGACGCACTCACTACAAGAAACAAACACAGACTGTTGACTTACATTTAAAAAGTGAAAAAGAGAATTATGATAACTGACAAAGGTTTACGCCATAGTTATTTGTAGAAGAATGATATGACTTGTCCACACAACAAGTTATATGTAAGTACTGATACAATAAATTAGAGGAGAATAAAATGCCTGCTAGAGCTGTGCACAACATGTTAGAATTAGTTCCCATTCCAGAAGTACTTCAATATTTATAAGTCCATTTTTATCCTAACTATATATCTATTTCAGGCTGTAGTATGTATGGAGCAAAAGACAGGCAATTTACCCCCAACAGAGCTGCAGAAATGTCTAAAAGGTAGAGTAGGTTATTTGCCATTAGATGTCAAGAAAAACATTGAAACAGTAGGGGTAGATAGAGATTTAGGGAAACGGCTAGTAAATTTTGTAAATGATTTACCTACCAAGAACAAAAAGATATGGTAGGAGTTAGTAGATGTTACCAAAGATAAAAAAGGAACTTTATAATTGGTACAAAACAATGTTTACTATAGAAATGTGAAAAGCCTGCAAGATATCACACATATGGAGGATCAGACATTTCCCTCAATAGGTCAGATTGAGAAGGTGCAGAACTGAAGAAATGCATTGAACATTATATCATCCACCCTTTGCATTCAACAGAGGTTTTTGGTGATGCCGTTGAGCTGTTTCAAATGAGGGAGGCAAAAAGAGCTCCATTAAGTGTGTGGGAAAAATATTTAGAAGCTCAGTGTTTCCCACATCTTTTTCCTACTGGAGTAGGTGGCAGACATGATGAGTGGCCTGTGCAAATGCCTGCAGCTCAGTATAGATGTAATAGACTTTATTCAGAAGACCCTAGATTTAGTCAGAGTTTTCTATATATATTTCACCTATTATTAGAGAGTGACTTGTTTAGCCTCTCCTATACCACAAATCATATTCTAAACTCAGGATTTAATTTGCATAATATATCAACAAGAGAACTTTTGGAGAATGTTTAAGAAAATGATGAACACTTAGAATACAATTTAATAAACCTAATGGCATGTCAGTGTGGGACGAATGAATATTGGTATCGGCGTCATGGTGAACTCAAGTGCACATTGAGGAACCTTGGAGCATCTACGTGATTCCTAGCACTGAGTTGTGCTGAATATGCATGGGATGATCTGCTACAATCTTGCAGGGGGCAAATTTAAATGTAAAATGCATTCATCTGAAGATGCCACACAAACTGTGCTCACTAGACCCTGCAAATGTTTGCAGATATTCTAATAACATATTTCAAGCAATGATGTCTTTCATATTGAACAGAACAAACCTCCTCTTGGTGAAGGGACTGATTTCTTTTGGTGTAAAGGGTACCAAGCCAGAGGTGCTTCCCGTATTTATATGCTTTTTAGTTAAAAAGATGCCCCCAAAGTTTGTAACAGACATTGATGAGTCTGTGTTGTCTTGTATTGAGCAGTATGTAACTTGCTTCATCCCAAAGGAGAGTAGTGACAACATATTAAGACAAAAAGTTCTACGATTCCAAAATCGTAGATGCGGAAAATACCATTGTTGAAAATACAGAGCAAAAGGGATATTTTATACAGATTTGCCATCTCACAAGGAAGAATCAACAGCTTTTTTTCTGCAGTCAGACATACACTTACAAGGAAATCACCAAAATACATACAACCTAAGATGAACAGTGGCCTCCAAGTACATTAATGACTAAGGGCCATATGTAGCTAGCTAAATACCGGTCGGTAACAGCCGAAAATCGGTAATTTTCCCGTTAACGACCGGTATTTAGCCCTTTCTAATGTAGGAGGCAGGTTTTAAGGATTCGGTAATTTACCGAATCGGTATTTTAAGAAATCGGTAAAATACCGAATCGGTAAATTACCGAATCCTTAAATCCTATGTAGGGAGCACTCAAGTGAGTGCATTTTTGGTTTAAGGATTCGTTATTTACCACCAACTACAAGTTGATGGTAAATACTGAATACCTTTTCAAAAGCAATTTTGTGCTTTTTTAAAAGTGCCATGTGGCAGACATACATGCCCTTAGGGCATGTATGTGTGCCACATGTACACACATGCATGATTCAGGGGTGCAACAGGGTGTCAATGTCACCCTGCCACCCTTGAATATGCTCCCCCTAATACCGATTCGGTATTTACCGATTCAGTAATAGTAAATGGCTTCCCATTCATTCCCATGGGCCTCCAGGCCCATAGGAATGAATGGGAAGGTATGCCTTATTACCGATTCGGTAAATACCGAATCGGTAATAACAAATGTTACCGAATCGGTAAAATTTACTGATTTTCTACCTACATTCTATTTACCGATTCTTAAATACAGAATCGGTAAAATTCGGTATTTAGGAATCGGTATATAGAAATTACCTACATATGGCCCTTAATATCTGTGATTCTGAAGATGTGGAATGCAAACATCGATGTAGATTTTGTTGCAGACAACTCAAATGCTGTAGCTTGGTACGTTACATCTTATAGAACAAGGTCAGAGGAAACGGAGATGAAGGAGGAGATTTCAGCAGAAAAGAGTCTTACGGAGAAATTGCACAGTTTTAGTTTGAAAATGCTTTCTCACAGAGAGATAGGCTCCTATGAATGTGTAGACTGGTTAAGCTGATTTCTTGGGAGGGTGAATGAAAAAAAAAGAAAAAAAAACCTCCGAAGAGATCAGCTTGTTGTGAGCCACGAGACCAACATTATTCATGATTCATTTCACCTTGTTCACCGATGGTTTATCCACGGCTAGTGATGCTATATTAATTAATGCCTCCAGAACGGTGCGATAATTAATCTGGATTAAGTGTCCTTCACCTCTTTTGGAGCCTTGCAGCCCTAGCGTCTTCGACGCGAAGCCAGTACCTACTAGACTCTAACCTTCTATTACGGTGCCCCTTCCCCCGTTACACCGTCACCTTTGTCCTGATGAAGACCCCGTCAGTAAGGACCCAATCAACCTACCTGGGTTAAGGGGTCGAAACGTCGACATACAACCTATACCAGTACCATCAATAGTGCAATGTGCACTGTGTTTTTTCAAATGTACATGGCTGTGTAAACAAATGTATATGCAATGAATGAATTTCTTTTTGACTGTGTGGCATAGAGTAGTATGCCCAACAGTTTAATTGTGTTATTGTCAAAACGTTATATGTCACTTGCCCTACTACCTCACTCTAATCACTTCCCTCCCTCTCCTGGGCACCTCTCATCTTTTGCCATTGTTGATTTATTTCTCAAAAAATGATAATTTTGCTAAGTGTGATTAAATAACACTTTGGCATCACTTAATTGTTCATGCATCTTGGATGTTGTTTTTGCTATTCCTTTATAAGCATTTATGCTCTGGGACCTTTTCCCTATACTGCTTAATTGGAGGGCAACATGAGAGCAACATTGGCCTCCTTGCGCCAGTCTTTACAAATCTGGTTGACACTGCCCCTATTGTTCATGGGACAGGCAGCATTGTCCAAAATGATCTTCATCCCAGGGCTCTTATATTATTTTTCCACCTTACCTATGTGCCTCCCCAATCTTTATTCCGTGAAGGCGATCGTTCGCTGATGTATGCCCTCTAGGGAATGGGGCGATGGCCGAACTGCAGTTACCTAGCAACACAGCTCTGATGGGCGGACTATTGGAAGGATGAGGATTGGTGTGAACTGGCTCCCCACCCCAGATTCATCCCTACTCACCCTGTACTGCTGGCCCTTCTGCTCCTGCCACACCCCTGGGGCCGTGATCACCCAGATCCCCGTTGCTTGCCACCCTTAGTTTTACCCAGGCCCGAACTCAGACAGACTGCCATTCACTGAAGAATTTCCACTGGAGGTCCTATTACACCTGCTGCAGCGTGGAATACAAAATCCCTCCCTTCGTCACAGACCAAAGATCTCACAAACACACTCAATCAATACATTCGCGGGTGGGGCCCATAACACCAACATTCACTCATCATCAGTCTGTATTTCTCGGGAGATGATTGTTCCAAACGCTGACATGAAAGGAAATACCTCTTGACCCTAATGAGCAATAAATCTACATAACCTTCTTCAACTCATTCGGCCCTAAATTCCACCTTTGGTATTCCTCTCATAGGTTGGCAATGAATCTGATAGTTGCTGGTTAGGTTAATTTCTAATTCTCTATTCACTTCGAATTAATACATTTTCTATGAATAAACAACCCAACTCATTTGATAATTAATCAAATCAATCTTTATCTAATTAATGCAAATTAAATCATTTGTTATTCAAGCCATCAATCATCATATTTACCTATTCTGGCTAATTGTCGTCCTCTAAGTCAAAATTGGGCATCAGTTCAGTTCGTCAAAGATTCAGGGAAACAGCTGTCCTGCAGCGTCACCGTCCTCTCCGTCAGCATAACGTCAGGAAACAAAGAGTTCTCGATCGTGTGTCTTAACCTCACAATTCTACCATAATTTATAGTGATTTCACTGTCAGAAAGTAACAAATATTGGTTTTCGGCTTTTCTGATTGGATAATCAGAGGTCGTCCTACAGAGTTCTCATGAGGTTTTAGTTCATGGTGTCATCACACTTGCTGGTTCCGGTTTTTGAAGACATTCCATTGTTCTCAGGAAACTGGGTGGCTTCCCAGGGCGACCTTGGTGGGTACAGTCCGTTTAGGGTCAAGACGAGGCCACTGTTGCAGGCGTTAGCGCAGGTGCACTTCACCCAAAACCTCGTGGAGCGTCGATAGTCACATCAAGTACAGGAGGCAGCCATCTTGTGGCAGGCCCTAATGGTCAACTTAAGCAAAAGAAACACAAAACGTAATTAATACATAGAAATGGCTATAAAATGTTATTCCCTCACTCATACCCATATGTGTGTATTTATCTAGCAGAAAGCAACACTCAAAGCGGATTATGCTCACTTAATAAAGCATAAATCACAAATACATCACAAAAGCAACATATATCATGCAATATTCTAATTGTCTATTATTAGTATGCGTACATATTTTAGTTTTCGGAATATTTTGGCCATGCAAATGCAATCCCACGTGTATTTCAATAATTAATAAGGTTGGTTAGTACTTCTCACTTCAAACAATTAATACAATTATAATTAATTAATTAATCTAATTAGTATAAACATGCAAATTGGGGAGGGTATACAAAATTTTGCATTACCCGCTCCAGCAATCCCCCCTTTGGTGATTTTATCACCATACCAACAAAAATTGTGTTCTTCTTTTACGGAATTTTAAATGCTTTCTTGCTCTTAATCATAATTCAGTTTCCCCTACGTCTCCTCTTTTTGCCGATTCATACATGCTCTCCTTCCACTCTTCCAATTCTATCTCCTCAAATTCTCTTTCTTGTTTCTCGTCTTTTCTTCTTGACCTTTCTCTTTTCAATCTTTTCTTGTTTTTATTATTTTTACAACAGATATATTATGAAAATCACACATGTTAGTGGAAACAATATTTTACCTATAAATGTACTACCTAGCTTGCCTAAGAAATTTTTAATAGCTGATATCTTCTTTCCGATCTTCTCCCAAACACCTTCAACCTCCAGTGGTGCAATTTCGTCATGCAATTCTGTAATATTCTTAATATAAATTTTCAGATCTTTACTTTCGTCAGGAATGTAAGTACAACAATGTTGAACTTTCAGCATTCCACAGACTCCACCATCTTTTGCCAATAATATATCAAGGGCAAGTCGATTTTGCATTACCATAGCACGCATGGCAACTATTTCAGTGTCTACCAATAAAAATCCTCCAGCGGTGCTTGTTGACAAGAGATCCACCACTGTTGATAATTTTCTAATTTTGTTTGCATTCAAAGATATTCCCACTGCTGGTATCAATGCTCCAAAAATGTCACCTACAAGTTCTGTCCAAGATTCTCTCTTACTACGTACTAAATGATTACCTAAACTATGTACACCATCTTCTCCTCTATCCATATGAAAGATGTTCGGAAAAACAAGGCCCACGTAACATGTGCCATACCAATGGTCTGGCAAACAATAATATGCCCTGTTCCCACAAATAAAATATAACACAGGAAAGATTAGATCTTTTCCGCCTTTAAATCCCCATCCACCCATAATTCGGTATGTATCATGGCACTCAATATTACCTACAAAATAATTATCATACACAGTTTGATTCCTTCTAATGCATTATTTCCCTTTCTGAGGCCAGTCTAAAGCTATAGTTGGACTAGCTTCTCCTTTCAAATGTTTTTCCCTTTCTACATCCCAGACTGTTTTCTCCACTTTTCCTTCTGCTGCCTTTCTTGTCATTTTCCGTCTCCTTTCTTCAACCATATCTAAGAATGTCTTTTCCTCTTTCTTCAAACTGCAAGTCAAATTGTTTCTAAAAATATATTCTAATGGTAGTTCCTTAGTTTCTAAGAAAAAATCACCTAATACCTTAGCAGGTTTTACCTTGTTTAGTTTGTTAATGGCAGGCACTTGCGCAAAAATGTTATCTACATCTGAAAAATAATATTCTAATTTTCCTGTCTGATAAAATAAACTAGCTATTACACTACATGTTATTCCATACGTTGCTGGAAGGTGATGATAAGTCACTCCTTCTGAAACAGAGGCAGTTAACTGCATGCATACGTAGCAGTCCCTTACATCCATTGTCTTTACATATTCGTACAATAATTTTGAAAACACATTATTAGAAAAATCAGTTATACACCTGTCTTTATGTAAATAATTATTATCTATTCTAGTCGGAACTACCTTTTGAATCTTTTCAATATTAGTTTTGTTTTCACTATGTCCTTCTAGTGCATCTATAGTAACTTTAAAAGAGATCAGAAGAGCAAGTTTGCTCCACAGAAGCATTAATAATCCTGTACAACAACTCATTTTACACCATCTTTTCATGAAAGTACATCTACCTTTGCTACTATCTATGTTAGCCACCTTCGTTAAAATGGACCGTGTCTTTTGACTTAGCCTCTTCTACTTCACAACTAGTTTCCTAACCCAAGGCTCTAAGCACCTACTTGGTTCTACCAGTTTCTGTCTTTTGACTTAATTTATTATTTGTTCATCAACAGCTTTCTGGATCTATTCAGTTTAGCATCTCGTCGTTTTTCACTTTCCTCTCGTCATCCAAATACAGAATTTCCTGAACTTCCGTTTCTTCTTCCCCAATGACGGACAAGAGAACTCTCAGGATTTTTGATTCTTCCTCTTCTTCAACCACTTTCAGTACAGCCTCCTCTGGATTTCCTTGACTATCTGCCTCTTCTCCTTTTTCAGGCAGAGCCACGTACGTCCATTCCGGTGACTTATACTTCTGGTTAGGTTTCCTTGTTCTTTTACTTTCTTTATTCTCAATTGTTTCTTCTTCTTTTGATTTTTCTTGACTTGTCACTTCATTCACCTGTTCAGCCCTTGGCGAATTCACTCGTGTCAGCCGATATCTCAATTTCTTTATTTTATTTGGCATAACGTCATCCTTTGCAGCTCTTTTCAACTTACTTCCTCTGTCGTTCTTTTCATTCCTCCAAGCTCTCTTTCTTAGAACTCGACCTTCAGGTATTTCATTTTCGCTTTCTTCAGACTCTGTCTCAACTTGCTTTTTCTTTTCAACAATTTCCTTTTCCACCACTTGTTTTGTTTTCCCTACTTCTGTCCCTCCTCGAGTCTCTGACACGCCATCTTCCTACTGACTACTTGTCCCTTCACCTAACTGGATGTTGCAGTTCCCTTCACCTCCTCGGGGGTCTTCCGCAGAAATCTGTCCCTCTCTCTCTGTACCTGTCCCTTGTTCACTTAAATTGGTTATTTCAGGTGGAATTTCTCTCAGTCTTTCATCTGGTACTTCCTTTTCACGAATTTCTTTTATTGTTTCTTCATTATCTTTTTCTCTTTTCTTTCTGTGTTCTTTTCTGGAACCTTGTGTTTCGTGTTCATTTCCAGAATCTGAACTAGTATCAGAAATCTGCAGTCTTCTTCTCAGAGAGCTACTTCTGGGGACTAAAGTTAGACTTGGTTCTGTTTCCCCCCTTTCAGAGTTTTCTCGTGTTTTTGACTCTTCGTCATCTGACTCAGTACTTGATTCTGATTCATCGAAATATTCTTTTTCTGTGCTGTCCACTGGATTTGGAATTCTCAATGTATGACTTGCATGGATCCAGGGCTCAAATCAAGGGCTGGCTTCTTTTCAAGGGTGGTGGCATCCGCTCCAACCTGATGAAACACAGAATGAACTGCGTCAGCCAGGCTTTTACAGTATTCCAACACCATGTCATCAGTTATAGTCATCAGCTTGTTGACTGGTATAAATACGTGTCTCATGGCGTGTCCCATGATTATTTCGTGAGGGCTTAACCCTGTAGTTCTGTCTGGAATTGATCTAATAGTCATGAGTACTAGAGGCAAGACATCAGGCCATTTCATACCTGTGGCCAAACACATTTTCCCTATTCTATTTTTGATAGTACCATTCATTTGTTCGACCACACCAGAAGCCTCTGGTCGGTAGGCACAATGTAGTTTTTGTTGTACATTCAATGCTTCACAAATTAATCCTACAATCTCATTATGGAAATGTCCTCCTCGGTCTGATTCAATTGTCACTGGGAACCCAAACCTAGGGATGAACTCCTTCAACAGTAGCTTTGCCACCATCATCCCATCATTTCTTCTTGTTGGAAATGCTTCCACCCATCTAGAGAATAGACAGACCATAACCAAAACATACCTCAGTCTGTTACAGGGAGGCATCTCAGTGAAATCCACTTGCATTCTGGTAAAAGGCCCTCCTTCTCGGCCTATTGTTCCTAGACTCACTACTGTCTTTCTCCCAGGATTGTATTGCTGACATATTAGGCATCTTTGGCAAAGACTTTCTGCTACAAGTCTGAACTTTGCATTGTACCAGGTCTGCTTAAATGACCTGATGATGGTGTCTCTCCCTATGCGTCCCTGGCCATGATACATCCGTGCCATGGTAGACATCATGCTATCAGGCATGACTGGTCTTCCATCTCGATAGACCCACACATGATCCTTCTCTCTTGGTGCACATCCTGCTTTTACCCACTGTTTCATTTCCTCATCTCCTGCCTCTTCTTGCAACTGTCTTACTTCTTCCCAAGTTCCCACAATGTTAGTAAACATCAATGAGCAAGAAGACATTTCTCTTTCCTTAGCCCGATTGACCGAATTCTGATTACGTGCACAATATTGTGCCATGTCATTTGCATATCTGTTTCCCGTGGCGATATAATCACCACCTTGACTATGAGCAGCACATTTCACAACAGCCAATTGTTTAGGCAGCTGTATCGCCTCAAGCAATTTTCCAACCACTTCAGCATTCTTAATAGGAGTTCCACTTGAGGTTAGGAAACCTCTTTGTAGCCATAGTTGGCCAAAGTCATGGACAACTCCAAAGCCATACTGGCTGCCAGTTATCACAGTCACTCTCACACTTTTCCCAATTTTACATGCTCTAGTTAGGGCCACTAGTTCTGCTACTTGGGCTGATTTTACTCCTTTCAGATAGGATGCTTCCATTACTGCTGTAACCGTACATACTGCGTATGCTGCACTCAGCACTCCTTCATCTGTTCTCAAACAAGACCCATCAACGAACATCACAAAATCACTTTCTGGCAAAGGTACATCTTTTGTATCTGGTCGTGGTTTTGTGCAAAACTCAAGTACATCCAAACAATCATGATCTGCTTCATCTCTTACTTCCACATTCTCAGCATCAGGCAACAATGTTGCAGGATTCACATTCAAACATTTCGCAAGACTCACATTAGTTGCACCTAATATTACCTTTTCATACTTAGTCAGCCGACTATGTGTCATATACTGAGTACGACTCCTTGTTAACAGGATCGCCACATCATGAGGTACAAACACTTTCAATGGATATCCCATCACAATTCCTTCACTCTGCTCCAAACTTCGGCATGTTGCAGCTACCGCTTTCAAACATCCAGGTAAAGCTACAGCTACTGGATCAAGCATTGATGAAAAATATGCAATTGGTCTCCTCAGTTTTCCATGCTTCTGTATCAACACAGAGAGTGCACATCCATTTCTCTCACTGCAATACAACTCAAACTCTTTCTCATAGTCAGGCATACCTAATGCAGGTGCTTCACACAAACCATCTCTCAATCGTTTAAATGCTACCAATTCTTCCTTGCTTAAATCAATGGGGTCTTTCACATCACTTCTCGTCAGTCGTACCAAAGGTTTTGCAATCAAAGAGAAGTTACTGATCCACTGACGACAGTATCCAACCATTCCCAAAAACATTCTCACCTCTCTTTGAGTCATGGGAGCTCTCATTCCTTTTATGATTCTGATTCTGTCTATTGTTATTTTTCTTAGTCCTTTCTCAATGTTATGTCCTAAATGCTGTACTTCCTTTTTACAAAATTGTAACTTCGATGGTGACACTTTAAGTCCTCCATTTGCCAAATGATTCAGCAAGGCTACCTCACAAGCTTCACGTGTTTTTGAGGCCACCAAAAGGTCGTCGATGTATTAAACTAACACTGAATTCTCGGGCATTCCTAGACTCTCCAAAGACTTCTTCAATAGCTGATTAAATATTGAGGGGCTTTCTGGATACCCCTGTGGGATTCGGCACCACGCCAAAATACGCTCGCAAAACCGAAATGCAAAAATTTGCTGACTGTCATGGTGCAATGGGATAGAAAAGAAAGCACGGCACAGATCAATCACTGTATACCATTCTGCATCATGGCGATTCTGATATAAGATCACTGATGGATTTGGTACAATAGGACAACATGACACAACAATTTTATTCACCTTTCTCAGATCTTGCACTATTCTGAATTTCCCATTAGGCTTTTTCAGTCCCATTATTGGTAAATTACATGGACTACTCAATATTTCACTCAAGATCCCTTGCCTGATCATTTTCTCTATCACGGGAGTTAGTCCTTCAATTATCTCTGGTGTCAATTTATCTTGAGGGACATTTGGGTATGTTACTCCTTCCTTTACGGTTATTTTTATTGGATCTACATTTCTCATTAGTCCTACATCTTCTCCAGTGAAATCCCAAACTTCCGCTTTCACAGACTGTTTCAATTCTTTAGGTAATTCATCAGGGTTGAATACAGCATATGTTTCAGTAACCTCATTTTCTCCGTTAGCTATGGTCATTTTATACAGTACATCATCATCTGGTGTTTCAAATGCTATTCCATCCAGCGTACAGAATATAGTGCAATTCATTTTGCACAACAGGTCCCTACCTTATAAATTCACAGGACTAGTATCGCACACAACAAAGTGGTGCATCTCTGAAAATTTCCCTATGCTAACTTTCACTGGTTCTGTAAGGTAAGTTTTAATCTGTCTGTTGGATACACCAACTACTTGGATTGTTTCATCCGAGAGAGGAAGATTCTTAACATCAGCTGATCTAACAGTTGATCGAGTAGCACCAGTATCGACTAGGAAAGTAATATTTTCATCATTAACCTTCCCATCTACAAATGATCCTGTCTGGTCTACTTCTAGAGTTGCGCCAAGTACGCACTCTCCTTCCTCCCTTCGGCACCGTCAATAGCTTTCTTCTGAGTCACTTTCATCGCGTTGCAACCAATACTGCGAAACAGCGCTAGCGCGTGGCAGCTTATTCACCTTTTCTTCATTGTAGAATCCCGATTCACTACTATACTTCTGTGAGTTTCTGCTCTGTGGAAAAGGTGGTTTTGGCACCTGATTCTGTGGGGTAACAACCTGCTGCTGTTGCTGCAGTTGACCACTCACCTCATGCTGCACCTGTGGGTTCAATGATGGATTTTCATTGTTAGTACTTGGGGGAAATTTACACTCGGATTTCCAATGCCCTATTCTACCGCAATTATGGCATGGGAACTTCTTTCTAGCTTCTTCTATATTACCCTTTCCTTTCCCAGGACCAAATTTCTGTCTTGTCCCTTTGTTATTAGCTTGTTCTACTAACTGAGCTTCTTGCCTTTCTGCTACCTTTACCTGTGCCCATGTAGCCTTTTCTTTTAATGTTCGCTGTTTTGCCTCAATCTCGTCACTAAAGTATTTAGCATGTCTCAGTTCTTCATCTATTTTCTTATTTTGCCAATCAACAGTATGTTGTTTAATCATTTCACCAATTTCTGTACGTCAACCATATACAAATCTGTATACAAAATGACTCAAATCCTTTTCACTCAGATTCTCATCTCCACTAAACTGTTTAAAAGCTAGTATTAGCCTTTCATAATATGCATGTACCGACTCCTTACTTTCTTGATGTGTTCGGTCAATTTTTACCCAGTCTGTCTCTTTAGGAGGTACCTTATTTTTCAAAAATGCCATAACCTGTTGCACTCTGTCCATAAATCAGCTGGTACTATTATGTCAAATAGGCTATTCAAATCAATCCATTATACTTTAGACAATTTTACAAATCTGTCTACCTGCCTGTACCACTCGACGGGCTTCTCGAGCAGTCAAGGGAAATGATTCGTAAAAGACAAAATATCCTGTCTCGTCCATGGTACATGTACATATCCTCCTCCTGGAATCTCTCTCATAGGGCATTCTGTCACTACCTTTTCCTTTTCTCTTACAGGGAATGCTGAAAATGTCTGATCTGAAGCATCGTCACGTTTTCTATACCACCTGCTTCTCCATTTATCCACATCTCCCCATTTTCTCAATAAAATGATTATTTCCTTAATCTGACCTATCCGTCCTGTGGTGTTCAAATTTTCAATATCCTTTTCAGTGAAATCAATTCGATAGGGCTTTTGCAAAGCCTTTACCTTTTCAATATCTATTCCCATTTCATTTGCTACTTCTTCTAACCTTTCATGTAGGGTTTTTGCTCTCCATGTCACACTTTTGCACAAAAATAGTAATTCCTCATCCTGGTAATTTTTCAATTTCTCTGTGGGGATAGTTCCTACTATTAATTCTTCTAATACCATTCGTAACTTGGCCACATCAATTGATTGGGATTCTTTGTCTTTTCTCTGCAAGCTTCTTAACCATTCACTCAGTTCTTCCGTAGGTGGTCCTACTTGTTTCTCTATACTACCTTGTTCTGAAACCTTTTGTGGTTCTAATAATGATTCTACTGTCATTCTACTCTTTTCAGGAAAATTCTGACTTATAAATGAATTGTTTGAAACACTTGGTTCGATCATACTTATCGTCTGTCTCCATGGATTCTCATTTTGGCTCGGTTGAGGCTGTTCAACCTGTTTATGGCTCTTATAAGGAACTGTTAAGCAATGATTGCTATCTTTTTGTTTATGGAAAATGGGCATTACTGGACCTATGGTCACTGGAACTGTTACAGCTTCTAGATTTTTAATCAATTCCCTTATTTTCTCTGTTAACTCTAATGTGCCTTTTGCCAAATCTGCTGAATTTTCACCATTTGTTCTATTTTCTGGTTTTCTTTCTACTTCTCTAATAGAGTTACTCTTTACTAAATCTTGTGACATTGGTTCTGTCTTAATAATTCGTAATGTTTCTTTCATTGGGGCACTTGGTGTTAATATTTCTGGTTCTGGTCGATACGGTGGTGGATTTTTATAAAGCATGTCATCAAGAACATCATCTTCTGATTCATTCACTCCATACCCTCTTGATTCTACATTATGTCTCTTTTCTACACACTTTCTTCCTTCATTCTCTCCTGCAGTTGTTACGGGAAACAAACCCTCAGTCATACTCGCGTTCCGCCACCTTCTCATTCGATCATCATGAGTCTCATGTCCATACTGTCGACCAAACATGCACCTATATCTTCCGCCACTTCTCTGTCTCTCTCGTTCATGCATCTCATCTTCCCACTCTGTCAATGCCTCAAATTGCGTTGGCCTAGGTCTTGGTTCTAAATTCATCATTTTCTCTCTCAAGTTTCTCAAAATTGCCAAATTAAATGAACCATGTTCTGGGAAAGCTAGGACTCCATCTCCCTCGTATTTTTTATCCAATTGTCTAACCAAATACAGTATGATATCCGTATTTTGCAACCATAACGGATGCGGGGGTTTTCGGTGGAGGAAGTAACTGTCCTTCCCTTGTCACAATCGGTTTGTCCTTTTTAAACCACCTTTTAATTTTACCAAACAATGACTCTTTCTCCTTTTCTTGTGGATCGTAATACATTTTTCCTGTCTTCCGTGTATCGCTAGTCTCTCCTTACAACTGTACTCTTTTCTCTCCAATCACAGCGCGACTCACACTAACGCACCAATCTGGAGCATCTACGTCACCTCTGTAGCTTTCCAATCCCAGCGCGACTTACACTAACGCACCAATCTGGGGCGTCTGCGTCACCCTGTAATTCTCCACTCCTAGCGCGATGTCAAGAACGGTGGTTTGTGTGCTTCCATGATTCCCCCTTTGTCAGTCCGCAAAAGGAAACTACTTAGTTACCCCTGGGGTCGGCTGCTTTACTTCCCTTCTTTCAGACGTTCTACAGGAAGATTAGTCTGCCAAAAAACCACTACCAACAGGCGGCCCGTTCGCGGAGCGATCTAGTTGGTTAGCGGTCTAGTGTTTTGTAAATAGCTTTCAAGAACGTGCGCGCGTTCCCTGACCGCGACGCACTTCAACTGTCGTTATCTGTGAGGAGGCTGTGTCGTTTTGTTCTCTCACAGAATTTCTGAAAGACTCGTTAGGGGCGAGAGATTTAGTGAGTCTTCGCTGCCTAATTATATCAGGTAGTGGTGTATTGTCTGCCGCTGCCGGAGAAACCTGAAAATTCCTGATATTTCCAGTGAGTGGAAATTCGCCTGTGGAACAACCAGCAGAGACAGTCTTGAATGTCTTCGAGGCAAGAACTTTTCAGTCAAGAGCAAGTAACTGATATTTCCTGGTGAGTGGAAAAGGTACAAACGCGCTTGGGTCAGAAGCAGTAGCGCGTATGAAGCATGCAGCAAGTTAGAGACTTACAAGGCTATTAGAACATCATTTGCAGTGCTCAATAAGAGTAGGAAAAAAAAATCATTTGCTGTCTTCAGTCGCTAATTGACTTAATTTAATTCTTGGATTTGGTGACTGACAGTATCCAAAAAAGAGCACCGTACAGTCTTCTATTACTTCAAGTTGCTGCGCAGAAATCCTTCTAAATACTGCAGGCAGATAAGGAGCAACTTCTTCAAAGTTCTGTATGTAGAAATATATATATATATATTATGCTTACCTTCAATTTGCCACAACAGCTAATCATCAATCAGCAGTGCTCCAGCTCAGCAAGGTCTAATAATATAACTGCAACATAAATAGAGAGAGGCAAATCCACAGTAAGATCCAGGTAAAGGAGAAGTAGCGAGGGAGAGGGTAGCTAAGGTATTTTGGAGGGAACATTCAATTAATCATTTGTTAATTGTATTTACAGACGCCTGAGCAACCCACATAAGAGTCCAGGAGAAGCAGGCGTAGCTGTGGAGTCTCTCTTGTTATCCCATTCCCCTTTCCCCCGTTTTGCTGGAAGTGAATTTATTTCGCTGTAGCGAGGCAGGGGAGCTGGGAAGATTGTCTTCGCGTTTGAGTCCAGGCCTTCTTGTTCGGCTGCTCCTGTGGAGGTATAGAATTTCAGGTGCGTGGTACCTTCTTTCGCTTGTTCTTGACACGCGACTTACACTAACGCACCAATCCGGAGCGTCTATGTCTCTAGCTAACTGGCCAATCCCAGCGCGGTCTTTCTGACGTCAACAACCGCTGCTGCAGCTCCTGCTCCTTTCTATTGACCCCTCCTTTACAAAATTTCTCTGTAAGTTTCTCGAACTTTTCAAATTTACAAATCTGTTAGTAACTACATAAAAACACCACCATTGTCGGCTTCGCTAACCAAAGAATAGCAAAAGACCTTTTTCACAAGAATTCCGTCTTTCCCGAGAACAGCGCTTACCTCTGCCCTACTACGGAATTGTTACTTCTGCTGATAAAGTAGCACATCCCTCTACTTCACCCTTCTAGCAAGCAGTCCGTCCTGCTACAGAATTATAACACTCATTAACAAAGCAGCGCTTCCCTCTACTCTGTCCTTCTATCGAGCTCAGAGAACACCTGCTACCGTTCCAGTGATAAGCATTATCAGAATGCCATTTGGATCCCTGGTACCTAAGACCAGAATTTCACAGGTAACCTTCGCTATCATACACACTTCTCTCACACAGAAAATGTCTCTAATGGCAACACACGACGATGCTTCCGAATCGAACCTAGACAATGCGTTGTGCAACTTCAATCGTTACACGTTTCCCCTGTGTACATACAGGGCAGCAACAATTCCGTCTTTCCCGAGAGCAGCACTTACCTCTGCTCTACTACGGAATCGTTACAAACTTCCGACTTCCTACATCCCAGAAGCCGTGCTAACCCCATAGAACTTGACGCGACTCAACATAGAGTGTTAGTACATAAATCAATACTAATCAATAACCAATAATCAATAAGCAATGTACAAGCAATAATCACCAAACCAAAACAATAACAACCATCATACTGCTACCAGAAAAACTGCTGCAGCGTGGAATACAAAATCCCTCCCTTCGTCACAGACCAAAGATCTCACAAACACACTCAATCAATACATTCGCTGGTGGGGCCCATAACACCAACATTCACTCATCATCAGTCTGTATTTCTCGGGAGATGATTGTTCCAAATGCTGACAGGAAAGGAAATACCTCTTGACCCTAATGAGCAATAAATCTACATAACCTTCTTCAACTCATTCGGCCCTAAATTCCATCTTTGGTATTCCTCTCATAGGTTGGCGATGAATCTGCTAGTTGCTGGTTAGATTAATTTCTAATTCTCTATTCACTTCGAATTAATACATTTTCTATGAATAAACAATCCAACTCATTTGATAATTAATCAAATCAATCTTTATCTAATTAATGCAAATTAAATCATTTGTTATTCAAGCCGTCAATCATCATATTTACCTATTCTGGCTAATTGTCGTCCTCTAAGACAAAATTGGGCATCAGTTCAGTCCATCAAAGATTCAGGGAAACAGCTGTCCTGCAGCGTCACCGTCCTCTCCGTCAGCATAACGTCAGGAAACAAAGAGTTCTCGATCGTGTGTCTTAACCTCACTATTCTACCATAATTTATAGTGATTTCACTGTCAGAAAGTAACAAATATTGGTTTTCGGCTTTTCTGATTGGATAATCAGAGGTCGTCCTACAGAGTTCTGATGAGGTTTTAGTTCATGGTGTCATCACACTTGCTGGTTCCGGTTTTTAAAGACATTCCATTGTTCCCAGGAAACTGGCTGGCTTCCCAGGGTGACCTTGGTGGGTACAGTCTGGTTAGGGTCAAGACGAGGCCACTGTTGCTGGCATTAGCGCAGGTGCACTTCACCCAAAACCTCGTGGAGCGTCGATAGTCACATCAAGTACAGGAGGCAGCCATCTTGTGGCAGGCCCAAATGGTCAACTTAAGCAAAAGAAACACAAAACGTAATTAATACATAGAAATGGCTAATAAAATGTTATTCCCTCACTAATACCCATATGTGTGTGTATTTATCTAGCAGAAAGCAACACTCAAAGCGGATTATACTCACTTAATAAAGCACAAATCACAAATACATGACAAAAGCAACATATATCATGCAATATTCTAATTGTCTATTATTAGTATGCGTACATATTTTAGTTTACGTATTAATTTGGCCATGCAAATGCAATCCCACGTGTATTTCAATAATTAATAAGGTTGGTTAGTACTTCTCACTTCAAACAATTAATACAATTATAATTAATTAATTAATCTAATTAGTATAAACATGCAAATTGGGGAGGGTATACAAAATTTTGCATTACCCGCTCCAGCACACCTACTTTATGGGCGACTGCTCCTTGCTGCAGAATTGGTGCCAAAGCTGTATGGCTAGTCTCAGAGACCGCTATTCCAAAAGGCAAATGAGAACCTTTCAAGAGCTGGCTGAGGAATACGAACTTCCTTATTGCCATTTCCTGCTATGGTATGCAGTCATGTTGGCCGTGAGCCAGTCCTGGGGAGTGTGGAGACCTAGAACCACTGGAACATGAGGGCCTGAAATTAATATACACTACTTCCTTACTCACTCATGCGATTACCCTTCTACATGCAGCGTCAAGCCAGGAGTGACCTGGGTGGCCTCTGAGAACGATGGGTGACAGACATGGGTCGGACACTTACAGAGTCTGACTGATCCCATGTTCTGAAATCTATTCCCCGGATTTCCCAGAATTCTCAACTTAAGTTAATACAATACTATTAGTTACAGAGAGTGTACTTGACCCCCAAATGTATTAACATTATATTCCCCGAAGCCCATCCGACCTACCCACTTTGTCAACTAGAAGACACTGCCTTATACCATATGTTGTGGGACTGTCCAACACTTATACCCTACAGGACCACTGTACTGCGCTTGATCAACACTGCCAGTGACAGATCACTGGAGGTATCCCCGGCAGTTCGTATGCTTAGATTGTCCCCATACCCAAGCGGAGGTTAATCATTACCAGGTTCACCAACCTGGCATTAATCCCTGCCAGAGGACAACTATCTCTTGTCTGAAAATCTCCCACGGGGTCCTTCTACAGGGATGGTGGTTTAAATTGAAGAAATGGGCTGAGTGTGAAGGGGCATTACTGAGGTGGGAGGTTCTGCAGGGCCAGCATAGTCCTGTCTAAGTGCAGGCATTGGGAGAGATCTCCTAAAATGTCCCAAGTATTGATGGCAATGGGTAGCTCTTTCTCCACCACGAGCAGGACTCCACAGACGAGTAATGAAGGCCACTGGTATTCCTGAGATATTGATTGTTAGGTGGGTGCAATGCTGTTTACCTACCACCCTTCCCTCCTTCGGCCTGAGTGCATTGTATTCGTTTTCCTACTGAAATTGAATGGCTACCCAGTGACCACCTGTTAGGGTTTTACTCTATTAGTAATTTGTTGTTCTCCTTCCCCTTTTGTTCTTCCTCTCTTTTGTTTTCGTTTTTCCCCTGTGATACTTTGCTGTGATTCTTACTGCCTTATATAGTATTAACATCTCCTTGACGGACGCTGCTGCCATTGTTTTCCACATACTAGTAATCACGGCAGCACTGCTGGTAGTCATTACTAGAATGCACGGAATAATGAATGCATCCTTTATTTCTGTTGCATTGGGCATTTGCACGACCGCTGATGTGCCCTTCTCTTTATTTTGTATTCATCTAACATAAACTTCAATAAAAATGTGTTTAAAAAAAAGAAATGTCTCCCCTAATCATACTGCCAGCAATAACCTTTCCTCATAAACCTCTTCTCAACCCTGTCTCTTTGTCAAAAGGACACCGGGCGAAAAAATTCAAATGCATTCTTACCTAATAAAATCTGGGTGCTCCTTCGTATTCTCCAGGAAATGCTCATCCTAGTAGGACCAGGATTCACTGGTTTTATTTACCTCAAAGTGCTTGTGCACATTCGCATCATATTTGGGAAGGCCAGACATAAAGTAAGCCCCGTCTCCTGTTTGGAAACGTTCTCTGGACCTGTTACCCCTGCAGATTCTTGTCATGGTCCACCCACACAACCCCTTCTGTGCCAAAACCTACTTTTTCAAAGGTTCCCAGAGCAAGAGAACAGCCATTGAACATATTGTGACTTCTGCGTTAAAGTAATACAATCTCAATGAAATGGTGGCTAAGATGACTGTGACCTTGGGAGCCGGAGCAATGTAAGATAGCATTGTCCATAAAGTTATTAAACTTTTAAAACTTTAATGTGCAGCCATCATAACCCGCAGAGAGAAAAATAGCAGTTTTCCCACAGGAAGCCCAAATTACTCGGTAAGTCAACTCTTGAAAGCCGAGAAATATTTGTATTTTAAATTTTTAACTCTCTTCCTGTATTCTAGAATTTACTATCAGTGGCAAAGGAGAAGGACTTGGAAAATAAACTCCGTGGTTTTGCATTTGGGTAGGAATTTAAATTTGGGATGACAGGGGGCACCACAGAGATTCCAAGGAACGATATTTAAAGATGAGTGTGGTTTATTGAAAGTGCAAAGTATCAGTGGAGGAAGGTATTGAATCCTAGTAAGTGCTTCAGGGTTCAGCTGCAATGCGTATATATATCACACATTGACGTTTGTTTACTGCATATCTTCTAAAGCACAAAATGAGAATTTCAAAACACATGGAAATATGCTGATTTGGACCCAACGTTTGACTTCTGCTAGATTTGCCTCAGGCTGGCCTTAGTCGTACCACGGTGCAATGGAAGAGAGCAGAAACAAATGCGAGATTCTTTCTATTAAATTATTCAGCAGCTAGTGCTTGTAATCATCTATAAAATGTGACATTTCAGCTAATAGCAGTCCCCCACCCATAGAAAGTGACTCAACTTTAGTGTTTAATTTATGTCTCAGCTAGTCCCTATATTAAAGTGTAGGAAATAATCATAGTTCAGTGATGGTTTGCTAGTACAGTCAATAACTACATGAGTCAATGGATGTAATGAGTATTTAATGATTCGTTTTGCTTTTATAAAGTCCTGTTGCCAAGTAGCGGTGTTTTATCTCTATTGTCACAGTTACATGCATATTTACAGGGTTTGGTTTATGCATTGCAGCGTTCTTAGGGGTTCAACACTTTGCGCTGTGATTGAAAAATATTAATAAATTGGATAAAAATAGGGCGACAGATGCTTCCGTTCCTGAAGTATAGGGTGGGGGGTAGGGACTGGGTTGGGGAGGGGGGACCGTTGTCCCGTGTTTTCAGTGTTTGTTCTTTTGTTGTTGTCTTGCATCAACCTGCCTGCGGATCTGGGACACGACCGGGCAATGCTCAGTATTGCAATACCATTTGTTACCCCTTGCATCTGCACTTCTCTAAGCGCGCGCCTCTTTGCGCCTGGACACCCTTCCCGCTGGCTCTAGCTGCAGTCCCGCTTCCATAATCCTTCTTGTGCTGGCCCCAGTCTGGCCCCTTACACGCCTTTCCCCTCCACGGTGACTCTGAGGGCGATACGCGACTTCAGATATTATCCTGGAATGTTAATGGCCTGTTAGACAAGGTCAAGCGCACGGCTGTCCTGCGATACGCCCAGCGTCAAGCCGCAGACATACTCATGCCCCAAGAGACCCGCTTGTTGGGCAATCATTGCCCCTTCCTGGCGTGGCATGGCTATGGCAGAGTTTGGCACTCTGGCTTTAGTTGGGGCTCACGGGGAGTAGCTATCTTGGCGCGTCGTTCCCTTCCCCTGGTGGTACGCTAAGTGACGCACGATCCTCAGGGCTGCTTTCTTCTCCTGGAGGGGGCTCTCGAAGATCACCCTCTTAATTTGCTGGCTGTCTATTCCCCTCCCACCCTGCTGGCTTCCACACTCCAGCGACTTACCGCAGAGGTCGCTGTCTTACCCTTAGTAGTGACTGTTGTTGGGGGTGACTTTAATGCAGTCATGGACCCCAGCCGAGATACCGCTTCACCTGCCTCCGTCTATAGAACTGCCCAGTCTGGCCTCCTCTCGATGTGGGCCTCCAGCTTGGGTCTAGGGGATGCCTGGAGACTTTGGTACCCGACGGAGCGTCAATACACCCACACGTCAGCCTCTCACCACATGCATGCCCGCATAGACTATGTTTTCCTGCCGGCCCAAGACTGTCGGGCAATCCAGAAGATTGTTATCCTTCCCAGGGGCTTGTCGGATCACTCCCCGGTACTGCTACAAATCGGCTCCCCGTCCCAGTCCTCGCGGCCGATCTGGCGACTTAATGCCTGGTTCCTCCAAGACGAGCAGTTTAAAGACCAGGTGGGTGCCGAACTTCGCCTTTACTTCGCCACTAATCAGGGGTCGGTGTCTTCATCGCGTGTTCTTTGGGAGGCCGGAAAAGCAACCATTCGGGGCTTTGCCAAAGGCCAACTTAGGCTCGCCCGTCTGAAGCGTGATTCCCATCTCACCTATTTGGAGGCGCAAGCCGCCCAGCTTGAGGCGCTACCTGTGGCAGCTCGTTCTGCTGCCCAGGACCGGAGGCTGGCGTTCTTACGGGATGAAATCAGACAAGCCTCTTTGGAAGCTGCCAAATTGCTGTGGCGCTCTTCTGTAGCCCGAGTATACGGCTGGGGAGACAAGAATGGGAAGCTCCTCCATCGTCTCGCTACTTACCCTATGGCCAATCGTATAATTCCGGAGGTAGCTGATGCCAGTGGTGAGCTTCACCGTGCCCCGACCGCGGTGGCTGACTGTTTCACCGCCTACTATGCCTGCCTTTATTCGGCATGCCTGCCTAGTCTTCCGCTTCATGAGCTCCTCCGGCGGGAACAGTTCCGCCTCCCACGTCTTCGCGACTTTGAGGCGGAGGCGCTAGACCTCCCGATTACCTCCGAAGAGGTGTCAGACGCCATATCACGCATGGCGACTGGTAAAACGCCGGGACCGGATGGGCTCCCCCAGGAGTTATATGCGTCGTACCGAGACACCCTGGTCTCACCTCTGGTGGCGATGTATCGAGAGGCGGCGGAGTGTGGCTCTTTTCGGCCAGAGACGGACCTGGCCACCATTGTAGTGATCCTGAAGTCCCAACCCCCTTCAAGATGCTGCTCGGATTATCGGCCCATTTCTCTTATAAACACTGAGCTTAAGATCTTCGCCTCTGTTCTGGCCAACCGCATACGACCACACCTGGCCACCCTGGTCCACCCAGATCAATGTGGCTTCATGCCTCTCCGAGGGACTAGACACTGTCTCCGACGCCTACATCTTGCTCTGGCGAACCGGCACCTGCTGTCCCCCTATTTGTCGCTCCTTCTGGTGGATTTTGAGAAGGCGTTTGACTCGGTTGACTGGGGCTATTTAGAGGCTGTGTTGGAACAGGTGGGCTTCGGCATTCCTTTCCGCAACTTGGTGAAGACGCTATATTGTCGGCCCCGGGCGCAGGTCCTTGTCAATGGGACTCTATCTTGTCCCTTCGCTATCAGGCGAGGTACGCGGCAGGGGTGCCCCCTCTCGCCGATCCTGTTTGCCTTAGCAATGGAGCCCCTGGCCTGCCTTATTCGATCTGATTACTCCCCCACTGGCTGGCGGTGGCCGGGCTTTGTGGAGGATAAGATCGCGCTCTATGCTGATGATGTCCTGCTGTTCCTAGCGGACCCGGCCCGATCGGGACCCTGAGGCCTTCGGGCTCTGGGTCTCTTTGAGCGCACCTCTGGCCTTCAGTTAAACCCGGCTAAATCAGTCTTGGTCCCCCTTCATTTGTCTCCTGAGTGTTCTGATTGGCAGACGATGATCCCCCTTCGACGGCACTTCTCCCGGATCTTGCGTGGTCCCTCAACGTTACCCCTCTGGTCAAGCGGGTTCGTGCTGACCTCCTTAAGTGGCGTACTCTACCCTTAAACCCTCTGGGCAGGATAGCTCTATTTAAAATGATGGTCTTGCCTCGCTTTTTATATGTACTTCAAAACACGAATCTTTCGTTCACTCGGTCCTGGTTCCGAGAGCTGGACGGGCTGGCTACTAAGTTCCTATGGGGCGGTCGGAGGCCCAGACTGGCCCTGGCCCAATGCCGCGTCCCGCCCTTCGACGGTGGTCTTGGGATGACGAACCTCTACCTCTATTACTTGGCGACCCGGCTTCTGGTGGTGCATGATTGGTTCAACGGTGGATGGTCCGATCCGGTGTACCGCCTGGAATTGCACACCCTTGGCCTTGCACCTATCCAGGGGATGCTATACGGGGACGCCGTCCCCCAAGCTCTCCCTGATATCACGTGTGGAGTGCTCTTGGCCTGGCGGGCCTCCTTGCGCCATACCCGCTGGTCGGGTAGGCTGACCCGACATACTCCCCTGTGGTGCGGCACCTGGCTTCGGGACGTCGCCTCTCTTTCCGGGTTTCGGCCCTGGGACCTTAGCGGGATTTCCCTGCTAGGAGATGTTTGGAGTGGGACCCACTTGCGCTCCTTCCAGGATTTGCAGGCCAGACACTCCCTCCATTCGTCGCAGTTCTTCCGCTACTTGCAGCTGCGCCATGCCCTCCGCTCCTCTCTCTCCGAAGGCACTGCGCTCCCTGAGTATAGCCCCCTTGAGGCTCAAGTCATGACGGGCAACCTGGGTCAGGGAGAGATATCCCGTATCTACTGCTCACTCACTAACAACACTCCCAACTCTCTCCCCCAGCTCCGGGACAAATGGGAGGGGTGGGTGGGGACTCTGGATGACGCTGACTGGAGGGACGCCCTGATGGCCCCTAAACTCATCGCGGTCTCGGCGTGGCTGCGGCTAGTCCAGGTATATTTCTTGCATGCTGCCTATCTCACACCGCTGCGTCTCCACCGCGCGGGACTGCGACCTGATGCCCTCTGCCCCCGCTGTTCCCACTCCCAGGCTGATTTCTATCACATGGTGTGGCTGTGTCCTGCGATACAGAGGTACTGGGAGTGAGTAGCGGGAGAGCTCTCGGAGGTCTTGGGCTGGAAGGTTCCCATTGACCCCACTCATGTTCTCCTGGGTATCACGGAGGGGCTGGACGGCACCAGGGCCGAGAAGCTCTTCCTAAATACAGCGCTAGCAGTAGCCAAGAGGGACGTTGCAGCTCATTGGATGAAGAATACCGCACCTACGTTGGCGTGCTGGCGCAGGGGAGTAGACTGGTGTGCCGCGCAGGAACGGCCTCTTTATGTGGCTAGGGGCTGTCCTAGGAAGTTTCCCCGTATCTGGGGCAAGTGGGTCGGCATCATAGAAGACTGACTTGGACTGCTATGATCTCTAGCTGGAAGTGGACTTATTGATATTAGCTGTTGGTGCATCAAATTCTCTGTATCATTGTGATGGGCTTGTATCCCGGTCTTGTTCTCCAAGTGTACTTCTACATGGTGCTGTGTTCTTGGTTGCAATCAAAAGGCAATAAAATTGGTTATCAAAAAAAAAATGGATAAAAATAGTTTGTTGTCAATACAGGTGTGCACTGCCCTTTGCTTCTCCAAGAGAGCAATCGTAATTATTGATTTCAGACTATTTTTTTTTCCTCGGATACTTTCCTTAGTTGTGAGTACAAGAAACTTTTAACCCCATTTGCCTACTTTACATATATTTGATATGGAAATAAATCTCTAACAAACGAATAAAAGAAGACAGATGAAAATAAACATTATACTTTGAGGCGTGCTAAATAACTGAATAGAAAAGATGTCCTCTGGGCAATAACGCTAGTGGTAAAACATTCTCATGCAGTATTGATGCTTGTTTTTGACACTAGTGCCAAATACAAAATAGATTTTAAAAGAGTGTGCTTGTGTGAGAAAAACATAAAAAATTCAATCATTTGCACAAAAACAGGAATTAACTGTTTGCAAGCTTTACTACTAATATTTGCCTTTCAGGCCTTTTCCCTATTCGTTTTCAGTTGCAGGGACAATCGTCCAAGATCAAAGGTGAGATTGCACGTTTCCCTGCTAACTAGTATGTACATGGTCTGCAAAGAAGTGCTGGCTGTTCAAGTCTTTTTCAATCTCCATGGTAGTTTGGGTGAGAGACCTAACTCACTGCAAATGATGTCAAGTATAACACATTATTAACAAGGAGAGGGGCCTAGACACAAACTGCACTTTGTAGCCCGTTTAGTAGTACAAGAGTAATACTACTCATGTACTGCAAAATGCTATTCGCAAATCTAAGTGCAGACAACTCTGCATACGTACACAAATACTAGGTAACCAGGAATTATTTTTTGATTGAGGTGGTGGCCTTCCTTTCTCACTGGGAGAACTATTATTTTTCCTTCGTCTTGTTCAGTCTGATCAGGCTAACATATTGGTAATTTTAAATTTTTTGGGAGTGCAGCCCTGAAGAAGTCGAATGTGCATTATACTGCACGACGAAACACGTGTTGGCGTTTTTCTGCAATTCAGAATATAAAGAACAATCTGTGTTTGAAGAAAAAGCTAACTGGATGGACTATAGTGTGATATATAATAAAGACTATAGTTGGACCTGGATCAAGAGTCTGTTGGATACTACTTAATATTAGAAGTGTGCTCAGGGGGACTTTTAAATTGTTTAAACTTTGCATACGTATGTATACATTTTGGTGATAAGTGTGGGAGGGCGAAGTGGGAGCATTTAAAAATGTGGATTACTGACTCCTACTCAGGTGGGTTTAGGGAAGGGGAAATGAGAGGTTTGCAGGGCCTGCAAATAAATAAAAACACCCACAAAAGAGAAAAACAACTGCTATTTTACAACTTGCTCTTCTAAAGATACTATTATCAGGTACCCAATTATACGTAGGGGACAGGGTGCACTGCAATTTCAACAAGAGGATATCCCCAACTAAGTAGAATACATTTTTGATCACTACAATCATGCATCACTTACATACTCTCATCCACTCACTGTTCTCAACAAACTGAATACAAATATATGCAAAAGATGTCTGATATTTATCATGTTAATTCAAAGTACATGTACAAAAAACAATTAAAAATGTTTAAAATTATTTATGCTAAAACATCATATAGTTAAGTTCCATTTTGCACACGATCTCCTCTGCCCACTTCTTTTTACATCAATATACTGATTCAATATAATCAGAGGAACATACAGACCATTTGATCTTCTTTGAAAAAAGGTCTATGAATTTTACCAAGTGCAAATAAGCAAAATGAAATGAAATTTCAGCAAATAATCACAAGTGCTGTTCAAGAAATTATACAATAAAATGTTGTCATACAACTTTTTATTGTATAATTTTTTTTAAAGTTACTACAGCCAGATAGGGCAAAAGCAGTATTAAATGCACTCCAGCCAAGCCTTAAAGTGAGTGCAACACTACAAATTGGCACTCACAGGTATTGCAACATGCTCCTAAAGAAACTAATAGAGGCAGCAAATAGCAATATTTTTTCTATTTTTTTATAGCCAAAATCTTTTAAGTTTATAACAAGACTTAAAACACTTCTAACAAACGTGGAAATGCAAGTAGTGATGACTCTGGACTTCTCCACCTAGCTACAGGTGAAAAACTTTATATCAACCGTGGCCTTGATTCATAATTATGAACTTGCACAACCAAACACTTTTCTGTCTTCTCTATGTCAGGGAATGCATTTGTTTATTTGTTGTTCATTTCATTTGAGGAGAGAGAGGGTTTACAGCTAAAGGATTAACATATTTATCATGTCCAGGAAAGCAGTCACTGCCAGAAACCGCTTCTCACCTGAATTGATCCTTGAAATGGTTGCAGACTGGGAGCAGGAGCTTAATTCACCACATCCCACTTCCAGGCTATCCCTGTCCATGTCGAAATACTGGCTGAACTCCATTTCATGGCCACTGGACCTTTATGGAAGATTGACTTTGACAACACAGACATCTCACAGGCAATCCAGTCTAGATCCTTGTACCAGGAACTGAGATGCATCAACATAAGAGTGTACCAGTGTATCACTATGCCATACTCACTGGAGGAATGCAAAGGGTATCCAGGGAATTCTATTACTTGTCCAACTTCTTTCATGTGATTGGTGCCATTGATTGCACCCTTGTGACATTTGAACCACCTCATGCCGCAACACAGTTTTACAGCAACAAATACCCCATTCACTTCATAAACTTGCACCCATGCAACCTGTCTGCAAAGCTAGGGATTGTTTTACTATTTAGTGTGCTGCCTTTTCCTGGAAGCCCACACAACAGCTATATCTTCCATCAGTCACCGCTTGCATGTCGATTGGTTGCTGGGGATTTTGGTGACATGTGAATCATTGGTAATTAGGAATATCTCACAGAGGGGCTAATTGTGCATCACACATTATCCTAACACTCAATGCATGTATGCACACACAATGTACTACATTTAGAGTAGAGACCCATTTTAAGAAATGTTACATGTCTTTGTTGCAGGTGATGTTGAGTATGCTCTTTCTTCCATTCTCCTCATATCCTACATAATTCTAACAACACAACCTTAACAGAGGTACAATAAGGCACACATACGACATGAGCCATTATTCAATGGAATTTTGCGATGCTTTCGTTGACTCAGCTGTCTTAATAATACAGAGAAGTGTTGGAGATTCTCCCGAATTTGTGTGCAAGACTGTTTGGTGGTTTACAACATCACAATGTGATGGGGCTTAAATATCAACATAACCCCTAATTTACACCCCATCCAGTATACCGGGACTGGGACAGAATGAGATGCAATTACACCAGTGCTGGATCGACTATTTAATACATTTTTCATTTGAGCTGCTAGTTTTGTTGCTTCCTTTATATTGTTGAACAGCATCTTGTCAATAAACGGTGGACTGCTACACAGTCAAATGCATCATTCTAAGATGACACTGTTTAGGTAAAATAACGTCAGAAACAAACATGTTCTGCTACATTTTTCATAATATCTAGCTTCACTTTTACTGTTATCTCCACCCACCATGACCAAGAGAAAATTGCAAACAAGAAGATGAAGACTGCCGTTTTCTGTTTATTCTCAGCCGTCTTTGCACCACAGAGACATCCTCCTTCATCATGTTGCACCTTATAAAATCCAAACTCCAAACATGGCTGAGGGATTAGATGAGAGGTCCCCCAGCTTCACTGGTGAAGAACTACAAGTGATTTCTGATGGACTCCTCTATAAATACATTCAGTTTTATGGGGGCCAGACAGTGTGCTGAGCAATGCAGCATGGGTGAAAATTAGAAGGAATATGGGTGCACCAATGTCCTCCTCCTCACCCCCTTCCTCCTCCTCCTCCTCCTCCTCCTTAACCAGCTCCTGATCCTTTTTTTCTTAAGCAGTGTGGGCTCTGACATATTTTTCCTTGAGGGATGATTGTATTTTCTCTGTGGATTAGGTGCTGTTCAATGGTTGTGTAGGATTCAGCATTATCGTCTGGTGCAATGTATCCTGCTGCAAGAAGAAGATTGAATAAGATGAAACACATCAAAAACATTTTAGTGACAATAATTCTGCAAACTATTTTAATACACTTTTTATTAAAATGTATTAATAAAGTTAGTTTCATGTGAAAAAAATGAACATATGAAGATAAGGGTTAATTCTTTCCAGGAATTATTATGTCTCTACAATGTTAACCCACTGGCACTAAACACAGATAAATAAAAACACTTTTAAAGTTTCAAAATGATATAAATATAAGATACCAAACTATACTGTGAAATATTGAATTAAAAATCAGATATCCTCAGCCATTCATGGTCAACGGATGGTTGAAGGCCTAATTGCTGCTGCTAGTATGTTTCCTGATGTCATTGGTGGTTTTGTTTGCAAAGTGGGCACAAGGCACTGTAGCATGACAGAAGATGACAAGAAAGAGAGATACATCTAGAGGAGTTGATCATCCCAACTCATACAAGATGAGGATATGTTTTACATCTTTTATATATGTTTGAGACCCACACAAAGTCCTTTCCTGTAAGTGACCACAAGGCATAACGTATATATTATATGTTAGTGCTGCCCTTACAATAGCATGTTCAGGAGTAATTTATATTGACAAAGTATTTCTAAATCAAAAAATCTCTGACCAGGGTGTATATGGGGAAGTGTGACACTGTGCATTCATCAACACTGTTACTAACAAGTATATTGATACACTAGACGTAAAGCTGACGGATCAGACATAGCACTTATCAGTCTCACCCATTCATGTTCTCAGTCTGGACTTTGTTGAAGTCTAGAAGCAGATGTAGATACTGTGTCAGGTGGTGCATGAAATGGCTACAAAGGGTCTTAAAAGTGAGTAAAGTGTATGAATATATTTTGGTTAAGAAACTAAAAGTTGGTGGTAAATGACGAATGGCTTAGAAAAAGCATTTTTTGGCACTTAGAAGTGTGCAATGTGGCAGACATACATGCCCTCAGGGCATGTATGTGTGCCACATGTGCACACATGCAGGAATCAGGGGTGCAACAGGGTGTCACTGTGACACCCTGCCACCCTTGATTGTGCTCCCCCCATTCCCGAATCGGTATTTACCGATTCAGTAATGGTAACTGGCTTCCCATTGATTCCTATGGGCCTCCTGGCCCATAGGAATCAATGGGAAGCCAGTTACCATTACCGAATCGGTAAATACCGATTCTAAATTACCGACCAATTCCGATTCGGTAATTTTTACCGACTGATTACCTACATAGCATTTACCACTTCATAAATACCGAATCGGTAAAATTCGGTATTTATGAAGTGGTAAATGTTAGGCCACCTACATAAGGCCCCAAATGTCTGCTGGTCATTTTTTTAAATGTCCAAGGAAGATTGTCATTCTAATTCATTTTGGAAGTCAAAGTTTTATTTTTTAATGTCTTTCCTACAATGTAGAGGCAATGTGTAAAGCATTTATGCAGCACACAAACAGCAACAAAATGCAACACAGCAAAAGAAACATCTCACACAAAGTTAGAAAAAATAGTTTTTTTTTTTATAAATTACAAAAATCCATTCGGTAGAACCGGAGTTATGAATGTTCAAAGTGTAAAGTGAAATATCCTGCTTATAAGTTCCAAGTGCCTACTGCAGACAACGAGTTGCGCAAGACCTGGTCAAAGTCAAAACAATATGCTTGACCACGATGGAGTACAAATCGAATACATGAAGTGGATTGGGCTTACTCACCACTTAACTTCAAACTTAGAAGAAATTTCAAAGAAAATGTTCTGAGCAATCAAGTTCAGTGACTGAGGATGGAGCACTGTTGTCGGGGAGCCACTGTACCAAGTTCAATTGAAGATTTCTAAATTCAAAATTAGTCTCCTTTTTGGAAGTCAAAATCTCAGGTGGGATGAAGCTGGAGGCTGTATCCAATAACAGTTCCAGAAGGCCAAATACCCCTTTGCCAAGGGGCCGCTGAACATGATTTACTGCTGTGGAGAAGAAATTAGCTGGAGCTGCTGCAAAGTCAGGCTGACTGGAGATGCACCTCGGCTGGAAAGATGAGCATTTTGGTCCCCGTCTTCTCTTGGCTCTCAGAGCAGTTTTTAGCCAACAAATATTTAAGTCCTAAATTTGGGATTCTGGTAATCCCTGCACCTTTAATTCCACGACCAAGGGGCCAGGACAAAAGAGGCAACACTTGGGATGTTAGGACTCACTCAGGATTGGTCCAGGTGTGGGTTTGAGATGAGGGGGAGCTATTTATGCCCCTAAGGTGCTGATAAGGTCAGCAAATTAGCCCCTGGAGTCACTCTGGTAGTCCTGGGTTCAAGTGATGATGTAGGGCTGGCCTCTGAGGGTTCAAGACAGGCTCCTGACACCTAACCAAAGCAGTCCTTCCAGGTGCAGCAAAGCGGTTGTGTGGCGTACAGAGCAGGCTACAGCAGCAGGCAATCCTCTAAGAGTCCTTCTCCAAGTCCAGAAAGTGAACTGAAGAGTGGGTCTGAGGGTTCTATTTTTATCCCTGGTACCACTTTTGGAGTAGGAGAAGTTTCTAAATATTTCCTTTTGAAGTTTCCTGACTCCCCTGCCCTGATTCCAAGTTGGCTGCATGCACAATGCAAAGATGAAAAGTCCTTTGTGTGAAGGCAGAGCAAAGCCTATTCAGTTGCAAGTGGGGCTGTGCCCAGCTTCTCCCCCATCCCGCCAGTTGTTGTCCAGTCCAGGCACACCTAATCCCTCTATTGTGTAGCTGTCTGGGAAAGATAAAAGTCCAACTGCCAACTACACCCAGTCCTATGACCTAGGACAGGCTGCTTGCGTTATATAGGACAGGAAAATGCCAACTTTCTGAAAGTGACATTTTTGAAATTGTAACGTAAAATTTGGCTTTACCATTAAAGAAATTAAATTAAATTAAATTAAAAAAACATTTATATAGCCCAATAGCTACCCTGAAGCATCCCAGCGCTGTAGACAGACGCGGACAGAAGAGAAGAATTTGATGGTTTAGAGGCAGTTGTTGAAAAGCAGGGGTTTTAAAAAGTTTGCGGAAGGGTAGGAGATTGGGCCCCGACCGCATGCGTGGTGGGAGGGCATTCCATAGCTTGGCAGAGTTATAGGAAAAGGAGCGTCCACCGCATCTTGCTCTCTTTATTTTAGGGAGTAGGGCGAGGGAGGAGGATGCTGATCGGAGTTGTCTACTAGGTTGGTAGGGGGTTATCATCAATTGGCTGATTGCCAGACCACTCCTCCAGAAGGCCTTGTGGGCAATGCACATGATTTTGAATTGGATTTTCTCCCTAACAGGCAGCCAGTGAAGGCTCCTTAGTGCCGGGTTTGCTGATTGTCGATGAGGGGTCTGGAGGGGTGTACGGGCTGCACAGTTTTGAATTATCTGGAGCTTGCGGGTGGTGAATTGAGGGGCTCCTAGATATAGGGCGTTCCCATAATCCAGGCGCGATAGAATAAGGCCTTGGAATATGATTTTTCTTGCCTGAAATTTGGAGAAGGGGAAGTATTTTACGTAGCATCTTTAGCATGCCATAGCAAGTTGCCAAACGTTTTGCTGCTTGATGGTTAAAACTAAGGGAGTGGTCCAGCCAGATGCCCAGGCTTTAGATCTGGTTTTTGGGTACTTGGGCGGGGCCAAGGCATTTCAGCCACAGTAGCTCTGAATTAAAAGAGGGGGAGTTTCCAAGAAGCATGAGCTCAGTTTTGTCCCCATTGATCTTAAGGCAGGAGAGTTCCAACCACTTGGCAACCTTCTCTAGGCAGCTTCTTAGGTTGTTTGGTGACTTCTCTGGGTGGTTTAAGGTCACCACGAGCTGAGCATCATCAGCATAGGGGATGATTTGTATGCCAAATGGGCGGACAATCTCTGCCAGGGGACCCATGTATATATTGAACAGTGTGGGGCTCAAGGAGGATCCCTGAGGCACACCACAGCTGAGGGGCACACAAGTGGAAACAACGTCGCCTTCGAAGACCTGGAAAGAGCTGTCACCTAGGAAGGATTTTAACCAGGCGGTGACACTGCCTGATACTCCCAGGATCACAAGTCTGTGAATCAGTGTGTCGTGGTTTACAGTGTCAAATGCGGCACTTAGGTCGAGAAGTATAATTGCCGCAGAGCCCCCTTAATCCAGGATCCTTCTGGCCTCCTCCGTTACCGCGAGGAGGGCGGGGAGTTTTGGTCCCATGTTGGGGATGGAAGCCGGTCTGTGAGAGATCCAGTAGATTGTTAGTTTCTGGAAACTCTACCAGCACTGAATTGACGTGTTTTTCTAAAATCTTACTCAGCCATGGGAGGAGGGAAATAGGGCAGTAGTTGCTTAGGTTGTCTTGGTCCAGGTTCAGTTTTTTTAGGAGAGCCTTGACCATAGCACACTTCCACGGGGGGGACCACACTAGAGGAGATGGAGGCGTTGAGCAGGTCAAGGGTGGTTGGTAGGATGTTTCCTATGACTGATGCCAGGGCTCGCGGGGGTGCGGGGTCTAAGGGGAAGCCCGATTTCACCCGGTGCATGATGGGGTCTAAGATTGCGTGGTCTAGAGGGGGGAGGACCTCCAGGGTGGCTCGTGATCCATATCCTGGGCTGATGGTGGGGGCAAAGGCTGGTCCAGACTGAGTAGGAGAAAAGGCAGAGTATATTTGTTGTATTTTCTGGTGGGAGAATTCCGCCAGGTTGTTGTAGCAGGATTGGGCATCGATCGGGTTTGGTTGTTTCTGGGGCAGTTTCAGGAGAGATTTGGCAATCCTTAGGAGAGTTAGAGGCTCCATTATTTTTTTCTTCATAGAAGGTCGCTTGAGCGGCTTTGATTTAATCTTTATAGGTTTTTATTGCCTCCTTATAAACGGATTTACTGGGCGCAGAATAGTTAAGTCTCCATTTCCTCTCTCACCTTTTGCAGTGTTGTTTGAGTTCCCGTAATTTAGGGGAGTGCCATGGGGACGTTTTAGCTCTGCATTCATGGGGAGCATTTCATCTAGGGAGCTATGGATCCAATGATTACATTTCTCGTTAGCTGAGATAGGGTTGGGGTATCTGTCAGGTCTGGAGGCTTTGAGGGCTGAGATCCATTGTTCTCTGGGAAGCTTCGGCCAATTACGTTCCCTGTGGGAAAGCGTGTTGGGTGGGAGGGTGGAATCTGGGATATCCCAGGACAGGGGGATCAGGAAGTGGTCGGACCAGGCCAGCGGTGACGGCGCTCCTGTTATAGGTTCAATGCAGTTGCTAAAAACAGGGTCGAGTAAGTGGCCCTTGATATGGGTGTGTTCAAATAGTTTATGCTTTAGTAGAAGTGCGGAGAGGCTCGTGATTAGTTCCCTAGTGGTGTGGTCAGAAGTGTTGTCTAGGTGAATATTGAGATCCCCTAATACTGTATAATTAGACGGCGAGCAGGCTAGATTCGCTATGGTTAGAGGGAGGGTATTGAGGAATTGGCCTAAGGCCCCGGGTGGGCGATAAATTAGTAGGCCAGAGAAGGTACTAGTGGGGGAGAAATCGATGGAGAAGGAAAGGCTCTCGCAGTCTGATACTTGGTCTGGTAAAGTGCGACAGTTATAGTGGTCTTTAAAAACAATCACTAGGCCTCCTCCTCTGCCGTTTTTGCGATCTGCTCATTGTATGAGGTAGCCGTGAGGCAGAGTTTGAATGAGGACTGGCTCTGACTCTATATTGAGCCACATTTCTGTCAGGAAGAGAACATCGGGTTTAAATTCTTACAGAAGCAAGGCAATTTCAGTGGCATGCTTAGGGAGTGATCTGCAATTCAGTAGGAACATATTTAGGGGGCTGCATATCTTAATGGTCGGCTGAAATGGAAACCCGCAGTGTGGACAGTTAGTGTGCTCAACTACAACATTCCAGGAGTGTCGGCAACTTTCACATGTCGTTCCTCTTAGGTTATGGAGGAAGTGTGGGCTATAGGACATGCGTCTGAAAACGGGCAGGGGTTGTGGCCCCTGGCCCCGGTCGGCCGCAGACAGGCGCAGACGGGCTTGCCTTTGGCACGCCTTTGGCGCGCCACCGGCGCGCCCACTGCACGCGTCCGCTGTGCGAAGAGTCTGGCATGTGAGTTAAATAGATATGTGAGGCTCCGCCCCCTCCGGTCTCTTGCCCACAAGTGAGGGAAAAGGATTTTGTGGCCGGATACTCCCTCCACTCAATTGGGAAAACCCAGGGTGGACCGGAGAGCAGTGCGGATTGTGGTGTGATCAGGAGGACAGGTGAGTAAGTAAAAAGTTAAACAGAGCGTTTTTTCTTTCGTTTGTTAAAAAGCAGGTAAAAACACTTAAAACCTTTGGAACAGTTGCACACATACACACGCTTGCCTTACTGTCTGCGCGCGTCCCCCTTACTGTCGACGGAACAATTTACCAGACACCAAACATGAAAGGTTTACCAGTTCCCAATCAACAGGTATTAAATGCAATAAGGCAACCCAATGTTACCCTACGGAGAGGTAGGCCTTACAGTAACAAAAAATGAATTTAAGAGTTTTTCACTACCAGGACATACAAAATTCAAAAGAGCAGTTCAACCTTTTAATTGCAATGTACTTTGTCCTATGGGCTACCTAGGACGTATACAGGACCACTGGAGTTATGCAATTCCATAGCTATGGCTTTTGTTCACATAAGTATGGATTTGGTTCATATGTTGCATAATCTGCAGATTTTGAGAAAAAAAAATGTTTTTAGCTCAAACGGACCAAACGTTGCTAAACATATTACTATGTGGATTCACACACAGCAGAAGGCCTTGTGCAAAGGTTAACTAGTCATCATTTGATTGTTTTAGTCTATATATGGATATATGGTTGCAAAAGTGAGACTAATGAGGTGAACGTTTTGCCCAAACAGTATTACCATATGTACGAACTGGAAACTAATGAAGTAATACTATCAAAAAATGTGGCACATTATGCTGCATAATTTGCTTTTTCTTCCCACAGAATTTAGCCAAACCTGCTGCATAATTTGGTGCTCCTGTGTCGCAGAATTCCAATGGCCCTGGGCCTGCCTTTAGGGTGCCTTTTATGCAAGCAAGAAAGTTTAAAACTTTGCAATGGGGTTATATTACCAAGTCGAATTGGCAGTTTAAACTGCATTCAGGCTGCAATGGTAGGCTGAGGCATGTGTTAGGGGCTCCTTAGGTGGGTGGCATCATACGTGCTGCAGGTCCACTAGTAGCATTATTTTTCAGGCCCTGGGTGTATGGGATACAACTCTACAAGGGAATTATAAGCAAATTAAATATATCATTCAGGGTTAAGCCACTTTTACCACAGTTAAAGGAGAGAGAACAGGCACTTTAGCATTTGTTAGTATTGCTAAAGTGCAGAGAACCCTTAAAGCCAATAAAAACAAATGCAGCTAAAATATGAGTGGGGAGGCAAAAACTTTGGGGGTGTCCCTGCAGAGTGGGCCAAATCCAACATCTACCAAAATCTCAATTGTTCCCATTTTCTTTGCAAGACTGTATAAATTGATTTAGCAGATGCTCTTCAGGCAAAACACACAGATAGAGTTCCCTTCTTCAGACCATACCCTATAAATAGTTCGGACCCATTGTTACCAGATCTATGAAATTTGTTCTACCTCTTCCTCTCTCTCTCTTTCAAACACTGTAAAATCATGAGCCTACACTTTGAATTTTATGCTGAGCCTTATACTAGACCTTGGGGTCTTCTTAAATATATGGCACACTTTCACTGTTTGCGCAATGGCTCTCTTTTAAATAGATGTACTGGCGCAAACAGACAAGGGGGCAACCCGCCTGCGCTTTAAAGATGGAAGAGGGATCCCATTGCAGGTGGGTGCAGAAAGTGACTGTGCTGGAGCGGGAATGTAAATTTTTGTATACCTCCCCATTCTGCATGTTTATATTAATCCGAAAAAATTAATTGATTGTAATATTATTAATCTGTTTGATGTGATAACTCACCAACTGTATTAACAAGAGAATTACACGCGGGAATTGCATTTGCATGGCTTAATTAATATGTAAACTAAATTATGTATGCATACTAATGATAGAAAATTAGAATAGTATATGATATATGTTGCTTTTGTGATGTAATTGTGATTTGTGCTTTATTCAGTAAGTAGAAACCGCTCTGAGTGTTGCTTTCTGCTAGATAAACACACACACATACGGGAATTAGCGAGGGAATAACATTCTATTAGCCATTCCTATGTATTAATTACGCTTTTGTGTTTCTTTGCTTAAGTTGACCATTTGGGCCTACCACAAAATGGCTGCCTTCTGAATCTAACATGACTGACATCGTTACACGAGGTTCTGGGTGAAGTGCGCATGCGTTATCACTAGCAACAGTGGCCTGGACCTGACCCCAGAAGAACATGTACCCTTCAAGGATGCTCTGGGAAGCCAGCCAGCTACTTTTGAACAAAGACTGTTATGTGAACCGGAACCAGCAAAAGTCATAACCTAAGAGACAATATTTCGTGAGAACCCTGTCGGATGATCTCTGATTGACCAATCAGCGAAGTCGGAAAACAAAATGTGTTACTTTTAACAATGATTTCACTATAAATTACGGTAGAATAGTGAGGTGACAGAACCCTTCTTTCGATCGTTCTTTGGTTCCTGACGTTATGCTGACGGAGAGGACGGTGACACTGCAGGACAGCTGTTTCCCTGAATCTTTGACAGACTGAACTGATGCCCAAATTTTGACTTAGAGGACGACAATTAGCCAGAATAGGTAAATATGATGATTGGCGGCTTGAATAAACTAATGATTTAATTTGCATTATTTAGATCTAAGATTGAATTGATTAATTACCAAATGAGTTGGGTTGTTTATTCATAGAAAATGTTTTGACTTTAAAGTGAATAGAGAATTAGAAATTACCTAAACCAGCAACTAGCAGATCCACCGCCAAAATTATGAGAGGAATACCAAGAGTGGAATTTAGGGCCTAATGAGTTACAGAAGGTAAAGTAGATGTGTTGCTCATTGGGGTAAAAGAGGTATTTCCTTTCATATCAGCGTTTGGAAGATAATTGCCTCCTGGAAACACAGATTGATGGTGAGTGAATGTTGGTGTTATGGGCCCCACCAGCGAATGTATTGAATGTGTGTGTTTGTGATATCATTGGTCTGTGACAGACGGAGGGATTTTGCATTTCACGCTGCAGCAGTTTTTCTGGTAGCAGAATGATGGTTTGTTATTGTTTTGGTTTAGTGATTATTGCTTGTATATAGCTTATTGAGTGTTGATTGGTATTGATTTATGTACTAACATTCTATGTTGAGTTGCGTCGAGATTTATGTCGTCAGCACGGCTTCTGGGATTTAGGAAGTCGGAAGTTTGTAACGGTTCCGTAGTAGGGCAGAGGTAAGCGCTGCTCTCTGGAAAGACGGAATTGTTGTTGCCCTGTAGGTACACAGAGCAAACATGTAACGATTGAAGTTGCACGACGCATTGTCTGGGTTCGGTTTGGTAGCATTGCCGTGTGTTGCCATTAGAGACATTTTCTGTATGAGAGAAGTGTGTATGATAGCGAAGGTTATCTGTGAAATTTTGGTCTTAGGTACCAGTGATCCAATTGGCATTCCGATAACGCTTATCACTGAAAAGGTAATAGGTATTCTCTAAGCTTGCTAGAAGGACGGAGCAGAGGGAAGCGCTGCTTTGTTAACGAATGTCATAATTCTGTAGTAGGGCACAGGTAAGCGCAGCCCTCGGGAAAGACAGGATTCTGTGTGAATGTACTACAGTTTTCCGTATAACAGTGTGTGTATGAAAAGGTATTTCGATTAATGGCGAAACTCTAGTTTTATTTCGCAGGAGCATTGGGTCTCCAACTAGGTGTCTTAATTCTAGAGAAGCGGTTGGTTGGTGCTGCTAGAAGGGTAAGGTAGAGGGATGTGCTACTTTATCAACGGAAGTAACGATTCCGTAGTAGGGCAGAGGTAAGCGCTGCTCTCGGTAAAGACGAAATTCTTGTGAGAAAGGTCTTTACTATTCTTTGGTTAGCGAAGCGGACAATGGAGACGTTTCTATGTTGTGACTAACAGAATTGTAGAAATTGAAACAAAAACGTACTGAGCGGTTTTGTAAAGGAGGGGTCAGTAGCAGGAGCAGGAGCTGCCGCAGCGGCTGCTGACGTCAGAACGACCGCGCTGGGATTGGACAGTCGGTCAGAACTGTAAAACGCTCCAGATTGGTGCATTGGTGTACGCCGCGCTAGGATTGGAGAATTACAGGGTGACGTAGACGCTCCGGATTGATGCGTTGGTGTGAGTCGCGCTGGGATTGGACAGAATAGCGGTACAGCTATAAAGAGACTAGCGATACACAGAAGACAGGAAAATGTAGTAGAATCCACCAGAAAAGGCGAAAAAGACATGGTTTAGCAAAATTAAGAAGTGGTTTAAGAAGGACAAACCGGTCAAAACTAGGGAAGGACAGTTACTTCCTCCATCGAAAACTCCTGCATCCTTTATGGTTGCGAAATACGGATATCATACCTGTATTTGGTTCGACAATTGGGTAAAATATACGAGGGATGACGGAGTCCTCGCTTTTCCAGAACATGGTTCATTTAATTTGGCAATTTTGAGGAACCTGAGAAAGAAAATGATGAATTTAGAACCAAGACCGAGACCGACAAAATTTGAGGCATTGACAGAGTGGGAAGATGAAATGCATGAACGTGAGAGACAGAGAAGTGGCGGAAGATACAGGTACATGTTTGGTCGACAGTACGGACATGAAAATCATAATGATCGTATGAGAAGATGGCGGGAAGCGAGTATGACTGAGGGATTGTTCCCTGTAAGGACTGCAGGAGAGAATGAAGGAAGAAAGTGTGTAGATAAAAGACATAATGTAGAGTTGAGAGGGTACGGAATGAATGAATCAGAAGATGATGTTCTTGATGATAGGTTTTATAAAAATCCACCACCATATAGACCAGAAACAGATACATTGACACCAAGTGCCCAAATGAAAGAAACATTACGAATTATTAAGACAGAACCAATGTCGCAAGATTTAGAGAAGAGTAACTCCATTAGAGAAGCAGAAAATAGAATTAATGGTGAAAATTCTGTAGATTTGGCAAAAACTACATTGGAATTGACAGAGAAAATAAGGGAATTGACTAAAAATCTAGAAGCTGTAACGGTTCCAGTGACAATAGGTCCAGTAATGCCCATTTTCGAAAAACAAAAAGATAGCTAACATTGTTTAACAGTGCCTTATACGAGCCATAGACAGGTTGAACAGCCACAACTAAGCCAAAATTAGAATCTATGGAGACAGATGATAAGTGTGATTGAACCATGTGTTTTCGAACAATCCATTCATAAGTCAGAATACCCCGGAAAGGAGTAGAATGACAGTGGAAACATTTTTAAAACCACAAAAGATTTCACAACAAGGTAGTATAGAGAAACCAGTAGGATCATCTATGGAAGAACTAAGTGAGTGGTTAAGAAGCTTGCAGAAAAAAGACAAAGAATCTCAATCAATTGATGTGGCCAAGTTACGAATGGTATTGGAAGAATTAATAGTAGGGACTATCCCCACAGAAAAATTGAAAAATTACCAGGATGAGGAATTACTATTTTTGTGCAAAAGTGCAACATGGAGAGCGAAAAACCTACATGAAAGGTTAGAAGAAGTAGCAAATGAAATGGGAATAGATATCGAGAAGGTAAAAGCTTTGCAAAAACCATATCGCATTGATTTCACTGAAAAAGATATTGAAAATCTGAACACAACAGGACGGATAGGACAGATTAAGGACATAGTTGTTTTATTGAGAAAATGGGGAGATGTGGAAAAATGGAGAAGCAGGTGGTTTAGAAAACGTGACGATGCCACAGAAAAGACATTTTCAGCATTTCCTGTAATAGAAAAGGAGAAAGTAGTGACAGAATACCCTATGAGAGAGATTCCTGGAGGAGGATATGTGCATGTCCCATGGACAAGACAGGATATTTTGTCTTTTACGAATGATTTCCCTCGACTGCGCGAGAAGCCCGTCGAGTGGTACAGGCAAGTAGACAGATTTGTAAAATTGTCTAAAGTATTATGGATAGATTTGAATAGTCTATTTGACATAATAGTACCAGCAGATTTGTGGACAGAGTGCAAGCTCATGATAAATTGGCCAACTCAAGAATACCCAAGGGATCCTAAAACAGGAGCCCCAGACCCTGAGGTAATGAAGAAATATGAACAGGTTATGGTATTTTTGAAAAATAAGGTACCCCCTAAAGAGACAGATTGGGTAAAAATTGACCAAACACATCAAGAAGGTAAAGAGTCAGTACATGCATATTATGAGAGGTTAATACTAGCTTTTAAGCAGTTAAGTGGAGATGAGAATTTGAGCGAGAAGGATTTGAGTCATTTTGTATACGGATTTGTATATGGTTTGCGTCCAGAAATTGGTGAAACAAATGATTGAACAGCATACTGTTGATTGGCAAAATAAGAAAATAGATGAAGTACTGAGACATGCTAAATACGTTAGTGATGAAATTGAGGCAAAACAGCGGAAACTAAAGGAGAAGGCAATGTGGGCACAGGTAAAAGTAACAGAGAGACAAGAAGCACAATTAGTAGAACAAGCAAATAGCACAGGAACAAGACAGAAATTTGGTCTCGGGAAAGGAAAAGGCAATATAGAAGAAGCTAAAAATAGGTTCCCATGCCATAATTGCGGTAGGATAGGGCATTGGAAATCCGAGTGTAAATTTCCTCCAAGTACTAATAATGAAAATCCATCATTGAACCCACAGGTGCAGCATGAGGTGAGTGGTCAACTACAGCAACAGCAGCAGGTTGTTCCCCCACAGAATCAGGTGCCCAAACCGCCTTTCCCACAGAGCAGAAACTCACAGAAGTATAGTAGTGAATCAGGATTCTACAATGAAGAAAAGGTAAATAAGCTGCCATGCGCTAGCGCTGTTTCGCAGTATTGGCTGCAACGCGATGAGAGTGACTCAGACGGTGCCGATGGGAGGAAGCAGAGTGCGCACTTGGCGCAACTCTAGAAGTAGACCAGACAGGACCATTTGTAGATGGGAAGGTTAATGATGAAAATATTACTTTCCTAGTTGATACTGGTGCTACTCGATCAACTGTTATATCAGCTGATGTAAAGAATCTTCCTCTCTCGGATGAAACAATCCAAGTAGTTGGTGTATCCAACAGACAGATCAAAACTTACCTTACAGAACCAGTGAAAGTTAGTATAGGGAAATTTTCAGAAATGCACCACTTTGTCGTGTGCGACACCAGTCCTGTGAATTTATTAGGTAGGGACCTGTTGTGCAAAATGAATTGCACTATATTCTGTACTCCGGATGGAATAGCATTTGAAACGCCAGATGATGATGTACTGTATAAAATGACCATAGCTAACAGAGAAAATGAGGTTACAGAGACATATGCCTTGTATTCAACCCTGATGAATTACCTCAAGAATTGAAACAGTCTGTAAAAGCGGAAGTTTGGGATTTCACTGGAGGAGATGTAGGATTAATGAGAAATGTAGATCCAATAAAAATAACAGTAAAAGAAAGAGTAACATATCCAAACGTTCCCCAATATAAATTGACACCCGAGATAATGGAAGGAGTAACTCCCATAATAGAGAAAATGATCAGGCAAGGGATCTTGAGAGAAATAATGAGTAGTCCATGTAATTCACCAATAATGGGACTGAAAAAGCCTAATGGGAAGTTCAGAATAGTGCAAGATCTGAGAAGGGTGAATAAAATTGTTGTATCGTGTTGTCCCATTGTACCAAACCCATCAGTGATCTTATATCAGATTCCCCATGATGCAGAATGGTATACAGCGATTGATCTATGCAATGCTTTCTTTTCCATCCCATTGCACCATGACAGTCAGTAAATTTTTGCATTTCGTTTTGGTGAGCGTATTTTGGCATGGTGCTGAATTCCACAGGGGTATACTGAAAGCCCCTCAATATTTAATCAGCTACTGAAGAAGTCTTTGGAGAGTCTAGAAATGCCCGAAAGTTCAGTACTAGTTCAGTACATCGATGACCTCCTTGTGGCGTCAAAAACACGTGAAGCTTGTGAAGTAGACACAATAGCCTTGCTGAATCATTTGGCAAATGAAGGACTTAAAGTGTCACCATCGAAGTTGCAATTTTGTAAAAAGGAAGTACAGTATTTAGGACATAACATTGAGAAAGGACAAAGAAAAATAACAATAGACTGAATCAGAATCATAAAAGGAATGAGATCTCCCATGACTCAGAGAGAGGTGAGAATGTTCTTGGGAATGGTTGGGTACTGTCGTCAGTGGATTGGCAACTTCTCCTTGATCGCAAAACCTTTGGTGCGACTGACGAGAAGTGATGTGAAAGATCCCATTGAGTTGAACAAGGAGGAATTGACAGCATTAAAGAGATTGAAAGATGGTTTGTGTGAAGCACCTGCATTAGGTATGCCTGACTATGAGAAAGAGTTTGAGTTGTATTGCAGTGAAAGAAATGGATGTGCACTTTCTGTGTTAATACAGAAGCATGGAAAGATGAGGAGACCAATTGCATATTTTTCATCAATGCTTGATCCAGTAGCTGTAGCTTTACCTGGATGTTTGAAAGCGGTAGCTGCAACATGCCGAAGTTTGGAGCAGAGTGAAGGAATTGTGATGGGATATTCATTAAAAGTGTTTGTACCTCATGATGTGGGGATCCCGTTAACAAGGAGTCGTACGCAGTATATGACACAGTCGGCTGACTAAGTATGAAAAGGTCATATTAGGTGCAACTAATGTGAGTCTTGCAAGATGTTTGAATGTGAACCCTGCAACATTGTTGCCAGATGCTGAGAATGTGGAAGTAAGAGATGAAGCAGATCATGATTGTTTGGATGTACTTGATTTTTGTACAAAACCACGTCCAGATATAAAAGATGTACCTTTGCCAGAAAGTGATTTTGTGATGTTCGTTGATGGGTCTTGTTTGTGAACAGATGAAGGAGTGCTGAGTGCAGCATACGTAGTGTGCACGGTCGCAGCAGTAATGGAAGCATCCTATCTGAAAGGAGTGAAATCAGCCCAAGTAGCAGAACTAGTGGCCCTGACTAGAGCATGTAAAATTGGGAAAAGTGTGAGAGTGACTGTGATAACTGACAGCCAGTATGGCTTCGGAGTTGTCCACGACTTTGGCCAACTATGGCTACAAAGAGGTTTCCTAACCTTGAGTGGAACTCCTATTAAGAATGTGGAAGTGGTTGGAAAATTGCTTGAGGTGATACAGCTGCCTAGACAATTGGCTGTTGTAAAATGTGCTGCTCATAGTCAAGGTGGTGATTATATCGCCACGGGTAATCGATATGCATACGACATGGCACAGTATTGTGCACATAATCAGAATTCAGTCAATCGGGCTAAGGAAAGCGAAATGTCTTCTTGCTCTTTGATGTTCACTAACATTGTGGGAACTTGGGAAGAGGTAAGACAGTTGCAAGAAGAGGCAGGAGATGAAGAAGTGAAACAGTGGGTAAAAGCAGGATGTGCACCAAGAGAGAAAGATCATGTATGGGTCTATCGAGATGGAAGACCAGTTATGCCTGATAGCATGATGTCTACCATGGCACGGATGTATCATGGCCAGGGACACGTAGGGAGAGACGCCATGATCAGGTCATTTAAGCAGACCTGGTACAATGCAAAATTCAGACTTGTAGCAGAAAGTCTTTGTCAAAGATGCCTAATATGTCAGCAATACAATCCTGGAAGAAAGACAGTAGTGAGTCTAGGAACAATTGGCCGAGAAGGAGGGCCTTTTACCAGAATGCAAGTAGATTTCATTGAGATGCCTCCCTGTAACAGACTGAGGTATGTTTTGGTTATGGTCTGCCTATTCTCTAGGTGGGTGGAAGCATTTCCAACAAGGAAAAATGATGGGATGACAGTAGCCAAGGTATTGCTGAGAGAGTTCCTCCCTACGTTTGGGTTCCCAGTGACAATTGAATCAGACAGAGGGGGACATTTCCATAATGAGATTGTAAAATTAATTTGTGAAGCATTGAATGTACAACAAAAACTACATTGTGCCTACCGACCAGAGGCTTCTGGTGTAGTCGAACAGATGAATGGTACTATCAAAAATAGAATAGGGAAAATGTGTTTGGCCACAGGTATGAAATGGCCTGATGTCTTGCCTCTGGTACTCATGACAATTAGATCAATTCCAGACAGAACTACAGGGTTAAGTCCACACAAGATAATCATGGGACGCGCCATGAGACACGTATTTATACCAGTTAACAAGCTGATGACTATAACTGATGACATGGTGTTGGAATACTGTAAAAACCTGGCTGACGCAGTTCATTCTGTGTTTCATCAGGTTGGAGCGGATGCCACCACTCTTGAAAAGAAACCAGCCCATGATCTGAGCCCAGGGGACTAGGTGAGGATAAAGGTCCACAGAAGAAAAATTGTTTGGTTCCAAGGTGGGGAAAGCCAAGACAAGTCATTCTGACCACGACAACAGCTGTGAAGTGTGCTAGACTGAAAAACTGGATCCATGCAAGTCACACATTGATAATTCCAAATCCAGTGGACAGCACAGTAATGGAATATTTTGATGAATCAGAATCAAGTACTGAGTCAGATGACGAAGAGATAAAAACAAAAGAAAATTCTGAAAGGGGGAAAACAGAACCAAGCTTAACATTGGTCCCCAGAAGTAGCTCTCTGCGAAGAAGATTGCAGATTACTGATACTATTTCAGATTCTGGAAACGAACAGGAAACGCAAAGTTCCAGAAAAGAACACAAAAAGAAAAGGGGGAAGGACAGTGAAGAGACAATAGAAGAAATTCGTGAGAAGGAAGTACCAGATGAGAGACTGAGAGAAATTCCACCTGAAATAACCAATTTAAGTGAACAAGGGACAGGTACAGAGAGAGAGGGACAGATTTCTGTGGAAGACCCCCGAGGAGGTGTAGGGAACTGCAACATCCAGTTAGGGGAAGGGACAAGTAGCCAGCAGGAAGATTGCGTGTCGGAGACTCGAGGAGGGACAGAAGTAGGGAAAACGAAACCAGTGGTGGAAAAGGAAACTGTCGAAAAGAAAAAGCAAGTTGAGACAGAGTCTGAGGAAAGTGAGAATGAAATACCTGAAGGTCGAGTTCTGAGAAAGAGAGCTTGGAGGAATGTAAAGAACGACAAAGGAAGGAAGGTAAAAAAAGTCACAAGGGATGACGTTTGGCCAAATAAAATAAAGAAACTGAGATATCGGCTGACACGAGTGAATTCACCAAGAGCTGAACAGGTGAATGAAGTGACAAGTCAAGAAAAATCAAAAGAAGAAGAAACAATTGTAAATAAAGAAAGTAAAAGAACAAGGAAACCTAACCATTTATAAGAGTAAAGGGAGGGATAAGAGGAACAGGGGTATGAAGATCTGGGCGCCTTTGATTGCTTGGACACAAGAAGTTTGATTGTGGAAATGTAATATTTATGTGTCATATACTGTAAATATGACATGTTTTTCATGTCTTCTATGTATAAATAAATTTTCTGTTATAAACATGTCATACCTGTTCTCCGGGGGGGAGAGAGGTGGGTGGGGGGCTGATGTGATGTAATGTAAACATTTGGAAAAATTTGGAATGGACGTACGTGGCTCTGCCTGAAAAAGGAGAAGAGGCAGATAGTCAAGGAAATCCAGAGGAGGCTGTACTGAAAGTGGTTAAAGAAGAGGAAGAATCAGAAATCCTGAGAGTTATCTTGTCCGATATTGGGGAAGAAGAAACGGAAGTTCAGGAAATTCTGTATTTGGATAACAAGAGGGAAGTGAAAAACGATGAGATGCCAAACTGAAAAGATCTTGAAAACTGTTGATGAAGAAATAATACATTAAGTCAAAAGATAGATATCGGTAGAACCAAGTAGGAGCTTAGAGCTCAGGGTTAGAAAACTAGTTGTGAAGTAGAAGAGGCTAAGTCAAAAGACACGGTCTATTTTGATGAAGATGGCTAACATAGATAGTAGCAAAGGTAGATGTACCTTCATGAAAAGATGGTGTAAAATGTGTTGTTGTTGTACAGGATTATTAATGCTTCTGTGGAGCATACTTGCTCTTTTGATTTCTTTTAAGGTTACCATAGACATACTAGAAGGACACACTGAAAACATAACTAATATAGGGAAGATTCCAAAGGTAGTTCCGACTAGAATAGATAATAATTATTTACATAAAGATAGGTCTATAAATGATTTTTCAAATAATGTGTTTTCAAAATTATTGTACGAATATGTAAAGACAATGGATGTAAGGGACTGCTACGTATGCATGCAGTTACCTGCCTCTGTTTTCAGAAGGAGTGACTTATCATCACCTTCCAGCAACTTATGGAATAACATGTAGTGTAATAGCTAGTTTATTTTATCAGACAGGAAAATTAGAATATTATTTTTCAGATGTAGATAACATTTTTGCACAAGTGCCTGCTATTAACAAACTAAACAAGGTGAAGCCTGCTAAGGTATTAGGTGAATTTTTCTTAGAAACTAAGGGGCAGATTTATGTTGCACTTGCGGCACTTTTGCGCCGCCGTTGCGTCACTTTTGTGACGCAGCAGCGGCGCAAATCCTGCGCCATGGTGCGGGGCATTTACAAACGTGACGCATCTCCCAGATGCGTCACGTTGTAAAGCCCTGCGCCACATGTAGGCGTTCCAGGGCAGGTGGGGGCGTTCCGGCGCAGGAACGCCTCCTAAAAGTGGCTGAGTGAAATCTACAAGATTTCACTCAGTCACTTTGAGGCCCATGCTGCGTCAAAACCCTGCGCCTGCTTGAAGCAGGCGTAAGGATTGACGCAGCATTGTACAGATAGGGCCCCCGAGATCATTGCTGGAGCTGCGTCGCGCTTGCGACGCAACTCCAGCAATGCGCCACTTTTTGGCACAGATGCGTCACGCATCTGTGCCGTGTTTGCCCCATGGTGCGCCGCATTATAAATGCGGCGCATCCATGGTGGCGCAGCTGTGGCGCATAATAACTGGCGCATCCTTGCTGATATGCAGGGATGCGCCAGTCGTCATAAATCTGCCCCTAAGGAACTAACATTAGAATATATTTTTAGAAACAATTTGACTTGCAGTTTGAAGAAAGAGGAAAAGACATTATTAGACATGGTCGAGGAAAGGAGACTGAAAATCCAAAGAAAGGTAGCAGAAGGAAAAGTGGAGAAAACAGTCTGGGATATAGAAAAGGAAAAACATTTGAAAGGAGAAGCTAGTCCAACTATAGCTTTAGATTTGCCACAGAAAGGGAAATTATGCATTAGAAGGAATCAAACTGTGTTTGATAGTTATTTCGTAGGTAATATTGAGTGCCATGATACATACCGAATCATGGGTGGATGGGGACTTAAAGGCAGAAAAGATCCAGTCTTTCCTGGAATATATTTTATTTGTAGGAATAGGGCATATTATCGTTTGCCAGACCATTGGTATGGCACACGTTACGTAGGCCTGGTTTTTCCGAAAAATTTTCATATGGATAGAGGAGAAGATGGTGTACATAGTTTAAGTAATCATTTAGTACGTAGTAAGAGAGAATCTTTGGCAGAAATTGCAGGTGATATTTTTGGAGCATTGATACCAGCAGTGGGAATATCTTTGAATGCAAACAAAATCAGAAAATTATCAACAGTAGTGGATTGCTTGTCAACAAGCACCGCTAGAGGATTTTTATTGGTAGACACTGAAATGGTTGCCATGCGTGATATGGTAATGCAAAATCGACTTGCCCTTGATATATTATTGGCAAAAGAGGGTGGAGTCTGTGGAATGCTGAAGGTTCAACATTGTTGTACTTACATTTCTGACGAAAGTAAATATCTGAAAATTTATATTAGGAATATTACAGAATTGCATGATGAAATTGCACCACTGGAGGTTGAATGTGTTTGGGAAAAGATCGGAAAGAAAATAGCTGCTATTAAAAATGTCTTAGTTAAACTAGGTAGTACATTTGTAGGTAAAATATTATTTCCATTAACATGTGTGATTTTCATAATATTAGTGATAAGATTAGGTTGTATCTGTTGTAGAAATAATAAGAACAAGAAAAGACTAAAAAGATAAAAATTGAGAAGAAAAGATAAGAAACAAGAAAGAGAGTTTGAGGAGATAGAATTGGAAGACTGGAAGGAGAGTATGTATGAATCAGCAAAAAGAGAAGATGCAGGAGAAACTGAATTGTGATTAAGAGCAAGAAAACATTTTAAATACCGTAAAAGAAAGAACAAAAATGTTGGTTGTATGGTGAGAAAATCACCAAAGGGGGGATTGCTGGAGCGGGGAATGTAAATTTTTGTATACCTCCCCATTCTGCATGTTTATATTAATCCGAATAATTAATTAATTGTAATATTATTAATCTGTTTGATGTGATAACTCACCAACTGTATTAACAAGAGAATTACACGTGGGAATTGCATTTGCATGGCTTAATTAATATGTAAACTAAATTCTGTACGCATACTAATGATAGAAAATTAGACTGTTATATGATATATTTTGCTTTTGTGATGTAATTGTGATTTGTGCTTTATTCAGTAAGTATAAACCGCTCTGAGTGGTGCTTTCTGCTAGATAAATACACACGCATACGGGAATTAGTGAGGCAATAACATTCTATTAGCCATTCCTATGTATTAATTACGGTTTTGTGTTTCTTTGCTTAAGTTGACCATTTGGGCCTACCACAAAATGGCTGCCTTCTGAATCTAACGTGACCGACATCGTTACACAAGGTTCTGGGTGAAGTGTGCATGCGTCATCGCTAGCAACAGTGGCCTGGACCTGACCCCAGAAGAACATGTACCCTTCAAGGACGCTCTGGGAAGCCAGCCAGCTACTTTTGAACAAAGACTGTTATGTGAACCGGAACTAGCAAAAGTCATAACCTAAGAGACATTATTTCGTGAGAACCCTGTCGGATGATCTCTGATTGACCAATAAGCGAAGTCGGAAAACAAAATTTGTTACTTTTAACAATTTGAATTTGAATTTTAAAGTATTTATTGAGCGCTCGTACACCAGGCGGTTTCATGGCGCTTTTGAGGAGAGTGATTCCTGAGTGGGGGGGGGGAGCAGTTTAGATTTTAAAAGCTTGTGCAAACAAATAGGTTTTCAGGGTGCTACGGAACTCCAGATAGGATGATGTTAATCTCATTTGGAAAGGTAGAGAATTCCAAAATTGCGGAGCAAGGATGGAGAACTTCGAGCCACCCATTCTGCTCTTCTTGAACCTGGGCACCATCAGGAGGGACTGAGAGGAAGATCGCAGTTGTCTGCTGGCGATATTGGATACAATTTTAGACATGATGAAAGATGGGGCTGTTCCCGCAAGGGCCTGGAACGTAATGCATCCCATCTTAAAGAGGGCCCTTTCTCTAATAGGGAGCCAATGGAGGAATCTTAGAAGGGGAGAGGTGTGGTGAGATTTGGGCAAGCCGTAGACTAGAACATTCCCGTAATCTAGCCGGGAGAGAACCATGGCCATCAAAATCAGTTTAAGAGCTGAAAAAGAAAAAAATCGTGAAATTTTTCGAATGGTGCGCAAAGTAAAAAAACAAGAGGAAACCACCGTGCTGATCTGAGAGTGTAGGGTAAGTTGATGGTTGAGGGTGATCCCCAGTGTCTTGACAGAGGGAGAGGGAGAAGGGGGGGACCGAAAGAGGGGGGCCAAAAAATGGGAGACCAAGGGTTGAGTTTACCGCCAGTGAGTAGAAGCTCGGTCTTGTCAGGGTTGAGCTTAAGATGGTTAAAGCTCATCCAATCCCTGATAAAGACCATCACCGACTGAAAGTTGTGGATAGAATCGGGAGAGTCAGAGAGATTAAAAATGAGCTGGAGGTCATCGGCGTAATTAAACACCGTGACCTCCATCCTCTGTAGAGCAGAGATAAGCGGAAAAATGTACAAATTAAAAAGAAGGGGGGAAAGAGAAGAGCCCTGAGGGACGCCACATCGCACTTTGTGGGCCTCGGAGGAAAAATTCACCAGATGAACTGCCTGTGACCGGTCGCTCAAGAATGAGCTAAGCCAGGTAAGGGCGGAACCTCCAATGCCAGCCGCCTCGACACGGGAGAGAAGGATGGTGTGGTCCACCGTGTCGAAGGCGGCTGATAAGTCGAGAAGAACCAGTGCCTGTAGAAGATTAGCATCTTGTCCCTCTCTGAGTGTGTCTAAAACAGAGACCACTACTTTTTCGGTGGAGTGGAGGGGGCGGAACCCTGCTTGGCATGGTGAAAGGTAGCCGCTGTCCTCGATGAAAGAGCTAAAGATTTTAGTGACGTAGCGTTCGAGAACTTTGGCCAAGTAAGGGAGAAGAGAAATGGGCCGATAATTTACTAGCGCTGTTGGAACTGCGCCTGTTTTTTTCAGAATTGGAATGATGGTAGCTGATTTGTGGCTTGAAGGAACAGTGCCTGACTTAAGGGTCTTGTTGAGAAAGGTGAGGGGGGGGATGACAAATAAGGAAGATGTCTCGCAAGATGTAAGCCGGGCAGATGTCGGAAGGAGATCCTGATTTGACACACGGGAGTAAGGAAAGGAAGATATCTTTAGACAGCGGGGCTATGAGGTCAAGGTGGGAGGTGTTCGGAGGGGGATCAGGGTTGAGGAAGGCTGGGGAGGGAGGAGGAATGTTGGCCTTGATATCTGCAATTTTGTTAATAAATAAGTTATTCAGGGAGTCACACAGGGACTGGGAAGGTACTGGCTTGGGTGTGGTCCTGTCTGAAGAGGCTAATTCGAAAACTGTGGCAAAAATTTCTCTGGGTTGATTCTCTGCCCGGAGGATTTTATTCGAGAAATAACAGGTTTTGGCATCAAGAATGGCTTTCTTGTACTCTACCTGGGTGGAGGAGTACAATAATTTGGTAGCAGTGCAGTACGTGCGTCTCCACGCACGATCTACACGGCGGGCAGCCAGTTTTTTCTCCTTAAGTTCCGGGGTGAACCATTTGTTGACGTCGTGAGCGCGTCTTACTCTGATGCGTCTTAGGGGTGCCACCTGGTCGCAGGCATTAGACAGCCATTTATTGAGGGTTTCTACCTGAAGCGGTGTGGCCTGGTCCTCTATAGCTTGGCTAGAGGCTAATAGAGAGGAACAGAGCAGTTGGATGTCAACTTTGCCCCAGTTGCGAGCCCAGGTGTTCTTGGGCAGGGCGGGGTTTAGTGGTCAGACTAGAGTCCAAAAAGAAGGTAATTAAGTGGTGGTCAGACCACAAACCAGGGGTAACAGTAGGAGCATGAATAGGGTGTTGAGGGACCAGACTTGGTCCAATATATGGCCCTGGACGTGGGTGGGGGTGTGGATGTGGGATATAAAATTCAAGCTTTGAAGTGATTCCGTGAAATCTTTGGAGGGGGCATCTTCTGCCGGGTCGAATGGCCAGAAATTGAAGTCACCAAGTACCAGGACTGCCGAGTTGTTGACGGCTAATGTAGCTAGCAAGTCCTGGAAGGCTGAAAGAAAGTACGGCATATTTTTGGGAGGTCGATACATCAGGACACATGTGATAGGTGTCTGGAAAGAGTTAGAACGTGCAACTAAGTAGTCTACTTCTGGGATTGGGGGGTGAGGTAGTAGTTGAAAATGTAAATCTGAGCGGATGATCAAAGCAACTCCCCCTCCTGCTTTGCCGGGGGGTCGGTCGGCCCGAAGGGCATAGTAAGAGGAGGGCAGAGCAGCGAGCAGATTAGGCAGGGAGTCCTGGCAAAACCAGGTTTCCGTGAGGAACAGTAGGTTAGGTTTCTGGGTGTCCAGGAGAGTGAACAGGTCGAGATGATGTTTTACTGCCGACCGAGTGTTTAATAGGGAAGCAGAGATTGTCAGTCTGTCACTTACTTGAAGAGTGGGTGAACTAGTGCAGGTGGAAGATCGTGTTGATGAGGGCAGGTTGGGTGGTAGAAAGGGTAGGGGATGGGTACTTAAGATCTCGGCATCTATGATATGGTCCAGCGCAACTTGATTCAGATCCCAAGGGCCTTGATGGGCACATAATGTTTTAGGGGGGTAGGAAACAAAATGGGCATGGTGTTAAGCCCCTAGCCCCGGCCGGTCGTGGACGGGCGCAGACGGGCTCGCCTTAGGCGCGTCCGAGAGGTGCACATTATAGGGTGAGAGGAGGGGCGTGGCCTCACGTCAGTGGGTGTGGCCTGTGGGCTTGGGGGTGATGGCGGCGACTAATTTGCCAACCCGCGACAGCGCTTACATCCGCTGCGCGGGAATCTTCAATGTGCTGTTTCCCGAGGAAAATACCCAGCAGAAAGAACAGTCAACTAGGGTCAATAAAATGCACAACATACAATTCTGTTAAAACACAGCGTCTCTCCCAGCTTCTGCCTCAGGAGTGTCGATTTCACTATAAATTACGGTAGAATAGTGAGGTGGCAGAACCCTTCTTCCAATCGTTCTTTGGTTCCAGACGTTATGCTGACGGAGAGGACGGTGACACTGCAGGACAGCTGTTTCCCTGAATCTTTGACAGACTGAACTGATGCCCAAATTTTGACTTAGAGGACGACAATTAGCCAGAATAGGTAAATATGATGATTGGCGGCTTGAATAAACTAATGATTTAATTTGCATTATTTAGATAAAGATTGAATTGATTAATTACCAAATGAGTTGGGTTGTTTATTCAGAGAAAATGTTTTGACTTTAAAGTGAATAGAGAATTAGAAATTACCTAAACCAGCAACTACCAGATCCACCGCCAAAATTATGAAAGGAATACCAAGAGTGGAATTTAGGGCCTAATGAGTTACGGAAGGTAAGGTAGATGTGTTGCTCATTGGGGTAAAAGAGGTATTTCCTTTCATATCAGCGTTTGGAAGATAATCGCCTCCTGGAAACACAGATTGATGGTGAGTGAATGTTGGTGTTATGGGCCCCACCAGCGAATGTATTGAATGTGTGTGTTTGTGATATCATTGGTCTGTGACGGACGGAGGGATTTTGTATTTCACGCTGCAGCAACTGCACCTACCTGCAAGGGGAGGACTAGGCCTTCCCTCTAAAGGGCTGCCTTTAGGAGATGCAGTGAAAGTGCAGCACCTTTTTGTGGCGTACTTTCAGTGCACCTCCTAAAGGCATGCTTGCCTCTGCACCCATGTTCATAACACAGCGTGGGTGCAGAGGCAAAGGATCCCCTATTTGCCTTGGAACCACACCTCAATGCAAATGACGGAATGCCCCTCTTAGGATAGCACTGGGGCTACATGTGTGCCAGAGCTTTCTGTATTACAAAATGGACTGCACAAGCATCTGTAGCCCCTTCTGTAATACCAAAGTCCCCAATGGCACTCTCTATACCTGGCCCCAGATAATGAAGTTGGAAACGTTCTGTCTACACTCACTCACCTGATCACCTCAGAGCAACATTTCAAACTCTTATTGTTCCCAGATTGGTCTTCAGAAATGGTATTCTAGCACGTGTTTTATTATATTCACACAGTAATAGGTACAAGAAATAGTCACCACATTACTTCAATTTTTTGCTACATTTACTGTTTTCCAATTATGTTGCCTCACTTTACTTAACAAATTGTCCATACATACTAGATAGAGGTGTCAGAATTGAAAACTCATTACAACTGGAAGCAATTATATTCAGAAATTAATTTGCCAAGAAACACTCCTTCACTAGCTGCGATTCAACCTGGAGCTCTCAGACTTTTGACATTCTAACAAAATTTTCAAGTTTTATACTGAGAAATGTTCGCCTCTTCTGTTCCTGCTACCTTAGTCAGTGCTCACCCAAAAGGGACTAAATTTGACTCTGTACCATCCATTCAGCTACCTGTAGGGAAGGAGGGGAGTACACCCACCCACGAGGCATCCTCATTGTCAGTTGAGGTGTGCCCCGCCATATCTCTCTCTAACAGATATTCTCCCTTAGCTTTACATGAAACCAAGACAGTGTGTGAAGAGGCTTGCAAACTGAGGGATACCAGTACCGTTTCTTCTGTTCCGGCAGGTGTGAAAACTCTACCTGATACCTTAGACAGTATAGGTATAGCTATGGCCATTGGTTCAGCAATAGCAACTCCCGACACAGCACCATATTCGGTAACTTCAGGTACAGAGCCGCACTCCTTGGCCGACATCTTGCTTGGAATTAAAGAGGAACTGTCCAGTAGGTTTAAGGTTTCTGAGCTGAATCAAGCAGAGCTTTCAAAAAGATTTACCATTTCTGAGACAAACCAGGCAGCCATTCAAGCTTCTTGTGAGGTCCTTTCTAATAGATTGGATGAGGTCTCTCTAAGAACTGATGCAATAGAGACAGAGATTCCAAAAATAAAGGACACCATTAATTCTACTGTCGGGGAGCTTGCTAAGCTATCAGCCCAGAATAAGGACCTCAGGGATGATATAGAACGCCTGGAAAATTACTCTCGCTGGAATAACTTAAGACTTTTGAATATTCCAGAAGCCCTGGAGGGTGCCGACTTAAAGGGATTTATCATCTCTCTCTTAAAAGAAACAGTCTTGATAGGTGCTCCAGAGATCGATCTTGTTCATGACATCCAGAGAGTCCATCGAGATCCTTTTAGGAGGAACCTGGCTAAAACAAAGCCGAGGAAAATACTGGTTAATTTTCTAACTTACTCAGTAAAATAATTGATTCTATCCTCTGCCCTTAAAGAAGGTTCCATTAACTTCAGGGGGGTCTACTCCATTCTCCTTCCAAATTAGATCTGACATCTCCCATGCGACTGTTTCAAGGCAGTGGGAGTTGGGGAAAAGAATGGAGGAGCTGAAGAGTATGGGAGCTAAGGTCCAGCTGAAGTTTCCCGCTCTTCTCTGAGTAATGTGGAACAATCAAATGCACCAAATAAAAACAGAAGAAGAAGCGGATGCCCTAATAGAGAGGATTAAAAGCAGCAAAGGGAGGTAGGTGAGGAGTTATATGTAAAGTAACTCCTGCGGGAGTAGTGTATGAAAGTCAATAATAGTCTTTAAAGAGAATCCAAGTTAGAATCCATTAGTAGATTTAAGTTTATAATTTATTAGTCCAGGGGGGGACAGGGGACGAATAGGCTCGCCTATTGGAAGGGAGGGTTCCTCATGGTAGAGGGGGGCACAGGGGAGGTAGGGGAGAGGGTGGTTGGGAGGACACGGGTGGGGAGCAGTGGGTAAAAATAGAAAAAAAATGAACCTCATCTCACATTAAGTATAGGTATAGGTATTGGATGCTTTTGGCCTAAGGGGTGGATACCTAATGGCTAATGGCCTTAACACGTAACACGGGGGGTAGAAAGATCATCTTCACCTCCTGGAATGTTAATGGGTTAAGATGCCCCCGCAGACAAAGGCTGATTTTAAAGCACCTTGAACTTTCCTCGGCTCAGGTCTGCATTTTACAGGAGACTCACTTGAGTCAAACAGAAAGCTCCCTCCTTTTCTCCAGGGTCCCTTGGATAGACTGCTTTTGTACTTCTCAGCAGTCATCCCACAACAGAGGGGTGGCAATCTTGGTGAAACAAGGCTTACATTGCTCTATAAAAAACCAGCTGACAGATACATCTGGGAGGTGGTTAGTGGCTAACTTGATGGTAGATAATACTAACATAACATGTGTGTCATTCTATGGCCCAAACATAGATGATCCTACACATATCTGTAAACTTCAGTCGATCCTAACATTAGCAACTCCTCCGTTTGTTATTGGAGGTGACTTTAATCTCCTCCTTGACCCGGTTAGGGACAGATCTAACTTGAGTTATTATACTGGCGCTCCAAAATCCCGTCGAGCTCTTATTAATATGTTACAGAATTTAGACTTGGCAGACGTTTGGAGGGCAAAGAAAGGAGATTTACAGGGATTTACATTTTACAGCAAAAAGTATGGACATTCCTCCCGGATCGATTATGTTCTGTTAGATACACCATCTGTGAACGACATCGAGGAGATATCAGTTAAGCCTAGCCACCTTTCAGATCACGCGTCAATTCAGTTTGCCTATAGAGCTAAGGGGACGTTATTACAGTCAAGATGGACCCTAAATAGAGCTATGTTGTCCGACCCCGAGATCATTAAGGCTGCTAAGCTTTCCTCTATTGATTTTTTTGAGCTAAATAGGGGATCTACGTCAATGGATTTTATATGGGACGCCTACAAGGCCAACTTGAGAGGTAGTCTCCATAGCCTCATCTGTTTTAAAAACAGATCATTCTGAAGCTAGTGTTCTAAAGTCTGCCGAGGAGAAAATAAGTCAGCTGGAGAGGGAGAGGAATAGACTACCCCTTGGGGATTTAGAACACCTACCGCAAGTTCTAAAAGGCTTAGAAGATGTAAGACGTGAGTATAGAGGTAAGCTAGAAGCAAAGCGCAGGGCACAGTGGCAGGCAAGGAATATGCAGAACTTTGAGTACGGGGAGAAAAGAGGAGCCCTTCTTGCTTGGATGTCTAGAATAGATCGAGCAAAAAACAACATCAGTAGATTGATAATAAACACCACGGGGGAGACTTCAAGTAGATTTGAAGATCTGCAATCTTGCCTACTTTCCCTCTTTTCAGACCTATATAAAGAGGATCTGGAGCCCTCCCCCAGCTCAGTTCAAGCTTGGTTAAGCACAAAGTCTCTCCCCTCTATAACAGAGGACTGCAGAAATAAATTAGAAGCCCTTATTTCCTTGGAAGAGATAAGTGGGCAAATTAACAACTGTAAAAACAAAAAGGCAGCCGGTATGGACTCACTTCCAAATGAAGTCTACAAACTTCTGGCTGAAGAACTGACCCCTGCCTTAGCTTCTTTGTTTAACTCGGTCTACAGTCCTTTTGGTAAGGTTCCAGAGTCCTGGAAAGAGGCAACTATAGTGTTGATTCTTAAACCTGGTAAAGACCCATTAAGAGCCGATTCGTACCGTCCAATCTCCCTGCTCAACGCCGATTACAAGATCTTTATGGGCATATTGGCAGGGAGATTGGCGAAGCTGGTACCCACGTTGGTTCATTCGGACCAAAAGGGTTTTATAGAAGGTAGGCAGATCCAAGAGCAAACTCAATTAATGATAGGTAATATTGACCTGGCCGCTACAAGATCTGATCCATTGGCTATAATCGCCTTAGACGCGGCCAAAGCGTTCAATAGAGTTTGCTGGGTTTATCTATGGGAGGTCTTGGCAGCACTAGGGTTTGGCCCAATTTTTATCCAAACCCTGAGAAATTGCTACCAAGGCGCATCTGCCCGAATCCTTCTGAATGGGACACTTACCTCAAGCTTTAACAGGCTTGCAGGGACTCAGCAGAGTTGACCGATTTCCCCACTTTTCTTCAATATTTATATTGAACCATTAGCACAAGCCATCAGACTAGATAATGACATCTATCCCTTGAAATCCCAATTCTACAGCTGTAAATTAGCCCTGTATGCTGACGATCTGATAGTATACACAAACAACCCTGGAGCAGCTCTTTCGCGTTTAGAGTTAATCATGGAGGAATTTGGGGCACTGTCAGGTTATCTGGTCAATAAATCCAAGACGGAGGTGATGGGCTGGAATGTTGATCAATGGGGAGGAGTCGACTCCTCAGAATTAAGATACTTGGGTATCTACATAGTTAAGGATTTGGAAAGCGTCCTCCTCGTAAATCTGACCAGAGTAATCAAGGAAATCGATCGCCTTTTCTCTAGATGGAGGAACCTCCCTTTGGCCATATACGGGAAAGTCAATTTGGTGAAGATGATCATTCTCCCTAAGCTCTCCTACGTTTTTTCTGCTATCCCTCTCACATTTCCGCAAAACTTAATAAGTAAAATTCAGAGTAAGATAGGGAGTTTCATCTGGGGAGATAAGGGAACCAGATTGACTTGGAAAAAGCAGAGGCGTAGACTTGCTAAGGGGGGTTTGGCACTCCCGGACATAAGCTGGTACGCAGTAGCCTTCCAGTTTAAAGCTATCCGTATGCTACTTATGAGACCTGAAGAGTCAGCGTGGGGAAGGCTGTTGGCTGAAATGGCAAGAGTGGAAGGAGGAGGAGGAAGAGAAGAGGCCTTCCTGTATAAGTTTGGTGCACCAAAGTACTTTAAAAAAGTTTGCCTAAAGGTCCTAGGGGCAGCCTAGGTCTTTGGTATAAAGTAAGAACTACATGGGGGATAGGGTATTATTCACATTATGCCCCCATTTGGGATTCGCCCGGGACACATCATTGTTTAAAGGATGGTTTGGCTTTACCCATTAAGAGGGCTGGAATCACAATTTGGTTGGAATTGGCAGATTCAGAGGGGATTCACCCCTGGGAGGTTTTGAGGTCTAGGATTGGCATCGGTCTCTCTAGATTCAAGTTCCTACAGCTGGCTTTGTGGTTTGAGGCAGAGAAAGAACAAGTAAGAGGAAACTGGGAGATAGAAAGGCTATGTCACTCTGCCCATGTTATAAAAAAAGAGATATCGGTGTGGTACAATCTAGCCCTAGAAGCCGTAGACCCGAAGACCCCCCCATCGATTAAAATATGGGAGCAGTCCCCCCTCGAGCTAACAATAGAAGCACTGTTTGAGCCATCATTGAAGCTGCTGTATAAATATATTAAACCTGCGGCTTTAAAAAAGAATCATTTCTTTGTCATCAATAGGCTTTACTACACCCCAGCAAGAATAGCGAAAATTGCCCCAGTGCCAACCCCGAAATGTCAAAGGTGCAAGCTTCCCCTAGCTAATGATCTCCACATATTTTTCGAGTGCCCAGAAATAAAGACCTTCTGGAGGGAAACCGGAGACACTCTTAAGGATGTTTTTAAATTTAACATCGAGATTAATTTGTCTCTGATTTTCTTTGGCGACGATGGCTCATTTTGCATAAAGGCATCACAACAGCAAAGAGGACTACTGCTATATTTGGTATTGTTGGCACGAAGAGAAATATGTAAGAGATGGAAGGATCCCCAACCACCCAATAGAGAAGACTGGCTTAAGGTTTCCTTTGCTATGGCCCATCTGGAATATGATGGAGTAGAGGAAAAATCCACCAACCTTTGGCATCCTTTTATGAGCTGGGGTCTTAATCTACGATCAAATTCATTGGTCCAATGATTACACCAGATATCCATACTAAACAAGGGCCTGGTCAACCAACGGAAACATATGTGGTAAGCCGGGTGCCTCCTTCCCCACAGATCGTATAAGCGGCTTCATAAGACCCACAGTTGTTTATTGGTGAGATGAGGACAAAACAAAATAATGAATAAATAAATAAAAAAAGAAATGTTCGCCTCTTCCTTGGTAAATGAGCCATACCCTCCTCACACGTGTTGCTTTTATACCAAAATGTCATTTTGACACGTTATTTTCAGTTTATGCTCATCCAATGCCCATTCTTGTGCTGCACATCTTATTACTCCAAATGCTGATTGCTGACTATATATAATGTGATGAACTCAGTGGCGGCAGGTGACTTTTGAAAGTGGTGTACTATGAATGTTGATGACAAGTGTCACAGTGTGCTTGAACGAAGCAAGCAAGACCTATTGACAAAGTGGGTCTAAGGAAATTAAGAATTATAGGCAAAATCGAGTAAATTACAGCAAATTCTGATAACACTAAGGGGTACCATAGCAGTAATTATTATTGGCAGGGAAGGTGTAACTAACAAAGCAATATCACCATTATAATAAGGGGATCATCGTTTGAGACCAAGAACTAATTCCAAATATTTTAATATAAATAAATATAATGGGCGCTGTAAGCGCTGCTCTAACAAAAGTAAACTCAAGTGGAGCCCAGAGACGTGCTTGTTTTTTTAAATTTAATTAAGGAAATCACTCCTCTTTTAACATTCACTGTTTTTACATGGATTGTTCTATCATTGTGGTTCCAATTTTTGTTATGAGGGCATTTTTAGATATATATTCGTTTTCAACACTTTCACCTTCTTTTATAGTTCCACACTCCACCTGGTACTACTAGGAGTCACTAACACTTTTCCTGTCTTACTCAGTAGTCCCTGTTCCGTTGTTGCTTGTGTCGTTTAAGGGGAGGGACCAAGCTCATGTGACAGGAAGTTGAGTACTCTCACAAGTGGGAGGTTTGTGTTCTAGCACTTATCTTACCACGTACTTTCCCCAGCTCCTGTCTAGTTAGGGCATGAAAGGGCGCGGAAGCGCGCAGCGGTGCGCAAAAGGCACACCCGTCTGCGCCCGTCTGTGCCGGTCCGCTGCCAGCCGCCAGCACCCTGCCCGTTTTCTTTCCCATCTGGGAGTTGGATAAACTCTGACCTTCTTTCATAAAATGCCTCATACAGCTAATCTAACAGGAGGGAACTTAAACAACTAAAAGAGCAAGACTACTTTAATGGCACACACTGTACTGTAAATCCATTTATGCTTGTATCCAGCAGCGAACCTCCTTGCAAGTGCAGTCAATGCAAGTTCACATTTCCCCATAGGTCCTCTCCCACTGGTTCCGGGGTCAAGAATACAGTGGAACATAACAGAGAACTATTGGGGCTCTTTCTTAATGCACCGTCTATCCCCAAACATGCACTAGAGGTTTGGAGTCTGTTAGGCTCAGACAAACAGGATATTGGTTTTATAACAGAAACATGGTTACACTCTACAGCCCTTCCAGTTGTGGCTACGGCCTTTCCCCAGAGTATAAGTTAATTAGACTACACAGAAATAGGAATGGAGGGGGTGGTTTCGCAATAGCCTTTGGTGCATGATTAAATATGAGTACCGTGGAATTTCACCTCTGACTAGATTGAACTTTGTCTTTTTAGAATAGAGAAACTGTGCAAGGGATTTTGGAGAGGTGCTCTCGTTTATGGACCCCCCAATTCAAAAAACAAAAAACAATTTTAGCAATTGCCTGATTGAACACATAGCCCCTCATATACTAGGGGCGGATAATTTTCTTCTCATATGAGACTTACATTTTTATGGAGATATTTCCACTGATAAGGACACCAGCCAGCTAATCACCACTCTCAACACGCTTGGACTAGTACAGAGGGTGATTGGACCCACTCACACTACTTGACACACCCTAGACCTTCTGTTCCCAAATGAAGCCAAAGTCAGTGGGGACCCTCCCATCCCCCTGATCCAGTCAGACAACAGTTTGTTAAACTTCCACATACAAACTGTAACCTCTCAAGTAAAACAAATCCCAGGACAGAAATCAACCAGGTCGTGGAGAAATTTCAGTCAACCATCCTTTTCCACTCATAGTATTCCACCTATGCTGGAAGGCCTAGAGAACATAGACCTTGCACTTGAAGTCTTTGAGAAAGCAATTACACAGGCCTTGGACAACATTGCATCTATGTCTAAAGTCAGTAGCAAAGTTATCTGCAAGGCTAAAACCTCACCTTGGTTGGCAGATTCTCAGAAAATTGACAAACAGGCAAGGAGAGCAAAAAAAGCGATGGAGGACAGAAAAGCCGATAAACACACCTACAGGCATTACTTAAATACCATTAAGGAAGCCAGGACAACTTAGATTATTAATAGCATTGACAAGGCAGCTAAGTCTCATAAAGAACTATACAGAATCCTAGGAGAATTTACAAACCCCTCACCTTGTCAGAATGTCAGCCCATTCTCACAAAACTGGGTAGACGAACTTTCTCTCTTTTTGGAGGAAATAACAGAAACAATTACAACACCTTTCCTAAACATAGGAAAGAAGAACTAAACATAGAGGCTGACTGTCTGACTGTACCTATGACAGCACATTTTGATGTATTCACTGAACTAACTCAGGAGGAGGTCAGAGTCACACATAAAAGAACCCAATCAGGCTTCCCTGATGACCTAGTTCCACCTCACATTCTTTCTATTTTATTCCCTGCACCGCTTAATAGTCTCACAGATCTTTTCAACCTGTCTTTAAATTTGGAGACCGTTCCTATCAAATGGAAATCAGCAAAGATTAAACCTGTCCAAAAAAAATAATCGTCTGATCCTAAAGAATTTAGTAACTATCGGCCAATTTCCCTGCTACCATATTTTGGGACGATAATTGAATCCCTGATCAACAAACAACTAATAGCATATTTAGAAAGCCATCAACTGTTTGACCCTTCCCCGTCAGGCATCAGTGCTGGCTTCAGCACTGAAATGGCCCTGGTAGAGGTAGCTGACAACATAAGACTCTCTTTAGATGATGGGCCGTCATAAAAGCTGGTCCTAATAGCTCAATCTGCTGCATTCGACACCAACGCTCACTCATTCTTAATACAGAGGCTAGAAGAGACAGGAGTCAGAGGCAAAGTCCTTAATTTGCCGTCAAACTACTTAAAAGGATAAACTAACACTGTACAACAAGAATCCCTAGTCTCCCACAGTTCAATGGTTTATAAAGGGGTCATTCAGGGATCAGAGCTCAGCCCCATGCTGTTTAACGCCTAGGTAGCATCATTGGCAAGGGTAATTAGATCATATGGGTTTGATGTAATCTCGTATGCAGTAGATAGCCAGTTGATAATTACCCTAGGATCTAACCCTGAGGACCAAGATTTAAAACCTGTATGATTCACAGAACCAACTGAATGCAAAATAACTACCTACAGCTCAATGTGCACAAGACCGAAGTAATAATAATTGGAAAAGCACAAGTTCTGTGGTCAAATGATTGGTGGCCGACGAGCCTGGGCCTTTGTCCATCCCCTAACTCCATGGTACGAAACCTAGGCATAATAATAGATGACAAATTGTCTATGAAAGGCCATGTAAGCCATACCCTTGCCACCTGCTATGGCATCATGCGAACGTTACAAAAGATTTTCCAATAGATACCTTTGGAACCCAGGAAATCATTGGTTTAGGGTTTGACAATCACTTGCCTAGACTATGGAAACACACGAATGACATAGTGGAATGAACATCCCTAGGCAATGATAAGAATAATAATGTTGTAAATCTCAAGATACAAATGTGTTCAAGATACAACTTATTAACAAACTCAGTGTAACAATCAACAGAAAAAATTACGATATACAATTTTAATTTGTTATACTTAAAACATATTGTTTATTACAATCTTACAATCAATTCAGAAAACATTTCATACTACACTTTATGTTGTGTTCACATATAAATACATGCAGTCAATTTTATAAAAAACAAACAGTTCTCTGTAACAATTCACTAAGAATCACAAAAACTTAAATCGTGGCAGAAAAAAGTCTTCCTTTGACGTGCGTTTCGACGCAAACTGCGTCTTCATCAGGAATTGCCACACATAAACCTAAAACATAATTTGTGAAAATTACACTGGAGTTCATGATGTATTGCAACGTAGATTGACCATCACTTAAAGTGTGCACTAAAAAACAACATAGTTAACAGGTGTCACCTAATTAAATTCATATCTCCTTTTCTAAAGAGTATGTGAAGAAAGGATGGAGTGTGATAAGTTAAGATATAGTCAGATTTTATAAAAAGCCATACACCACCTAGATTTAGGTTATCCAATCCAATCCAAAAAAACTTTATTGCGATTGTTTAAAATCATAAAAGTACAATATAAAACAGTTCATTAAGAATACATTTAGAGTACATGTTCCAGTTAATACAATAGCCCATGTTAGGGAACAGGGTGTTATAATAATTTATCAGTAGTCAGGCCCCTTTTAGAACCAGTAAATCAATCAGTATTATTGCTTATTAGTTTCCTACGAATTAACCACATCGCAAACAAAAACTTAGAAACTGCAACCACAACAAGTGGATTTGAATCACTTCGCAGGATCCTAAAGAAATCGAGGTAATTCCTAATACCCAAGTTTAAACATAATTGTATGATCCATTTTTTCCGAATACCGACATATGCTGGGCAGAAAAGCACGACATGGATCATAGTTTCCAGTTCAGTTGAGCAACCAGGACAAGTGTGCTGGGAACCGCCCACCCATCGATCAGTAAATGAATAAAGAGGGAGGGTTCCATATCTGAACTGTAGATATAGCTTCTTTGCTAAAATGGGCTGGATAGCATCGAGGTCAGGTACAAAGGCGTAGTGAGATTTAACATCTAGGAAAGCATCTGTCAGACTAGAAGGTCTAACTGAACTGTAAGCTTTCGTTAAAAAGTAATCTTTAAATGTTGAGGCAAGAGTTTTTTTGGAAATGCCTAGAGTAGAATTCTCTGGGTTAACCCAGAGATGGGCAAGACCAATATTGGTTAATGTCTGTCTAACATACTGGAGCCAAGGGATCTTATCGGCCCCGAGTGAACCCAGGATTACTTTCAATTCGTCTCTGTAACATGCCAGCTCTGGTGTACTCCAGAGCCTTTTCCAGTACATCACCGGTCTGGCGGCAACAACCTCAGAGATGGAACGGATGTTAAGATCCAACCTCAATGGCATAAGCGGCGTGTTATTTGGAAGGAATAAGAGTTTCCTCATAAAATTATTTTCGGTAGTAACCAAGTCATTTACACGGGTATGGCCCCATAGTTCAGCCCCGTACAGTGTAGAGGATCTAGATTGCACGCAGTAAATTTCTAAGGGGGCACTTATCATTTTTGAACGACATTTCTTGTAAACTTTAAGGATGCCCCCCACAGCCTGGTTAAGTTTTAAATTGGCTTTACGCACTTGTGGGGACCAACCCATTTTATCGTTCAAAGTCAGACCTAGGTACTCAAATATAGTGACCCGGTCCAGGGCGATACCTTCCATTTTAGGATGTGGGTAATTGGAGGGTTTTACATTAAAAGCCATATACTTTGTTTTACCTATATTCACCACCAGGTTCCTTTTTTTGCAGAAATTAGTAAACTGATCCAACACCCGCTGCATACCCATTGGGGATTTTGACAGCAGCAGGGTGTCGTCAGCAAACATGAGGGCAGGATATTTTCTAGAGGCCAATTTTGGTGCGTCGATGTCAGTGGTGTCCAAAAGATCGGCAATGAGCCCATTAAGAAAGAGAGAGAACAGGGTTGGGGCGAGAACACAACCCTGTCGTACTCCCTTTTCAACAGGGAAAGGGCCAGTCAAATTGCCGTATTTTCCATAACGGACTCTAGCGTAAGTCCCATCGTGGAGAATCTTCAATTGATAGCATAGGTATGGCGGGGCCCCCATGGCTAGCAATAGATTCCATAACTGGTTACGATCCACCAAATCAAATGCGTATTTCAAATCCACGATGGTCATATATAGGCTACCCCCATCCAATATGACATGTTTCCAATAAAGGATCTGGAGCCTGAATAGTTGGTCCATGGTTGATATTTGGGGCCTAAATCCCGCTTGAAGTGGGGTTAGTATATTATTCTCTTCTATCCAGTTCTGTAATCGTTGCAAAAGGAGCCTGGAATAAATTTTTGGGCTCACGTCTATTAGGCTTATAGGCCTTTAGGTTATCAGTATAGAAAGGATATCAGTAGATACATTCATAAGAGCTTACTTTTTACTTCCAGCTTTATCTGTTTTTTAAAGCTGGAAGTAAAAAGTAAGCTCTTATGAATGTATCTACTGATATCCTTTCTATACTGATAACCTAAATCTAGTTGGTTTATGGCTTTATATCAAATCTAACTATATCCTAGCATGTCACACTCCATCCTTTCTTCACATACTCTTTAGAAAAGGAGATATGAATTTAATTAGGTGACACCTGTTCACTATGTTGTTTTTGAGTGCACACTCTGAAGTGATGGTCAATCTACCTTGCAATATATCATGAACTCCAGTGTAATTTTCACAAATTATGTTTTAGGCTTATGTGTGGCAGTTCCTGACGAAGAGGCAGTTTGCGTCGAAACGCGCGTCGAAGAAAAACTTTTTCTGCCACGATTTAAGTTTTTGTGATTCTTAGTGAATTGTTACAGAGAACTGTGTGTTTTTTATAAAATTGACTGCATGTATTTATCTGTGAACACAACATAAAGTGTAGTATGAAATGTTTTATGAATTGATTGTAAGATTGTAATAAACAATATTTTTTAAGTATAACAAATTAAAATTGTATATCGTAATTTTTCTGTTGATTGTTACGCTGAGTTTGTTAATAAGTTGTATCTTGTACACATTTGTATCTTGAGATTTACAACATTAGTATTATTATAATTGCCTAGGGATGTTCATTCCACTATATTAGTGTCCTGCCCTAGGAATTTTCGTATCAATTTACCAGGGGGTCCTTTTTTTTCCTACTAAACACACGAATGACATCCATTAATGAAGAACTATTTACAAGACTCCAGGTGTTGCAGAAGACCGCTGCCAGACTAGTGTTAAATCTTCCATCTTAGTCCCCATCAGGCCCCAGCTTGAGATCCCTACACTGGCTCCCAATCAGGAAATGTACTCGCTTCAAGCTCATATGTATTACACATAAGTTCCTGTAGGGATATGGGCTTAGTTAACCAGATGAAAAAACTCAATTGGTATGTACCCCAAAGAAATATCAGGTCAGGAGAAAAACACCTACTTTAGGGTCCGAACCACTAGAAATGGGGGCAGATCTTTTTTTTACCTAGTGCCTCTGCAATGGAATCAGCTTTCAATGGACCTCTGAGCCATCACAGACCAAAGATTGTTTAAAAAGGAGCAGAAAACCTGGCTGCTTTAACATACTTTTATTCCGTGGCTACTTCCTCTTTTTAATAACGCAACAGCGCCATGAGACCCTTTGGAGTGATATGAGCACTCAATAAATAATCATAACATAACAATCATAGTATAACAATACCAGAGGAGATTGACAAAAACACAAATAGCAATTCACTCACAAGTTTTGAAACATGATTTCATGAACATTTCATAATGTAGTAGTCCAAGTACGCTTCTATAGATTTGAAAGCCAGTATTTATTTATTTACATTCACCTGTGCAAAAACGAGTTCAAAAGAGAGTCTCCCGACAGCTTCCACTCACTGCATGTCACCTTGATAGTGACAAGTTCAATTTATCAATTTGAATCATTCACAATATGATTTACTGTCCTAATCCTATAGTAAATTACAGGCTTGAGCTGTCAGATTGAAGTAAGTGGGAGTGATGCCTTTGCTCACAACCTGGGCTGGGTGATAGATTTGTCTTGTTGAAGGCATGTCAGAGTGATTATACAGGGATGTTTCAGCGGGTTGCACCGATGCAAGAAGTCATGTAAACATGGAGGCAGAGGAGCCCCACTGCAGTGCAGGCTCATTAGCATGGTGACTCACCAACTCATTATAGCTGTCGGACCTGGAAATAGCGCTGATAGGCCCCATACCTGAGCTCTGTTCCATTGAAAAGACCTTTCATGACCCCTATGTCTGGTCATCCATGCTATGCAATTGCATAGCATTTCTTTTTATAGAAGCGGTCATACAGAGATACGCATGCAGACCGCCACAAATCAGTGCTCGATCATTTTGCAGAACACAGTGGTCGCTGTCTTAAAAAAAAATAGTGGGCGCGAAGGCACTACTCACCATAAACTCGAACTAGAGCATGGGTGCTGCAGCAGTACTCCATTTCACAAACAGGAAAAGTAAGGACTTCCTTGCTGCTTGTGGAACAGAACTCCAACCAATCCTGAAGCTGCTTTCATGCTGTGAAAGCAGCTTCAGGCTTGGTGAGAGCAGGCTCATCCAGCACTCATTTTCAGGCAGGGGGCCTGTGCCAGCAATCCCCAGGCTGTTTCACAACCTTTGGATTGCTGGGTCTACACTGCCCATGTCGGATAGGACGGCTGTAGGCAGCCGGCCAATTTGTCCAGCTCACTGTAGACCCTGGCAGTCGTCCTGCATTTGTACCCAGCGCAAGCCATGGCAAATAAATAAAATGCCATTTTATTTATTTGTGTTTGCCTGCTGTACTCGCAGCAGGCGAAACGATGCTCCTCCACTCCTGAGGAAGAGCCGCCTTTTGCAGTACACCTCCTAATTCATCTGCTTCAGGGGAATCCTTTAAGCTCGCTTCCAGTTCAACTTGGGCAGACATTAACCTCTTGAACATTGCAGACTACAGGATGCCACTGTGTGAGGACAACACAATAAGCAGTCTGACCCTGCTCATTTCATTGATCACTTTTACTCTAATCAGAGACTGTTTAGCCAGTCACTGGTTTAATATGAACTTATAAAGAATTGATATTTGCTAAAATGCTGAGGAAATAGTATAGACTCCATATTAGCTTGGATGCTGAACACAACGGTCTCTGTTATGTGATGTAAATCAGGCACTCCAAGAGAGCTTACATTACACCTGACCTACTCAAATCATGGTTTAAATCTATCTAAAACACACAAATTCATTGCTGGACTTGTTTCACGCACTGCAGCACTTGATTAATGGTAAGGAGAGATCCGCATGCTTGAGAAATAAAGTTATCTTTATTTCAAAATAATAGAAAACTGGAGTGAAAATTATGTATGAACAGCCTAAGAGAGTGTTTGATAAAAGCTACTGATAAAGAAAATTCCACAAATATTGGCATAACCACATTTTGTTGTATCAATAATAAAACCAACTGAATAGGCTACTGGAGGCAATTCTGAATGCACACCAGCCTGTAGAGGCCACTACAGGACTCAACACTCTGCAGCTGGATTTCATTAATTCTGCCTCTTGTCTACTACTCCCTGCAGGTTGGATCACACCTATTCTAGTTGATGACTTTGACAATGGAACAAGGCATTTTAATTATCTTCATACCCCAATGCTGCCGGCCTCCATTATGCATGCCGCAGTCCAGCAGGGATTTGGTATTAACGTCATCCATCATTTAGGCCATTCCTGGTGCTACTTTCATGTTGACAGCAGGCACTGAAAGTGGTTGGAGCAGGCTAACACAGCTCTCATACAGTGACATGAAGGTGGCACCTGTCTTCCACCAGCTTATGACACAGCACAGGATGGGAAGAGATGAAGTATGCTTGTCAGGTTGGCTGTGACAAACAAAAGGGTCAACTGAAATTAAGTGACATGCGCACTTCATTTCACTGCGTTGGGTAGGGTGGCTGGAAATCAGTATGCCTGGACCAGCCCACATTACACCATCAAACGAGATGATAGGAGTCAGAACATGGCTGGGTTCGAATTGGATTCAGTTATAAAACTTCAAAAAAATATTTTGTATGTGATGGCTGGTACATAGGCATGCAATGCCCTGGTGCGCCTATGAATGACCCGCCCCAGGATCAACAGATTTTATTGTAAAGCATCCTAATATCCTTTGGTACAGGAGTGCTATATGACACTGTTAAATAATATTTTTCTTCATTTCTGCTTCTGAACCCATTTTTTGAAGCCACATTGTTTTCAACTGTAACTGTGGTGGTATTTTTCTATTATGAGCATCGGATGAGCAATGCCAGTTTCACTCCTCCGTTGATACTCTTCTCTCAGAGCACCACTGGATTGTCTGTTGTTCTGGCTAGTCACCACATTTTTTAGGGGTACCCTCTGAGTGACATAAGCCAAATCCATTGCAAATACTTTTGCCTCCATCCTCAGATATCAATGGAAAATTGGAAATTAGTGTGGTGGTCATCTCAAAATAATTTACTATACTATACTATACTATACTAGATAATTTAATAAAACATGACTTCAAGCTGATGTAGTAAAGCATTTAATGTTTGGCATTTTAAGGCAATTTAACCTTTGTCCTGCATATATAATTAATAAAACGTCTGTTTCAAAATGGTAGATAAGCCATCAAAGGGGACATTTTCATCCTTCCACCAACTTCTGTTTTCAGCAAATTCTAAATTTTACCATCTTTTCACAGCTAAGTTGCCTGTACCTTTTAGCACAGATAATGGATTCAATGGGACATAAACCACGTGACTGCTATGTGCCACAAATAGCATTTTAACAATTAACTGTTAATTAATTGGTGATGTTGTACAGTGACTTAAAGCAATATCTTGGGTATTTTCGAGGTAACGGATAGAAAGACTGGGGCGGTGTGGCCTGAAAAGCCAAAGCCAAAATTTGGAGCAGCAGCCATGCAGCCAGAGATAGAGGTGTGATCAATCGTTGAAAAGGTACACATACCTACAAACTGACACCTCCTCTGAATAAGTGAACAGTACTGTGTTATGTCAGCCCTAATTCTGGCAAATTTTTTACAATAATGTGTTATTCACTTATGGTATCACTTTTGAACTCCAGACTGTTTGTAGTGTAGAATAGGGGCGTACCTGACTTAATTTGCATACCATTGGGATTTCTGTATTCATTTGCTTATTTGGTGGCCATTGCATAACATTGTAGGCGAATTTATTTAATTGGTTTGTATGTACGTAAGCGCATCACATCTATCAACAGAAATCCAGTAAAGTTAAAATACATTTGATATTTCTTCAAAAAGTATGTTTTATTAGGGGATTCTGTCATGGTCTGAGCAAAAAGGACTCCTTGTTTAGTATTGTGCGACTTTCTCACTAAAGAGGATATATCCTTGTGCACTTGCAGATCTGCTTTTCTCCATGGTGTACCTTTCTTCATGTGCATGATTTTGGTGGTTTTTGTGTGCAGAATCATATTTTCTGCATGCCAGTGTGGAAATGGACAATCTTCTTTTCATCGCTGTGAGATGTTTGGTAGGGGGTGATGTGCTGTAGGTTAAAAAATGGCTTGTTTATTTTGGTCCATGATAGTGCTACATTTATTCCTAACCTCCTCTTCTGACAAAATAATTCCCCTTACTCAACCAGTTGGTTAATTTTCAGCCCCATTCAGGCCCATTCCTTTTTCAATTTTTGTCAAGAGATAAGAGAAGTTAGTTGCTGGTCTTGGGTATAACAACAGAGTAGCCATGTTCTTACTAAGGGGGTTCTTTTTTCGTAGGAGCTACTTGAAGTTCAGAGTTTACAAATACCAAACTGTGCATCTTCCATAAAGATTGTAATTTAGGCACATATATAGTCTAAGGAAGTGAAATCCTTCATTATATGTAGTTTCAGCTTGCAGGTGCTATCTCTAAATTACAGCCCTCGATTGTTAGTGATGCTCAACCATTCCACCTTTGAGGATTTGCTGTGGAAATGTAATTTTGAGGGGACTGAAAAACATCTCAGGGTGTATGTGAACAGTAAAAACTATGCATGCTGTAAATTCCGGTATGTACTCCTGTGTCTGTAAATATACCCTTGCGCATAGTCTGGATTCCCAGTGCCTGTTTGGTATTGATAACATAGTCTAAAAAATGGCATTTAAAGCCTTATTTGTGGGGGGGGGGGGTGGGGGGGGGGGCTGGCCTGTTTCCCTATCTGGGGGATGGAGTAAATTACTCTGTCACCCTGATGGATGTACTCCCCATCAAATTCAGAAGGCACTGCTAAGCTGGCAGTAAATTGTAAAGCATTGGCAATAACCGTTGTCACAGCGCTTTCAGTCCATATTGTTTACAGTAAAATGGAGCTGTTCACAAAACCGTTTTCTTTTTGTTTCAAAAAGAAAGTGCTCCCCTCACCATGGGAGTCCTCTCCCATGGCAATGGGAGCATCTATTTTCACTGCTCCATACTGCCAGGGTTTTCCTGGCAGTGATGGTTGGTAATTAATGACCTCTAATTCTACATTTTTTCAATTAGTTTGGCAGAACTAGAGGTCTGTCTCCGATGGCCCTTACTCTGTAGGGCTATCACTGGGGTTTAATCACATCAGACACAGAGTCGTCTCTGCCATGTTTAATCAAAGGTCCCCCCACATTTAAATTAGGCGGGCGGACCACAGTATTAGCGGTATACATACTCCGTCGCTGTTGCAATGGAGTCTCTTACCGGAAAGATTTAAATCAGGCCCGTAGTTACCTCACATTCTGCCTCAGAATATATTTGTTCATTGGACCATGTTTCTTTCAACAGGTTTCATAGAAAGTTTATTTTACTTCAACTGTTTGGAAGGAGAGAATATGAAGTTGAAAGAATCATTATTCAGCCCAGATTTACAACAAATATAACTATGTAATTATAGCTTGTTAACTATCATTAACAATGCTGTTTTTTACTATGGTGTCAAAGTCATCAAATAGAAAACAAGGGTGAAGTGCACTTGTCATTTAAAAACTTGAGGTGAAAACTCCTACCTATTGACAGTTAACTATCACCAGAGGAAAGGAGTCATAGTGAAACCAGACATAACTTATCTCTTCCAACCCCTCATTCGCTCTCCCTTTACTCCCTATTTACAACTCCACCATGACCAGCATAATAAAACTGAAACAATACCTGGTACCCTGATCCCCTCCCACCCTCCGGTCAAGGTTTCCCAAAGTACCCTCTGCATACAAAACTGGTGTGATGCCACTCTCTACTGCCCACCAAAGTATCCTAAATTGACCTACCTGGCATCTTAATCCCTGAACACTATTCCTATTTCTTGCCAAAACATAGAAAAAACTCATGTCCTGCCTTTGCCTACCAATTACAGCACAACCCTCCTTCCTCCACCCAAAATGTAAAAAACATACCTGCCATCCCTCCACCACTATTGTGAGTGGTGAGCAATTCCATGAGATCAACTGGTGTGCATAACAGCTGAAAGGGATGACACCAGCTACATTATGGCTTTGGTTTTTGGAGACCCCAAAGAGAAAAAAGAAGGTAGAAGTAGAACACATAACTTTGCATGCTGAGCTCAGGTCTGTGGATATCAGGGATAGGTGGTGAAAGACCATAGAAGTGACTGATTGCCCATTGTGTCACACAAGTAAAATATTAAAATTTGTTTTGCAAAGCCCTGATGGAAAAGAAGTAACTTTTTGTATATGATATCTAGTGATCACATGAATGTCTTAGAATAGGAGCCATGCAGAGTAATCTCTTTTAAGGCCTATGACACTTCCAAGTAGCAGGGGGAGATGCTGAAAAATCAATTCACGCTGTTCTATGATGGAAGCATGAGTAGCAAACACAAGACTCGCCTACTTGACACTTCAATCTATTTTATAAATTATTATCTATGAATATCATTAGAGTGAAAAATGGTCACCTCTTCACAGCTTGTATGAGGCATAGTCAGCTAGTCATCCATAAAGAATGGTAACCAGTCATAACATTCCATTACATTTTTGCATCATAACAACATCCATGTCTCTTACCCTTTTGTTTAAACATTTGTGAAAGAGCATCTTTACTAAAGCAGTCAGTAAAACAGGTTTTGTAGTTAAGTAGCAGGATAACTACATAGGGAATCTACTTAGTGCAAAACAATTAAAATCTCTATTCATCTGTTTTCCACACCATGCAAGTCATATGATAGCAACTCTCATATATTGTACACACATTTGTTTAGTGTATTTCCATATCAATATTCCCTCTGCCTTTTCTAAAGCCCAAATTTTCTTATGGTGGGTTTTGTCCACTACAGTATAATTTCTGAGTTAAAGGTGCATAAAAAGAAATTAACACTCATCTTCAGCACATGAATAATTATCATTATAACATCAGACCATTTCACTGAAGGATTCTCTACTGAAAATTAATAAATAGGGATCACAGGTGGTAGTGTTTGACTGAGTCTACTTACTCCTCCTTGCTAAGGATATCTTGTACTTTAAGTAACTTCCACCAAAGTTGTGTCAGATAGCCCATGTGGATGAGCTTCCAACTGTCCCCTATGAGCTGAATGGGAGCTTGATGAGGTGTAAACTTGCTTTCAGAGCTGAGCCAAAAGCCTTAAGTATGGAGACGTATTCTGATCCTCTGTCAGGATGACCATCTAGGCAATACCCAGGAGCTTAAGTGACCTCAAAGAGGCCTACCCTTTCACAGGGAAAAGTAGCTAACACTTTGTCACTCTGTGAGAAAGTAGGATCTGTTTGCATTGCCCCTCCACTATTTTGCCCCTATTTTGACTACTAGGTGCTGTTTTTCTTACTCTGATTGTGCCCTGGACTCAGAGCCTGTCTTCTGGTCTGCTAATCAGATTCAGAGCCTGTCTTCCGTGTACAAGCAAATAGGGGTTAGTTATGATTGAAAATAGCAATGACAGACTCCTGTAAGACCCCTGTAAGTCCCTAGTATATAATAATTCAAGGGGGATTCAAACTACCTATAAGTCCCAAATATAATAGGTCAGGGAGGTTTAGTGGCCCCGTTGCTTTCCTGCACTGGATTGTGCACCTCTGTGGTGCCTGCTGTTATTTTAAAAACCAGCCCTGCCTTGTAGGCTGCTTTTAAATTGCAATTACATACAAATTCAACTTTGGATTTGAAGATACTTCCAAAGTAGTAATCTACCTTATTTTTGCACAACAGTCACCCCTAAGGTCTTCCTTAGGTGCCTCAGCGATAGAGTGCCATGCAACTATAAGAAAGGACATTATAAAATATATTTTATAATACCTGGAATGAAAAAACAGTTCATTTCATTTTTTTTCATTGTAGATAATTAGCTTCATAGGCTAACATCAGGATACTTAATTTAAGTATAAATATTGCAAGGAAGGAGCTACAATATCATTTGAGGTCTTAAAACGATTGTTATTATAAAGCTAACGTGTTGCGACTGTTAGATTTATAATAGATTTTACAGAAAGTAAGTTATTAAACTTTAATTGTCTGTAAGCCAAAATCCAGACCATCAGATGCCCTCTCCTGATTGACTAACCTCTGCCAGGATGAGCCAAGCTGTCTTAATGAGATGTGAAGTAGCCTACTAGAGAGAGAATGGATTTCCTGTGGGTGGAGACCTGCAGAAGCTACAGGCAAGAAGGGAGTTGATTTGGACAAACTGGTCTTCAAAGGGAGAATGACACTTTAGGCCAGCACAGGCTCAGCCCCAAATCCTGCCACCAAAGCCATACAGAAGCCCCTCTAATTAGATTAAGGGAAGGGATGCAAGGGGGGTGTTAGAGAGTCTTAGCCACACCAGTGGGTTGGCTTAGCCTGGTCTAACCTCCAAGGAGAGTTGCCCCATTTTGGATTTTAAAAGAATAGTGCTTTCTGGGACAGGAATATGTCACACTTTGGAGGAGTGGTCATTCACCTGGGTGGGACCCAGCAGCCCATTGTTCAGGGGTGCCCCCCTGCTTGATGCTCAGAAACACAGCATGAATATGGAAGAGTTGCCAAGCAACTCAGATCTGCTGTCTAAAACTACAAGGAGAAGAAGGACAACACTGCTGGAACCCTAGCCTGCACCCCAAAGGAGTACACTCTAAAGGACTGCACCTGATGCACACTAGGAACTACAGCTCTAAATACTTTGCCTTGCTTCAAGAAGGATTAAGGGGTGGACTCCCTGTAAGCTACAGGTTAACTGAGCCCACTTACATCATCTCCATCAAGAAGACCCCATACTGAAGTGCGTCCAGTGGACTTTTAAGGATTTAGCTAAGTTAATTGTGGGAATTGTAGTCCCAACATCCCAAAGACCATCTCAGAGATTCTAGACCACTGGATTGGTGTTGTGGACACTTTGAATACTCAAGCAAACCTTCTGGAAGAAGATCCAGATGTTTGGTAAAGTTAGGGAACTTTTGATAAAAAGCTCCTTAAGATGACCGACTCGACGTCTAGAGTCAAGTCAGCTATATTCAATCGTGACCATATCTGGATTTCAGGTCCATCCTGCTGCAAGCTCCTGAGCTCCAGACTTCCAGGATTTGACCAGGGCCTCGTAGAAATTCAATCCGACGGGGAGCCTTGCTCGATGTCGAGAGAAAAAAGCTCCAAAAAAACAGCTAAGTATGAAGGTCACCTTTTGACCAAGCCCACCCACTTAGTGTATTCGAGCAGGTATCCATCACGGTTGGCCTCCAACTTTGACTTTGTCCCGGTCAAGCACGACCAGATGTCCCAATTTGGTGTTATAGGTTTTTAAGCACTAGAAAGTGTTTATTCTTTAAAAATTCTTATCTGGGGTGCCCTACATTGGACTTTTTTCATTTTGGTATCCATTCATAAAAAATATACCCTATTTTTATAAATTGGATTTGGATTTTTATTGTGTGTGTACCCAACTCCTAAGTTACACCTGCCTACTTGTATCCTCTGGAGTGTTGCAATGCTCAAAAGGAAAAACACCAGTTAAGACCAAATCCCTGAAGGTTGTCCCGAAAGACACAATGTGTGAAATAGTCTGTCTGGTGAGTTGTAGGCCAGTGGGGATAGGAACAGCTGGGAGGTAGGCCTGAAAAGATAAAAACACGAGAGCTCAATTGATAAAGAGTATATTTAGCTATTTCTTCGTTTTCATAAAAAAAACATCAAATATCAGTTTCCCTGGGTATGCAGTTATGATCAATTATATTTCACTCCCAGGTGTTTCCAAGAAATAAACACTACAGTATACTGTGGCTTTTTAAATTATTGTTAATGGCATTAATTCCAAGCCAAAGCAAAGTCCAACTGCATAACACTGTGTTTATCCCCTGCAATATTTTTGGCCGTTAGTCAGCAAAAGTGATACTGAGGTCACTGAGATCACAATCAATGATGGACAAGAAAAAGGAAGTCATTCCATGATGTGCTTTTGAAGTACAATATCAACCAGAAGCAACAATCAACAATGACTTAAAGGAAGGAGGGTGCTTCCTCTTGCCTGTAGGGTGCTTCCACTTGCCTGTCTAGAGAACCCAAAGCCTACCGGTGTTGCCGGCTGATGTCTCATTAAATATATGTCCCTGGATGCCACCTTAGACTGTCTGAATCACTGCAATGTGACGTGTAATGAGAGAGAAACCCCACCTCTCCAACGACCTTCCATTAATCATCACCGTTACAAATACAGACCCACTGTCTAGGATTTCCTCCCAACAATGAGTAGGAAACAGAAGATGTAAACTTGTTTGGACTCCGGCAGTTCATGTGTGATCAACTCAGGTTCTCTGGGATTTGTAGTTGTCATCTGCTCTATGATGAATTGGAAAACCCACAACAACACAGAAAGAAGGAACTGTCTGGTGCTCTTGCAGTGTTTTTTGTAGGAAATAGGATTGTACATGAAATGGTAATTATCAGCTTATGACCGCTCCCACTTCTACCCATGGCAAAGAAGAAGTCAATCCTGAACTCCTGCAGGAACTCGATGTGGACAAACCTGGTCCTTAATAATGTGCTGCTTTTAAATGGTTTGTAGTGCCGGTCTTGCAGGTGGAGTCAATTGACTACATCTGCTCTAAGCAGGGGGATGGTAAGCACTTACACCAGTTGCTGTGACTCAGGTCCGATTTTGGAGACTTTGGCCCAATTTCAGAGATTCTGCCCAAGTGCAGAGATTCCGCCCTGAGGGTGGAAATTTGAGCCCAAGTGCAGACGCAAGGATAATAGTAATAAATGACTTTTGTGAGCACTAAAAGTAGTAAGTGAGTTCTGTGAATACCAAAAGTCGTAAAGTTATAATTTTGCCTTTGATTACCTTTGTTAATAGGCCCCATTGACTTTTGCAATTTCATAAATGGAGCAAACACAGGGGCCGATTCACAGAACTAATCTGAGACAAAATCCTAAACTTACTACTTTTGGTTTTCACAGAAGGCATTTAGTAGTAGTAAAGTTAGGATTTTGACTTAAGTTTGACTTAAGACAGACTTAAGACAGACTTAAGACAAACTTAAGACAAACTTAGGACAGACTTAAGACAGACTTAAGACAGACTTAAGACAGACTTAAGACAGACTTAAGACAAACTTAAGACAGACTTAATACAGACTTAAGACAAAATCCTAACTTTACTACTACTAAATGCCTTTTGAGAATACAAAAAGTAGTAAGTTTAGGATTTTATCTCAGATTTCTTCTGTGAATCAGGCCCTCTGTGTCTTGCAATACTATAAAAAGACAGTTGCCTCCAAAATTCATAGACATAATGCAATTATTGTAGAAAGGAGAATGGAACCTTTGATTTCAATGATGCCAAAACCTGAATTGTGAATTGCATGCACTCGGGATATCATTTTAGGTTATTTCTATATCTGAGTGATGACGATGCATGATCTGTGATTAGGAGTCATCATTTCCTGATGAAAAAACCGACGACATTTTAAAACAGTGCTAATATGCCCAAATCTTTATAAGAAAACAGTTGTAAAAGAAGGGGGATCAAAAGGGATGCTTAACTTGCTCTAACGGACTGATTACTCAAGCTCTAAGTACTTTTGTATTTGTAAATACATCGGATCCAGATTTATTTAATTATTCCAAAAATAATAATTGGTTGCTATTTTAGTTCAGTCCATTTTAACGAGATATCATGTATACATCTGTTAAAGTGAATGATAGAGAGAACATTCATGTACAGGCCAAACGGGCATGCATATTTGAAATGGCTTACATTGTTAATTTAAGACAGTGAAAGCTGGCAAGAACATTAATATGTAAGTCAAGCATAGATAGTGAATTTCGCTTACAGTGTTAATTGTGATCGATATCTTTTCAGACCACATCACATGAGAGATGTAGGGGAACATAAATAAACGTTTGTCATGTTAATGTTACCCCAGATGTGGATGCCATTATAATCTCACATGGTTTATCTTTGGTGGACAGTATGCATTGAATAATATGCCAATGAGTATATGGTTGCAAAGATTGAGAATAACGTGTTTCAATAAAGAAATGATCCAAAAGTGTGTTGTAATGATCTTATACTATACTCCTAAGATTCTACACACATAGATGCAGAGACAATAAAACTCAAGAGTTATGTTTAGTCAGAAAATGGAAAACTCAGTTCAGCATTTCAAGGGATGGCAATTATAAAAAATGATGAAATTCATTATCGATATTTAATCCAAATTTTACAGTACACAGATGGCAGATCCATTTTGCCACTAATTGCCTTAGAGTGAGCTCTCTATTTCCACCCCTTTCCTGTTTTGCTGCATGATCTATAGCATGAAATAAAATCTTGCTATCATTAGGATGATCACGATGTACATGTGCAGCAACTAGATATTTTGTATCATTATTTCTTATAGCCCTCACATGCTCTTGTAATCTTAATTTGAGATTTCGAATACTGCTGCTGACATAAACTATTTGCAGGAGCATACAATTGCATATATAACATACGTTGTGTTGCAGTTGATAAAACTATTGATAGTATACTCTTTGTACTTATTTTATTAGAGCTGAATTTCGTTAATATGTTGTATCCCAGATTGCATATGCAGCAGGTGCCACATGTATAGAAAACCATCGGTTTTTCAGGCAACCATGTTCTGTAGTTATTCAGATATCTATGAAATTAATTTAAACTCTCAGTACTGCCGTTCCATATCATCCTTATCTCATCTATCTAACAGCCATAGAATATGTTGTCACTCCATGTATTTGCCCCAGGACCCCAGGCATGCTCCACCTCATACAACAATTATCAAAAACCAAAAGAGACAACCGAATTTGTCAAACTGAAAAAATAGGTGTGCACTTGTTCTACTCTTTTTCTTATTTAATCACTTCTGCCCCTTCAACAAGTTGCACCCACGGATTACTGGAGATAAAAACTGCAATTATGTTACATGTGAGATGATATCAGCACAATCTATCCTTTAGCAATGGCAGCATGAGAATCATGTTGAAAAAACACGACAGACTGATTTTTTCTGGACTATATTCTAAGATTAGGTGTGAAATTCAATACATCTTTAAATGTGTGCTATGCGTGTACATAACTGCTTTATGTGAAAAATCTAAGCATGGAATTCTGTAAATGACGTATGAGTTAAACATCTACGGGCGGGCGGGGTATTCGAGTGATGCCTAAAGAAGTATGAACATGGGTGTTATTGATAACATGGATGATAGATTTATTCACAGACCATGTGAAGCAGTTGTTGAAAACTGGGACGTATGGGACTTGTAGTGACGAGGGGGTTACATGTTTACGGGATTGCAATCATTGGCTGGATTAGAGGGGAGGAGTCAAGTCATATTATTTAAGAAGAAGGATGGGATTAGTGAGTGGATTGTTCGTTTGGTAGAAGGAGAGAACAGGTCTGGGAGGCGCTGATAATGATATAGGATTAGAGGTATGGAGGATGGGTGACGTGTTTTGGCAAATGGGGATCGAGCTACCGTGAATATTGTTTAAGCTTGAGTTGCTGGGGAATGGAGTGTGTTTAATTGGAATGAAGCAAAATGCAGGCCAGTTAAAGTTTGGGAAGAGGTTTGTCTGGGCATTGTTTTCGTAGCGCATGTTTTGTGCATAGAGGGAAAACGTTGATTGCGAAGTTAACATCTAAATGAATCATGAATTTTACGATGTACTATTCGTTATTTTGCATGCATTTGAACTTGAACACAGAATCTAATGTTTTTTTTTAAATAAAATTTGTAGTGAAACCCTGATGAAGGTCTTGTAAACAGCCTGAAATACATTTGGAAAAATATGATGAATCACTATCAAACACCAACCATTAAGGATCAATTATGTATGGATCATGCAACAGAAAAAAGCCTGGATTGGCATATCTGCCGGATTACAAACTGTTTATACATAAGTGCCTTACATGCTACAGACATAAAGTAGATAAACGTTGGACTATCTGGAATAAAAATGAATTAAACATGGATGAATTTGTGGTATTTTTGTAAGGAAATATAGAGCATGCTGTGCGTCCGGTCTTGGAGTGAAACTTCGCTTCAGCTCTGTTGTCCACCTCATACAAGCCCATAAATAGGTCCGCATAGAATGGAGCAAACCTGGAGCCCATCTCAGTCCCTTGTTTCTGTAAGTACCAATGGTTGTCATGCAGAAATACATTCTGCATCAGAATCATCTCTGACATGTCCAATAGCATTAATGTGTGTTCCAAATGTTGTGCATTGCATTTGAACAAAAAATGTTTCAAAGCTTGCAGTCCATGTTCTTTCTGAATACATGTGTATAAGCTCTCAAATGTTAAGTCAACCTGGTCCCATTTAAAATCTTCCAGTTTACACAGCAGATCCCCAGTGTCTCTTAAGTAAGAAGGTAGGTTTTGTAAAATCGGTTGAAGAAAGCTATCCACATATTCTGCAATGTGATCTGTGGGTCCACTGCTTGTGCAGAAACATCTCATTCAGAGATGAGACTGGATGATGGATATTCCTCGGAATTCCTCAGAATTCTGGTGACATAACAGAATAGAAAGAGTGAGTGGTATCATTATTGACCAAGGAAAAAATCTAACTAGTTAGTGGAGAAGAGATGAAAAGACAAATTATGAGTTTTACAAGTCATCATTATTGTCATGCATCAACTGGTGAGTATAGTGTACAATCCATGGGAGAGGTCACTTTCACAGTGGTGCAGATTCACCTAAAGTCATGCTTAAACCCAACATGACAGAGACCTTACAGGGGGAACCCAGAAGGTTTTCTTCCTGTCTAATCACCGTTTCATACATTAGAGGTACATAATATATGGTTAAAGGTTTATTAAGTGTATGGCCGATTTCTACAGGAAGGACTGCGGCTAGAAGAGGGATTCTCCAGCCACAAATCATTGTCTCATCTAGACTTATCCCCCCTGGTACTGCTGGGAAGGTAACTCTCACCTTTGGAGGGAATGGTCTCAGAGAAAATTTGAAAACCAACTTAAAGATGCACTGGGGGTATGCCTAGGGAAAGCTTGCACCACCGCACACTCTTTCTGGATCTTTTCTGTGGTACCCTCTCCTGAGTCTACAGTCTTCTCACCATTACATTAGTTCACTAACTAGTCCTTCACAACAGCTAAAGAAATATCACTTTCCTTGAATATGGGAGCCACATCTTATCTCAGCACTTCACTCTCATATGTTCTAGGGTAGGTTGACCAGGTGTGCTTCTTTCCATGTTTTATCTTCCATCTTTTTATGGGGGTAATGGAAGTTCAAATTGGACTTATTAAGTGATATTTGTGACTATTTTTCAACTGTGGTCTAGCGATCCTAATCTCCTGCCCAACTGTCAGAGCCAGTTCCAGGGTTCCAGGAAACAGAGGGGTTACACAGCATCCACTGAGGTGGTCGAGGATGTTTACCACTCTTGTCCTGTAGTATGGCCTACTATGGATACTGAATTCTAGGCACCAAGAACACTCCTTTAGTAACTGATCCAGAAGCTAGCAAGGTGAGCAATCTACTACCGACTCAGAAGTGAACAACTCACTCAATAGTGCTCAGTATCTCAATGTACAGCCAGTGGTTTTACTTGATAAGGAAAACTACTGAAGGAGCCAAATGTACCTGATGTTGCTGCAATAGAGACCCCAGAAGCCAGATAACTACTGATGGATTCAAGATCCTGTCTGTTCTGACCAATACCTCTCTAGGAGACGTTCAACCTTCCAGATGGAGTGTGGCAAGCAGGGGATTGGTTGAGGGGCTTCTTTGACTTTAGACATGTCACCCATCCAACAAGGAACCTATCTCACTCACAAGCATTCAAAGAGGGACTAGGCCTGTTGCCTAGAATTGCTAAGCATTGTGACAAGAGTCGCTGAGTCTTTGAGACACTTGACAGTGCCACTTCAGTTACGTGAGCCCCTCAGGGCACTTAAGCAGGTACCTTACTATGAGCTTAGTTGTTTTAAACTCCAAGATACAGATTAGCTTTCCCTTGGCTTGGTATGCCTAATCACTGTCACAAAGGTATTTTGCGATTTTGAAAGGCATGCACCAGTGCACACAGGTCACACTTCAGGGTTGCTTTAATTTTTATCCTTCTCTTCTTTTGTCCGCAATCCTGCTGGTCACTTCCACGCCAGGGGTGGGGCTGAAGTACCTTGTAGCTCAGAGGGGACACCCTGTGGCCCAGTAGGTCAGCAGAGCCAGCCGTTGATTCTGGGTAGCACCGCTGTTATGCTAGGTGAAATGTTGTCAAGATGAGTCACGTACTGAACTTTCTGTGAGTAGCTCCACTTCAGGCAGCTACGGCTGGGACTCTTCTTAAAGCAGATTCCTTACTGCAGGGGTACCTCCAACACTTCTCTCTCAGTAGGCCAGTCACATTCCTTTTTCATTGAAGCAAAACTACAGCTCTGCCACCAGATTGTTGCAGATTCCTTGATATTATGTCACTTGAACTCTGGGGAGCTGGCTGTCAAGAAAATTAGTCCTGGATCTCACAGAATTTCTCCGCTACACTACAAAGTTTTACCTGCTCTAGTTGGTGAAAAATTCTGGATGGTGCCAGGAAGTTTCAAATCTTCTCTAGTGCCACTTTCTCAGCCATGATTTCTGCTTACCATGGGGCCAATTTAAAAGGGAATTGGGCCACTGGGACATCACTTTTACAGATGTTCCGGTGGCGCAATGCACTGCACCATATTTACAAATTGGTGTTCAGCCACTTTTTGTGGGTAAACATCACTCTTTAAATATGGTACCCTTTCACAAGGTATCTGCGTGAAAGGGGTGGGCAATGGGTGTTGTTGTGGTTGTTCCACTGCAACACCCATAGCTATTTCACTCTGCTCCAGATTTACAGGGATCTGTAAATCTGAGTCAGCACCAAAAATGAACTCTGTGCAATAAAAGGCATTAGAATGGCACAAAGAGGAGAAATACTTTTATTTTTCTTTGTTTCTGCTTTTTTCTATGTATGATGCATTCTTCAGCACACATAGAAGGAGCAAAACACCATTAATGAGTGTTTATGTGCAGGAGGTTTTCCCTCCCTGCACATAAACAATCATCAAATAATGGTTACTTGCTACTTCTATGTGTGCTGCAGAATGCAACAGACAAAGAAGTAACAAATTGCCAATTATTGATTGTTTATGTGCAGGAAGGGACAACTTCCTGCACATAAGCAATCATTCCTTTCACCACAAACACCCTTGCACTATGGTGCAAGGGTATCTGTGTTGGCTCTAGGCACCTATTTTTAGCTTCAGCACTGGGGAAAACACAGGGGTGCCCCGTACTGTTGTAAATATGGAGCATCTCTATGCACAATTTGTCACAGCTCCGCGCTCCGCCATGTCCTTGTGAATATGCCCCTATGTGCACTGTCCTGGAACAGCATTGCCCAGAGCAAAAACACTCTTTGTCTCTAGGTGATGTCAGTTTGTAGTGGGTGATTCTTGGGATATCCACTTGTTGACACCCAGAACAGCCAAGAGGAGAAAAGCCTTAACACCTAACTCCCACTGGCCATTTGGGAACAACATCTCCAGTGAACAAAAGGTGCAGCCCTTCAAAAGTCAAACCACTCACTTCAGAAGGAACTGCTATCTTCAGACTACTCACACCCTACATCTATTCTAATGGGAGTGCTGTCGGAAGGTACAAAAGGCAGCAGACAGCAAAAAGTGACATCTGCAATTCTAAAGGAATTCCTGTCTTCATCCCCCCACACGTCAAAGTCAGATCTCACCCAAAAACTTGAGGAATAGTAACAATACACAATGCAAGTCCGGCAGACAGCCTTCAATGTCCATCTTGCACAAAATGATTTCAGTTGCAATCCAAGACAGTGTCCACTGAATCTTATCCGCAGTCACAAAGGCCCGACACGTACTACCCCGAGCTCTTGTTGCATTCATGCATTATCCAAGCACAAATAGAATAGCAATGGACTCGCTACATGAGGGTAGGCGGAGAATAGGACAAAGGCATGCAGCCATGATTCAAAAACACAAAATACCACCACTGCGAACCAAAAAGAGGCCAGTAGTAGTCCCACTTGTTACTGAAGACATGCAGAGACTGCTCCTCCAAAGCACAGTGTTCCTCAGAGACCACTAGAGGTGCATGCTGAGCTCAAAAAGTCAAAACCACTGAAGAGATGTGCATTTAATTAACTCAGGGCATGTGTACGTGCTCACAAGACCACCTCGATGACATTACCCTCACAATAATGAGTACGCCTGTGAAAGATTGTGTTATAGGTAGTTAAACCCTAGCAGTCTCTCACAACTACTAACGAATATGCTGCTGATCCAAGCAGTCAATAAATATGCAATGGCAAATTGTCCAGCAATTGCAAAAGTAAAGCTTGAACTCCTGTTCATGGCCATATGACATGAACAGGTAGAAAATAGGTAGACTAGATGAGGCAACCAACTTTAAACTCACGTAGGACATTAACCATTAGACAGGTATGCCCAATAATTGATGGACAGAAAACAGACAATCACACGTTTCTTCTTTGTGACGGTGACGCTTTGATTTCTCATTATTTAGCTGGTTTTGAAGGGGTCGCTGATTCTTTTGTTTCCAGCATATTGTTAAAAATAATTACTCATCATGATGAACATTTCATTTCTTTCCTCTGCTTTCAATGGAATGAAACCCTCTTTGACATTATGTAACAGATGGACAGAGAAAAAGAAAGCATACAAGCATTGTTTTGAATGACCTTACACTGCTTTGCTTTTGAACTATATTCATTAGCCATTAGCCTATGTTTGCTTTCTGATGCAGACAAAGATCTCATGCAATAAAGACTCTTCATGAGAAGGGAGAGTCTACGGTGCTCTCTTGCTTTGGGAAGGGCTTCGACTTTCAGGCAAGTGAACCGATGTATTTGCAGACAGCACAGTACAACAAAAGTCTGCCTTCAGAGGGGGTAGGTAACAACAGAACTTCTTTTCTACCAGCGGCCCCATAAGAAAGGCTGATGCCTTTCCACAAAATCTTAAAGACCTGGCTTTTTTCTCAGACCTCGGTTTGAGCATGTCGTTCTGTCTGCACTCCCAGTTTCCGCATACAGCGCCTTGACGTCCTTGGGCTAATTCCGCGCTCTACAATTTTTTTACTCATTCATTCATTCACATTAAAAGCGTGCGCAGTTTAAATTTCATTTCTGCAGAACTGCGCTTGCGTTCCTCATTCACTCCCAAAAAAAAAAATACATTGGGAATTCCACCTGCCATAACATATTTTATTGTTTAGTTCCAAATACCACTGCATGAGTGATTGCAGCAAACAAATATCCTACTCTGGCAACAAATATGATGCATATGCACAATAAATAAGCTCTCGCTGACACATATGTATGTCTGTAGAAAGCGTTCGAGACACGCTTGTATTTGCCTAAGGATGAGATCATTTACCGATATGCAAACAAGAATTGCCTATAAGGTCAAATTTAACTAAAAGCAAGAAAACAGCAAAGCACATACATTCATCTTCTGAAAGTCTTCTTCGTGTGCAGAATGCATATTCAACATACAGCAATCTCTGTTCACCAATTAGCATTCATTTTCATTATCAGTTCTGAATGCGTAATCGTGCTAACTGGCAGTTGAATTTGCAACCACCCCTTGTGTGTTTGGCCCAAAGCATGCAAATTGTCTCCCTTCCTCCGCTTGATGCAACCGTGCACTAAACCAAGCACCCTACCAGGCATATGTTCAAGCCCCTATCACCATGGGAACGTCACTGTTTCCGATGTTCCTGTGGTGATAGGGGCTTCCCCTTATTTACAGGGCAGTGTTATGCTAACGTGGGCAGTGGGTGTTGCGATAGGCGTTCTACCGCAACACTCACTGATTGTGACACTGCCTCCTATTCAAAAGGATGGTGTAAATAGGAGGCAGCACCAAAATTAAGACCAGGGAAAACCTTGTCTTAATCTGGTGAAACAAGTAGAAATGCTTTATTTCTCCTTGTTTGTTTGCTTTTTCCATGTGTGCTGCCTTGTGCAGTACACATGAAAAAAGCAAAACGCCTTGGATTGTTTATGTGTAGGAAGGTGTCCCTTCCTGCACATGAACAATCTTTTTAATAAACGACATTTAAAGATTGTTTATGTTCAGGGGAGGGACACCTTCCTACACATAAACAATCTTCCCCTGCACGCAGACACTCTTGCACTATGGTGGTGCTAGGCAGCTAAGTTTAGTGACAGCGCAGGGTGAAACGCAAGTGTGCACCAAATTCTTGGAAATATGGTGCAGCCTTGTGTTTCTGAAGTGGCGGAGTGAGGGGTTAAGCCATGACGGCTAATGCCTCACTCCGCCACTTCTTTGTACATATACCCTTACAAGTTTCACCTACACTATTCGATTTCAAAGCAGTTTGCAAGATTTAGATGTCCTGGAAATTAGAAGTACAAATGTGTTTTTATTAAAACCCTCCAATTCTTCATAAATACCTCCCCTACATATTTTAACACATTTGGCGGGGTAGCAAGAACTTAGCACAAAATGTCATGTGCACATTCACTGCCGACTACATTTTCAAATATCAAACCTGTTATATCATGTGTGCTTATTTTTAGAGACTGATTTCCAATTGGCATTGTTGACGAGAAGAACATTCCTAAATACATGTGCATGATTAAATACCCTTTCTCATAGGTGTTTTTTCCACTCAAATAAAAGTGATGGATTGTAAGTGAAATATGTTTGCAGTGCTGAGTCACAGCACGTTTTCAAAGATCTTTGTAAATCTCTGGCAATACTTTCCTTGTGAAGGATGGGCCGCTGTTCCCTCAATTCCCAGGAGTGAATTGTCATTCACCATCACTTCCAAGCCCGTCATTAATAACAGTGCACGGCGCTTGCACCAAGAGATTTAGCCTTTTCGCTTTTCACAAGCAATACATTTTGACAATTATGGTGTTATTGAATTCTTCTGTACTTTAAGTCAAGCACTAAAATTCACCACCTACCTAAATCACCAGTGCTAAACTGTAACAATTCATAAACGGCTGAAGTGCTGCACAAGGAAAACATAACAACCCCTCAGGCTGCCATGTGTTACCTGAATGCGAAGTGCACTAGAGAGCTGAGGAACGAGATACGCAGGTGTTGTTTTATTAATTCATTGTGCTTGTTGGTCTTCTGCTTCCACCCACTTTTGGAGGCTTTCCCTAAAGAATCAATTAGACTAACAGATGCTTATGTGCTCAGGACATGCTCTGCCGAAACTTCTCTCGACCGCTAATACTATCGAGGTGCTAATTCAGAACTAAATAGTGCCATTGAGACATCAGCGATTTTAGCTAAATTTACGAGCAAGAGTAATACAATATCACTAGTTACCATAACAGACAGGGTATAACATCTTCAGAAAGGTTAACAAAGGGTAATATGGATCTGTAATATATGTTCGCCCACAGTATAATTTTTTTTTAAGTCAGAAAAAAATAGACTGGGAGAATCATAATTTTTGACTTTATCACTTATACATTTATTCAACTGTGTGGAGTGGGAAGTCTGTCATAAAAGTGTGCCTTCTAAAAAAGTATTGACTTTTTGAGAGATACTTTTCTGATCAGAACTAAAGATGGTAGTTTTAAGAAATTGGGTTACTGGTTGGTGGAGGTGAAACCCTCCTCATGCAGCAACCACAATTCTTGTCAGGGTAAAACACAAGCACACCCAAAATTAACCTGTGCTCAACCCTCTGGTAGCTTGGCACAAAAGCAGTCAGGCTTACCTTAGAGGCAATATGTAAAGTATTTTGTAGCACTCCAAAAAGTAAGAAAGTGAAAACATGATACACAAGAAAAATTCCACACCAATTTAGAAAAAATAGATTCATAGTTAAGAAATTGACACCAAAATGACAAAAAATCCAATTAGAAAAAAAGTGATTTTCAGTTTTAAAGGTTTAGATAAAACTAGTGCTTAAAAGCATGAAGCATCAACTGTGGTTATTTGACCATGCTGAACCACGACAAAATCACAAGTTCAGACTGATCGAGATGAAAGGCGGGCCAGATGCAGTGACCAACTTAAGGCTGCTGAACAAAGTACCTTAAATCCTGGCTGAGGAGAGTTGCAAGATCCAGCATTGAGGGTTGTTAGAAATTGGGTTTCTGGTTGGCAGAGGTATGCACCCTGTCCAAGCAGGAACCACAATCCTTGCTGGGGTAACTCACTACATACCCTAAATTAACCTGTGCTCACCCACTGATAGCTTGGCACAGAGCTGTCAGGCTTAACTTAAGATGTAATGTGTAAAGTGTTTGAGACACACTTCATGCAGTAGGACAGTGAAAACACGACATAAAGCCTCCACACTAGTTTAGAAAAATAGATTATATTTTAATTAAAAAAACAAGTCCAAAATCACAAAAAAATAATACGTAGACATTGAGATATGATTTTTCACATAATAAACTGTTTTGTAGTGCTTAGAACCAAATAGAGCCATCTGGGGCGATCTGGTTACACTGTACTGGGTCAAATTCAAAAGTTTAGGCAGACCGCGATAGAGGCCAGGTCAAACAGAGGGACCAGCCTTGGCCCGCTGAAACAGTACCTTGGATGCATCAATGTCAAAACGATGCAGGGAGCAGAGGAGGCGATGCGTCGTCTTCGATCCTTACGATAGAGGCGATGTATCGGTTCCGAGCTGTGCAACGTTGAAGTAAGATACATCGGGAATGGAGAAGATGTGCGAGAAGCAATGAAGCAATGTGTTGGCATTGAACCTCTCAGTTAAAGGCAATGCATCGGCGATAAGCCACCCAAAATCAGAGATGTGTCAGGAACTGGAGGGTACTGAAGAGTCCTCTGGGGTTACAGCACTGGTTGTTCCAACCCAGGCCCCCTTCACCAAAGCTCTGCACTCTGCCATTACAGACTGTGTGTCTAGGTGCGTGAAAATCTGAAGAGTTGACAAGGCACACGCCCTGTGTGCCATGCCACTCATAGACTGCATAAGATATACGTAAGTCACCCCTACTGCCAACCTTTATCCCTAAGGCTGGGTGCACTATTTCCTATGTGTGGGCATATCAGTATGCGCAGATATGCCCCTAAAATGTCCATTCCGCTCTGTGGTGTTGTAAGTGAACAGGGAATCCATAAAGAGTACATGGGCTGGATAGTTGTGAACACGAGTCCCTAGATCCATGATGGCTTCACTGATTTCTAAGATGTTTGTTACCAAGCCTCCTGTCTTAATAAAGCCTCATTGATGCCAGTGTTAGATTTATTATTAAATTCACATAGGAGACCCTTTTCGAGAGTCCCACGAAACCTAACCTAACATTAGTGGTGTCTATTGCCGGTTTGTACCAGCCTGCCACCACCAGGCATGTTTCTGTTCTCATGGGGTGAGAGCAAGCCCTCCCAGAGGTCAGAAACAATACCTGTTTGGGCAACAGGCAGTGTTTCACATCTCCTCCAGGACAGGATGGCCTTCCCAGGGAGGGGGGGACCTTCAAAGGCAATGCCATCGTTGAAATCCAACCCAGGAACCCCCAGATTGTGGGGGTGTGGCACGCCCCTATCCCGGTCTACTTTTGGCAGGAGGAAAGGTGGGAAAATTAGCTAGATGAGAAGGAGGGCTCTCGCTCAGCCTACCCCACCCCTAAGGTGCGACAGGCTAGGTGATCCCCTCTCCTGAAACTCCTCAATCTTGAGATGTTGAGAAAATCTCCAATCAGGTCTAGGGTAGTGCCTCTTCCCACAGGAAGTGCTCACTAGAGTGTGTAGCCACCCTAAAGGTAAGTAACCCATTAGCTACTATGTGTCTCCCCTTCTAATACCCCAAACTTCAGTATTTAGGTGGCTCCCTGGGACCTGAACCTGAGATTCATTGGACCAAAGAAGACCAGGACAAAAGAAGACCTGCTATGTGAGAACAGAAGCTCTGCTGCAAAAAGAAAAGGCACCAAACCCTGCCACCTGCAAGAGGACTCGATCATTGCTGATGCTGTGTAGTCCTGAAATGTTCAAGGATTCCAAGAACCCCAGAGCACCTACAAACTTCAGGAAATCAATGAGAGGTCCCTTGGAGCGAATATGTCACTCCCATACACACCACAGGCACCAATCCTGTGAAGCATGGTTGGTTGACTTGCTACTCCCCAAGGACTTCAATGAATCACTGAAGCAAGAATAGTTACAACAGCTCTGAAGGGTCAGTTCTGCCTCTCCACCAAGTTTCGAGGCACCCGGACCTACTGGAGCCGCAGCATACCAATACCGGCGCACCTTACCCCCAAACGATAAAAACCAAGAAGAGTCCACTCCAAACTCCCAAAGCACCAGAAGCAAGCACCCATCAAGTGACGTTGAGATACCTGAGAACCACTTCCTGAGTGGCCCAGCTGTACTGACATTGCCTCTCCAAGTTTCCAAGTTACCTGCTCCTGACTGCGAGGACCCTAAAGATGCACAGCGTTTGGCTCACCAGTTTACTTTGCATGCAGTCCCACAGACTACAGCACTGTCTAGCATGCGCTGCTCCTGTGGTACCTAGGCCCTTGCAACTTCCTCCCTCCAAAGAGACCAATCAGACTTACAATTAAGTTAAACTGGGCAGTGCATCTACAAGTGGCCCCCTTCATCCATGCACACCAGTTTCCAAGACCCTCAGCACTCTGCTCCTACCCGATCCAGGATGCTCCGGAACTTCTCCTACTGGAACTTTTGACCTGGTCCCTATGATTGTATGACATAATTTCGAAAGACAAAAATTCGACCTACAAAAATATCGCAACAAAAATATCGTGGTCAAGAATATCGACATCCTATCTACAACATGGTAAGTACAAAAATATCGATAATTTAATATCGATGTCAAAAATATCGTAATTCAAAAATATCGGTTTTTTTTAGTTTAAAAATATATGTAAAATAAACCAAATAATACTTATAAATCAAAGAAACATAATTAAATATATTGTATAATATGTAAAATGTATAATAAATATATATAATTAAATGAAACTTTAATGAAACATATATATATAATATATAATATATACACTTACTTAATAATTACTTTTAATAATAATTTCTGTAACATATAAATTATTAAATATTTATTTAAAATTACCAATACATCTATAATAAATATTAAATAATTACATATAGCAAATAATAATCGATAATTTTAATTTGAATAATTTTTATTATTAATTATATATTACAATAGCTAAAATATTACAAAACATATTTAATATCAGACACAATAAAACTACTAGTCCAACTTCAACAAAAACAACAGTAAGGAAAATGTTGGATAGCGTAGGGGTAAAAATAACTATTCCAACTCCCGAGAGTGCAACAGTAGGGAAAACATTGGATAGCGTAGGGGTAAAAATTACTATTCCAACTCCAAAGAGTGCAACAGTAGGGAAAGCGTTGGATAGCGTAGGGGTAAAAATTACTATTCCAACTCCAGAGAGTGCAATAGTAGGGAAAGTGTTGGATAGCGTAATGGTAAAAATGACTATTCCCACTCCAGAGAGTGCAATAGTAGGGAAAGTGTTGGATAGCATAAGGGTAAAAATTACTATTCCCACTCCAGACAGAGCAACAGTAGGGAAAACGTTGGATAGCGTAGGGGTACAAATAACTATTCCAACTCCAAAGAGTGCAACAGTAGGGAAAACGTTGGATAGCGTAGGGGTAAAAATTACTATTCCAACTCCAGAGAGTGCAATAGTAGGGAAAGTGTTGGATAGCGTAAGGGTAAAATTTACTATTCCCACTCCAGAGAGTGCAATAGTAGGGAAAGTGTTGGATAGCGTAAGGGTAAAATTTACTATTCCCACTCCAGAGAGTGCAACAGTATAGAAAACGTTGGATAGCGTAGTGGTAAAAATAACTATTCCAACTCCAAAGAGTGCAACAGTAGGGAAAACGTTGGATAGCGTAGGGGTAAAAATTACTATTCCAACTCCAGAGAGTGCAATAGTAGGGAAAGTGTTGGATAGCGTAAGGGTAAAATTTACTATTCCCACTCCAGAGAATGCAATAGTAGGGAAAGTGTTGGATAGCGTAGGGTTAAAAATTACTATTCCAACTCCAAAGAGTGCAACAGTAGGGAAAGCGCTGGATAGCGTAGGGGTAAAAATTACTATTCCAACTCCAGAGAGTGCAACAGTAGGGAAAGCGCTGGATAGCGTAGGGGTAAAAATTACTATTCCCACTCCAGATAGTAAAACAGTTGGGAAAGCACTAGATAGCATAGTGATTCTATGAACATTATGACCAATTCAATAATTTGTTATAAAAAAATTGCATGTTAACAATGTTTTAAAAAAATAATTATTATTAAATACCAATTATGTAAAATAAATATTTAAATAAATAAATTTAAATTACATCCCACACTATTCCCCCTTTAACACACAACACACTGCACATACAAAATACACAATAGATTTAAATATCAATTTATCTCTTATTTACAATTAATAATACATTCTTTATAATTAATATAGTTATTAATTCACTAATTAATACATATTAACTACGAAATTACAAATATTCACCTATTAATTATTAATTAACAATACATTAATTAGCAATAACAACAAATAAAATACAATAATCAATTATTTATATTTACTATATTTAACTAATAACAATTAATTAATAATAATTACAAATAAATAAAATATATCATTATTTATTTTATTTTAATTACATCCAACCCTATTCCCCTATAAACCCACAACCCACTACACATAAAAATTCACATAATTAATTTTAATTATCAATTAATCACTTAATAAAATTAAATCACCAATTAATTACTAATTAACAATTAATTAATTAACTATAACAATAAATAAATATTATTAATAAACTAATTATAATTTATATAATTAACCAAATAATACATTATTTTTACAGTTAATAATTAATTAAAAATTATTTAATCTATTAATCAAATTAATTACCAATTATTAATTGATTACCAATTAATTAATCATAAATACCAATTAAACAATACATATTAATTCATTAATTATAATTACATTACTTCCCACCCTATTCCCCTATAAACCCACAACCCACTACACATAAAAATTCACATAATTAATTTAATTATCAATTAATCACTTAATAAACTTAAATCACCAATTAATTACTAATTAACAATTAATTAATTAACAATAACAATAAATACATATTAATAAAGTAATTATAATGTATATAATTAACCAATTAATAAAATACTTTTACAATTAATAATTAATTAACAATTAATTAATCAATTAATTACCAATTATTAATTAATTACCAATTAATTAATCATAAATACCAATTAAACCATACATATTAATTCATTAATTATAATTAAATTACTTCCCACCCTATTCCCCTATAAACCCACAACCCGCTCTGATACTAAAACGCTAAATTAAATGTAAAATAATTATAAATCTCTAAACATTTATTTTTAAATGTATTAAAATACATTACAATAATCTTTAACATACAAATAAAACACATATTAAATGACATTACACTAAATAAATATCGATATTATTGACATCGAAATTTTTACTTACGATATTACTTACATCGATATTAAGTACTTCGATATTATTAACTTCGATATTACTTACCTTGGGATCGATATTCTGTCCATCGATATTCTTGACTTCGATATTCTGTACCTACGATATTAAAAACACGATATTATTGTAGGTCGAAATTTAAAACTCGATATTTTGGCTAAACACCGGTCCCTATAGTGACCTAAAATGAGAAGGTGAACTTACGGAAAGGATTGCCTTATTTTATTTGCAATTTTCCTCTTTTTCCCTATTGATTCCTATCATGCATAATTGCACACAATAGTGATATATTTTCCGAACTTTGAAAAATTGTAACTCCAAAAGTACTTACCTTAAAACTGTGATCTTGGTCTTAAAAATACATAAAAAATGACACTACCCTCTGATACGCCTAATTGCTTGCCCACACTACAAGAAAACAGACATTATAATTATCTGCTTTTATCTCTCTGTACTATCTGGGGATTATCTGGACTCTCTACACAGTGTACCTATTTTTAGTACACTATAGAGAGTGCCAGCTTCCCACAAAGTAAAAGACAAACAATTGATGGACGGAATGCAGAACAAATGAAAACATTCACCCCCCTTTAAGAGATCTGGGTTAAATCCATCATTCTTTTGCTCACCATGCCACCCCAGTTTAGACCTGGCCATATGCAAATCAGTCTTGACCCTGTGCCTCATGGGAACAGTCCAGCCCGAACTGCCAAGCCAGGTCCTCCCTGGACCGGAAACAAGCAACAAGCATCCTAGGACCGGTTCCTACAAAGAGCATTAATGCAGCAAAGTGGCAGACCTTGTAGCAGCACAGCAGTCTTATCTCCTGGCAGAGTTCTTCACAGGTCCAGAGGTGAACTGGTGTCATGGTGTCAGAGGTTCAATACTTACCCCCAACTGTACCTTTGAAGTATGGGAGTGCTCAAAGAAGGGTCTTTGAAGTGCACAAAGGCCTTCTTTTTCCTGTCCTGGCTCCAGACTCACTACAGCGGTGTATGCAGCCATTTGTGTGTGGACAGGACACAGACTAATAATGTGTTAGTATGAGGCTGTGTCCAGATCCTCCCTCCCATACTCCCAGTAAGACCCATCAAGTCACACCTGAGGTTCCCTTTGTGTGTGGCTGTCTAGAGGGAATACACAAAGTCCAGCTGTCATTCAACCCAGACAGAGATCAGAGACAGGCAGCAAGCACCAAATGGCTAAAGTATGAAAATGGCAAATTTCTAAAAGTGGCATTTTCATAATTGCAATTTTAAATCCGACTTCACACTAAGCTGTAGTTTTAAAGTGTGATTCCAGAGACACCAGACTTGGAGGTCTTTTTCTTCCCAGTTGGAAATTACAATCCAAAAATCTAATAAGATAATCCCAATGTTATCCTATGAGAGATATAGGTCTTGCAGTAGTGAAAAACACATTTAAGAGTGTTTCACTACCAGGACTTGTAAAACTTAAAAGTACATGTGAGAAGCTGGCTTGGTATTTGTTGTACACTTATGTACGTGGGCACCCTGCGCCAGTCCAGACAACCCTTATGGTGATTTTAGTGGCCTTAGGCAACCTTAGAAGCTCTTGAAATGGTAGCTGTGGAGAGCAGTCTTGAGGCTTAGTCCAGAAGGAGTGTAAAGCAGCTTATTTCACCAGAACATAATCCTATTGGTATAGATTAAGCAAAAAAAGCCATTTTATAAAAATATGTATTTATTATCAGACACTCACTAACACATACAAATACCTCCTGCCCAGAGATACACACAATGCTCACAACACTGTGCAAGAAGAATCAGGTAAGAAGCACAAATACACAGTGGTCACCAGGGGGAGACCAAACCATATTCCAAAATAGTTGTGTGCGAACCACGACTCAAGTCAAGACTATACCCATTAGACATAGAAGTGTCGGGGTCCCAAGGAACCACCTGAGGTAAGTAACTAGGAACCCCACAGAGGCTGTGTGCAGTATAAGAACACGACCGTCAATGGGTATGTAGTGGTTGCAATGTTAAAGAAGAAGAACCCATCCCAGTGGACTCTAAGGACATCCCATGGAAGAAAGAAGGTTGGAGAACTACCCCACCCATGGATACCCTCGGATTTCAGATACCTACAACCACTGTCGAGGACAACAGGATGAGACTGCTGGTAAAGAATGATGAAAGAGTCTGTTGGAACCCGGGCACGGGTTCATGTCGAACAGTACCAGAAAGCAGAGGGGACAGAGTCTATGCCACACTGGGATGTCCAGGAGGCACGGAAGATGGAGACCACTCAAGTTCAGGGAAGCAGGTCAAATAATGAAGAAGCTTCCAGTACTGGTCCACCAAATGGGTAGAGTCTGTCTGTCCAACCAACCGTATTGCCACACGTCAGTTATAGCAGGCACAAACTCGTCGACAAACCTTTTGATGCGTCCGACTCCGTCAGTACGAGTCGGTCATAGTAACCGTTGCGATTACCTCATGACGAAGCAATGCAATGACAGGGTGCACAGGGGTTCGGTTGCAGGGTGTTCTATGAGGGATGCTGGCCTCAACTCGATGAGAGGACAACTCAGGCCTCAAGGGAATGCAGAACCCCCACCTGTGCTGCTGAGCATTGGAGAATATGGGAAAGCCCAGGTTCCGCAGACTTGCCGATCTTGTTACGGCATCCGTGGATGCAGGGAAGTGACTCTTTAACTCCAAGGGAGATTCCTTTGGATGTCTTTAGATGTCCACAGGCCCAGGATGGAACGTGTATGGAGCACGGACACTGATGATGCAGCGGGTTGCAAGACGACGAAATCTAGAGCAGACAGAGTCTTCTCAGTTGCAGTCTCAGTCCCAGAGCAAAGGACAATGTTCAATCTGGATGTCCAGATGGTCAAAGTTGAAGTGGAGTTGGAGCAGAATCGAATCCCACAACAAATCTATGGACCCACCCAAAGGTAAGCCCTTAAGTACCCTAAGGAAAATGGTGGGACAATTCAGGGTTCCCTCCCAGAGGAGGGGTTGGACAGTGGGGAGGATACTCCCATGTCCTTTGTCCAGTTTCGCGCCAGAGCGGGAGCCAATGGCTCCCTGATCTGGTTTGAACTGGACTACGCTAGGAGGGTACCAAATGTGCCCCTCAAGTAGACTGAGTGGTGCTGGCAAGCGCCCCCACCCAACCCCAACACACTGAACGCTGTCTAGGAGGTGGTCACATCTCCCTGAGACAGGATACCTATTGTTCTGCCTTCCCCTGCGCGAGCTTGACTCAGCAGCAGGAGGGCAGAATCATGTCTCAGGTCAGCAGCAGCCATGTCATGCTCTCTGGGTCTAGAAGACTGGGACTGGGAGCCCTGAGGGCCTCCCGGAGGAGCTAACATGACAGGGTTTGTTACAGCCAGTTTAGAGATGGCTATCGCTTAATGAAGCATGGCCACTTTGTGAATCATAATGGCTGATGCACTTACAACCAGGGAGAGTAGATGCCAAAGGTTGTAGGGGGTGTCCTACTCATGCAGGGGCATCCTCACACTTAGAACCGAGCACCCTGCCTTTAGGAACCGAAAGACCTGCTAGAGGGATAACTTAGAGGTTTTAAGTGCAGTGAACTTAGATATAGGGAAAGATATATCTGTCATAAGTGGTGCTAGCACCAGCTTACACAGGCTGCAATTGTAGGCCTGTAGCTCAAGTTAGAGTGGTCTTCCATGGTTGGCATAATACATGCTCAGCCCATGGCAGACACCTGGTGTACCTATGCCCTAGGTACCTCAGTACAATATACTAGGGACTTATAAGGATACACTAGTATCCAATCCGGGATGTACCTAAGTACTGCCGTAACCAATTTAGGGGAGAAAGCACAGAGACTTAGGTCCTGGTTAGCAGGATACCAGTCAGACTAGTCAGAAACAGCGCAGCATCTTGCAAAACGTGGAGGTAACAATCAGAGCAGATCCTATTTTCCTACACAACCCTCCCAAATGAAGGGAGATGAGACTAACCTTGCCCAGTTGAGTCTTCATTTTCTAAGTGGAAATATCTCGAGAGTCCATCTGCATTGGCATGGTTACTCCAAGGTCTATGTTTCAATGTATAGTCCATCCCCTGCAGGGAAATGGACCACCCCAAAAGTTTGGTGTTTTCACCCTTCATCTGTTTAAGCCATGAGAGGGGCTTGTGTTCTGTCTGAACAATGAAGCGAGTGCCAAACAGTTATGGCCTCAGCTTCTTCAGGGCCCAGACCAAAACAAAGGCCTCCCTCTCTATAGCTGACCGTTTCTCCAAGGGGGTCAACCTTCTGCTGATAAACGGTTGATCCTGGCCCTTTGCATTAAGTTATGATAACACAGCCCCTACCCTTATCTAGATGTATCTGTTTGGACAATGAACATTTTAGAGTAGTCAGGACTTTGCAGAATGGTAGCATGCACATGGCCTGCTTTAGGTCATCAACTGCCTTTTGACAGCTTACTGTCAACTGAACTTTCTCTGGTATTATTTTTAGATATAAGGTAATTCATGGGAGTCAGTATGGACCCATATCACTTTACAAATCCTTGGTAGTACCCAGTCAGGCCCAAGAAAGCTCTGACCTGAGTCTGGGAGCAATCCCGTCCACAATGGTCTGGATTTTGCTCTCCAATGGTTGAACCTAGCACCCACCTACCAGGTGGCCCAAGTACAGAACCTTATTGTGCCCTATCTGGACTTGGATGCCTTGATAGTGAGGCCTGCCTTCTGTAGGGCTTCCAGAACATTCCTGAGGTGGAGCTAAAGACAGCACTATCATCTAGGTATGCTGCACTATAGGCTTCCAGACCTTTTAGGACTTTATTCACCAACCTCTGAAATGTAGAAGGTGCATTCTTAAGACCAAAGCACATCACAATAACTTGATAACGACCACTAGTTGAACATGCTGTTTTTGGCTTGGCATCCTCAGCTAGTCTGATTTGCCAGGTGATTTGAAAGTGATGGACAAGCCTGTCCCAACTCTTGCTTTGCCCTAAGTGTTCTACAAGAGGAATATAATGTGCTGGTTAGCAGGATCCCAGTCAGACTAGTCAAAAACTGCACAGCACCAGGCAAAAAGTGGGGGTGACCATCAAAGCAGATCCTACGTATTAAATATACTGCACCCCACTCTTGGGATGTCTAGGGCCTCCTTTAGGGGTAACTTATATGCCTTAAAAAGAAAGATTTAGGCCTGGCAAAAGGTTTAACTCACCATCGCGACATGGCTGTTTTAAAGGGCACATGTAGTGCACTTTATTAGGGACTTATAAGTAAAATAAATATGCCAGTTGTGGATACATAAATCAAACCACTTTTAGGGGAAAGAGCATATGCGCTTTAGCAGTGGTTAGCATTGATAAAGTGCTCAAAGTCCGAAAGCCAACAAAAACGAGGTCAGAACAAAAGAGGCAGAGGAAAAGCAAAAGGTTTGTGAATTGAAGTCCTCCATCAAGGATGTGACACACAGTTGCAATTACAGGCACCTGCAGGGCTGTGACCTAAGGTCCTACATTGAGGATGCATTGTGCAGTGGCAGTTCTGAGGTGCTGCTGGTCCTGCATAGGGGATGTATTGCACAGCGGGGGTTCCACTGTGGGGCTGCAAGGAGATGTATCGTGCTGCATTGATTCTGCCCAAAAGACCCTCTCACTCAGACATCAGGGAAGAAGAGTAGCAGTCCTTCTTGCAGCAGAGCAGCAGTTCTTCTTCTGAGTCTTGCATGGGTCCAGATATGTACTGAAGGGTTGGGTCTTAGCATCCAATAATAATACCTGGTGCCCACATTGAAGGGGTTAAAGGTTCCTCCCCCTACAGAGGTGTCTGAAACTTACTCCCTACCTGCCCTGGCCCCAGCCTGTCTGAGGGCACGAAAGACTAGTGTGAAACCCTTTGTGAGTGTGCTGTGGTAGAGTCTTTATGATGTGCACGTGTTAAGTGACAGCTCCACCCCCTCATCAAGTCATGATGACCCATCCTGCCAACACCTCTTCCCCCTTGTATCACTCTCTAGCAGCAATATGCAAATTCCAACTGCCAGCTACACCTAGTCATGTGACTCATGGTGTAGCCTGCAGGCACCAAATGGTTAGGATACAAAAATGCTAACTTTGTAAAAGTAACAAAACAGACCAAATGCCAATACTGATTGTTACTTGACACAATTAATGTACCACGGTGTATGAACATTTATCACTAACAGCCGAGTCTATTAAATAGTTTTATTTTTATTTTTGTGATTTAATCTTTTTTTCAATATTCTTTTTGTGAAAAAAATCTTTATGCATTTATATACACAACATCATATCAACACAACCATAATTCATAATGCAAAGACACAAATTAAGCAATTTTTACTACTCTCTTCAATCACATTCACACCACTTCAAACACCCACTTTCTTACTCTCACAATGGTACCATACCAGACATACATGAAACCCACACAACCACCTTTGGTCTTCTTATAACTTTATCGCTTTCAACGACCAAAGACAAATACCAAACAAACTACACTTTTAGAAAACAATTCTTGTGCATTGCAACCAGAATTGAAGAAAATAATTTTACAATTTCAACACAATTTAGTGAAATGCACAACGCCAGACAATAACTAAAGTGTTTGTTTGGAAATGGACAACACCAGGTCTACGCGTTTCGAACCCTCTTAAATTTTGGGTTCTCCTCAGGACCAAACAGTACTACAAAAAAAAAACGTATTTGTGGGTTCTATAAAAACCAATACTCCAACCAGAAAAGGCCAGCATGCCCAAGAGCAGTCTTACCAATTTTTAACTTCACAAGATCTTCTAATATCCAAAGAAAACAACTGGTATGGTTTTTCCTTTTAAATTTTCTAAAAACGACATCAAAAAGAAATAGCAACGACTTTAGTGTGACAGTGTGACAGTGACATAAAAAACACAGAAAACAAAGCTGTCAACGTCTTTGAGCTTTTAAAAAAAAGAAAAGCCTCCAAACACTTACTAACAGGTGAGACTGGAACGTGTTTAAATCATTCAATGTGGCCAGGTGGCAACGTGGTATGGATGAAAGAAATTCATCTTTGCTCCTCTCGATTTCCTTTCAAAAATTCTGCAGACAAAGAAGGAGCAACTCGCCAAAAAAGGATTTAAAAGGCTTGCCAGTTCATGTTGTGGAGTGTGCTAATCCTCCATTGTAGCACTAAATATTCAAAACGGTGACAGAAAACGAGTGTTGCGACAATTTTTTTGGCTGCCATATCAAAAAGGGTTTGTTGTACCTACATGCGTGCTGCCGCTTATATCACTGAGAATAGAAAAACGTTTGTGCTGGCTCAGCCTACCTTGCGTATTCAACTTGGGTTGAAAAACTCCAAGAATGGCCCCTTCGCTTTTTTTCTTTTTTTTCGAAATCTGCAAATCAAATAAGAATGACCCGTCACCCTCACGGACTGGAAAACGCAGACGTAGCTTGAGAAGTAATCAATTTCTAGATTGACATTTACCTTAGATTCTTTAAGGAACGCTGGTTCACTCGTCTATTGCCTCCATTTAGTCTTGCGGTGGACGTTAGTCCCGAGAAACGTATTCAATGCGCATGCGTTATACCCTTACGAAAGTTCGGAGTGTCACCACATTGAACACTGAGTAATGTAGTTCCAAAAGGTTGAACGCGATTTATAAAGACTGACGAACAATTTCAAAAAACGATAACAGAGCCGATTTTTTATATTACAATACAAACGTCATCAATTTAGATGTTCAGGGCAAGAAAATCAAACGCAGATAACTTTCTATAAGAAATGCACAAAATGAGCAGCTATGGATCTGCTGTTTTGGATCTCTGTTAAACTTTGTAAAAGTGGCATTTTCAGAATTAAAATCCTACTTTACCATTAAAGACGGTTTTGAATTACAATTCTTTAGAAACCAATTTTGACATTCCTACCAGCTCCTAACTGAAATGTATCACTTTTTAAATGTAGTACGGTAACACAATGTTATCTTATAGGAGAGGCAGGCCTTGTAGTAGTGAAAAATGAACTTAGAAGTTTTCACTACTAGGACATCTAAAAGTTAATACTGCATGTCAAATATTTTGACATACACTGCACCCTGCCCTACTGGCGGTTTAGGGTGCACACTAGGGATGATGCATATGTATTTAAAAAGATGGTTTAGACCTAGCATAATGCTTATTTTGCAAGGTTGAAATGAAAGTTTAACACTGCACATTCGGCTTGCAATGGCAGGCCTGAGACATGTTTAAAAGGGCTTCTAACTGGATGGCACAATCGGTGCTGCAGGCCCACTAGTAGCATTTCATTTGAAGGCCCTAGGTACAGGTAGTACCATTTACTAGGTGTTATATGTAAGCTCAATGTGACAATTGGCTGTAATCCAATTTTACCATATGTAAAGGAGAGAGCACAAGTACTTTAACCAACCAAAAGGGGTTCAGAAAACAGGAGGGTTAAGTCAAAATGTTTGGGGAGAACCCTGCAGAGAAGGTCAGGTCCAACAGCAGTCCCAAACGCAAAATTATCATGAAAATAAGTAACAAGTAAAACTTGTTTTTGAGACTCTAGCTCTTTTTTTGTGCTTGTCACTGGTGCCTGCTTTTGCAGACATTTATGGTTCATGTGTTTTAAAGCATGATTTGTTACACATTCCATCTATAACGATAAAGTGCAGTTTTCTTGAGTTTCAACCATCATTTCCCTTCGGATCTCAGACACAACTCTTTGATAAAGCTCTTCTTGCGACCAAAAGTTACTACTTTTGACAGGGCTCTTTTGTGTGTATTTTCTCATATAGCCTTTCTAGAAGGTTGCCTATGAATTCTCATAATTCCAAAAGATATGCCAGAAATAAATTCAGTATGGTCAGTAATGAATGGTTAATTTAAAGAAACAAGAGCGACCCTAATAATTGGTGTTCAGTATAAAATTATTCACATGTAACTAATTTAAAGGAACAATAGGATACGGCAGGAAAACCCTGTACTGAATTAATCAATATTGAACAGTTCTAATTCTTGACAAAAACCTTTTTTTGTCATGAGTGAATCTTAGTATGAAATCACTGAAAGAGTCAACCAGTATATTAATTTGCCCAATTTGACTTTATTTTCAGAAAGCAATTATAAGTATATACAGCAAGGAAGGCACACACGATCAAGGTGCCGATTCTGATCCTGTAAAACCCGGGTCGTATGGAGCGTTTTCTCCGTACTACTCGTACCCGGGAATTCCACCTTACAAACCAGCAAGTACGATTCGTACAGAAATACCATTTCCGTACGAATCGGAAAAAACACCGTACGGCTAAAAAATACATACAATTCTGATCCTGGACAGTGCGTACGCAATGTCCGCACGGAGTCAGGCAGCGTTTTACGGACCAGCAAGTACACACCATCACCCACATCGTACGTGTCATCATGTACGGTGCGTACCCCAACATTGCATATATACGGTGCGTACATACGCGCTGTTGGGGTACGCACCATACATAGGCCAACAGTGCGTATGTACGGTACGTACGTCCGCACCATACCCCCCACCCCCGTATGTACGGACTGTACCCCCCACCCCCCTGTATGTACAGACCGTACATACGCGAGGATTGGGGTATGCCTGGGGTACGGTGCGGACATACGCAGGTGGGGGGTATGGTCCGTACATACGGGGGAGGGTGGTACGGTCCGTACATACGGGGTGGGGGGTACAGTGCGGACATATGCGGGAGGGGTGGGAGGCTGGGGGGGCCGTACGACTCGTACCCCGGGCACAAGTGTACTCGGGGTAGGGGACGTACTAAGTTCGCTCCGTACGGGGCCTTTTCCATGCGCTTGTGTTTTCAGACAGGCGGTGTTTTCAGACAGGCGGTATGGATCGTACTTGCGCGCTTGGACTTCAGTTTTACGATTTGTATGTAAAACTGTCCGGGGACGTCTCGTAGACTTTTCCCGAAGCAATTCGTATGTATTTTTCACGTATGAATCGTACTTCGCCGTTTGTAAGGGACTTGTACGATTCGTACGTAAAAAAATATGGATACGAGTCGTACGGTAATTTGTTTTAACGGATGGAATCACACCCAAGTGTGTGGTGAAAAATTGTTTTTTAACAGAACACAAAGTGCAAAGGACATAGCAGAACAAAATGAAGAAAGTGACAATATATAAAGACACATTAAAGCGCATCTTGGTATAAATCAGACGACAGCCAATGGTGTTGCATACAAATAAGAGCTCTAGGGTAATTCTCTTCTGTGTTTGTGGTATCTTAGGTCTTTCTTCAGATGGTGTCAATGGTGTTTCAATCATTGGTTGGATAAAAGGGTCTCATCCAGACTAAAGGTGACCTGGGGAGCTTAAGAATGTTGCGACATTCCTAGCACAATTTGGAATGTAAATTGAATGACAAGAATTTCAAGAAGATATCTACTGGTTGAGATATAAATCTACTATAGGTCTCTGGTTGAGACTCTATTATAGGTCACATCCCATAATTACCATTACACCCTGGCATCTCATTTACAGTGGGCCCAGTTTTATGCTTCACACAAAGATCAAGCATTCTGGTTTCTCAACCCCTCTTTCTGAAGCCACTTGCTCGGCCTCGCTCATCCTGCCTCTAGGCACTTCTCACATCTCAAGTTCTCAACCAGTATGTATGTTCTTTAAAAAAAATGTTTATTCAAATATTCTCTGCCCATATAAAGACTCATACAATTTAGTTAACTGCAGAAAATCAAATACAACTATTGTAGATATGATAAGTAAAATTAAAAAAAAACCAGCAGTTTGCAATAAACGACAACGTTATTTTGCAGACACATTTCTTTAAATAAATAAGGAAAGTACTATAACAATACTTGCAGGTTTCAAATATACTAAATAATCAAAGGCATTTTTTGTATAGACCTCACACTTACTCTTTTAAATAAGGACCTCAGACACTTTTTTCTTTATTAACAAAATTAAGACAAAGAAGCATACAGTGAGAGTTCATCATGTACGTTCTAGACACATTCACACAATGAAAACCCAGGAGTTTTTGCCATCATGTACTACAAATCCAAATTAGAAATCATAAATTTGGACTAAAAATGATCTGCATATTGTGATTTCCTATTAGGAATGTGCTAACATGGATTCGGTAGAAGTAGTCACAACCTGCGCACCTGCTTCTATTGAATGAATTGGTATTTTGCAAACTGCCCTATGTATTATTAGGTCAGTTCGCAAAATATTGAATTTTAGTGAGTCACATTTAAACCTATCTCATTATTATGCATGAGGTAGGTCTCAGATTGACACCCAATACGATTGGCTGGAGTCACAGGCATGGTGACTTGCTATCATGTCTGTGTTTGCTTTGAAATAAAGTAATAATTTTCTTCAAATGCTGCCTGTATTTGGTATAGAGAAACAGGATGTGTTTTAAAAAAATGAAATATTGCACATACCTTTTTTGGAAGCATACTTCTAAAAATGCTTTTGCCAACATTTAAAAAGGGGAAGGGGTTTCTTTCCATTTGCTGATGGATTACCACTAATTTAACGATGTGAGTATGCGGTAAAATAGTAATGTTTTGCAGCCAGACTTCAGTTGCAAAACATTAATACATACCTCAAGAAATCGGTATCTGTAAGGAACTCCCATAACACCCCTCTTCCAAATATCTTTTTGGTATGTATTTGTGAACCCAAATTGCGGCTCGGTAATGTGCTAACGAGTAGCACTTTGGGTTTTGCAAATGCAAAAATGCCATTTCGCGAGCGTAAAAAAAAAATTGAATTAAAAGATCTTTATTTCATGTTTTCCTTGAGCCTAAATGTATCCATATTCATTTGATAACCTTCACTAGTTAAAATCAAAATCAGGTTTCAAATCATAAACTGCCATTTGACATGCAAGTTTATTTCATGTGTTTATCACAGTGAGTGTTTCACTAATGCATACATTTTCCAAATATTCAGCAACAACAGATCTTGCATCTGAGGTGCTTATGGACTTTGAAATGTTAATCCTCCCCTCTTTGTTCAGCAGTTAACAATGTAAGTCAATTTTCAATGTTCTACACTTCAGTTTCTGCTAAGCTAAGGGTTGTCTAAGCACTTACAACTCAAAAACATAAAATGTTGGAAGACTTCCATCATCAAAGTTGGCAGACCACGGGACAATGTAGGCACTGCCTTAGTCTAATAGCTTTGTAATAAGGTACCTATTGTATAACCACAGAATCATTTATAACATTTATATAATTTTAAGGCTGCAGACAGATCCTTAAATAGAGCCCACTTTGCCATAGGCCCTCACGTCTTCTCTTTCTCTGAACATGTGGCTGGTGGCCATTTAGTGTAGCCAGCCAGTGTGTTTTCCCCATTGGCTTGCATGTCTTCTTTGTGGCCATGCCTTCTTGCTGGTTATTGTTGTTCTGACCATGTGGCTGGTGGCCATTTTGTGTAGCCAGCTAGTGTGCTTTCCAGACAGGCCTGCTTGTCTTCTTTGGTTGTGGCCATGCCTTCTTGCTGGTAGTTGTTGTGACCATATGGCTGGCGACCATTTTGTGTAGCCAGCTAGTGTGCTTTTGCCATAGGCCAGCAAGTGTTTTCTGAAACTGTGACTATGCCTCCTTGCTCAGTGTTAGTTGTGGTTGATGGCCATGTTACACTGGGTGGCAGCCATTGTGTGCATCCAGCCAGTGTGGCCCATTGCCATAGGCTTGCATGGATGGTTGACAACAATGATAGCAGTTTAATACATTAATATGCTTGTGGATATTTTCACTTATCTTTAATTTTTTCATTACATTTTTTTTTTTATTGAATTCTTCACATTACATTTTTAAATTAAAAACATTTTTTTATATCTTTTAAAAAACATTATTTAGACTTTTTAATTTACATTTTTTTGTTTTCTTTTTATTTACATTTTTGTAATTTTAATTTAAAAAAAAATTCTTCAAAAAGTATTTGATTTTTTTAACATAATTTTTTTATTTTGATCTAACATTTTTTTCCCCATTTTCCTAACATCTGGCATCAACCCCATGACTGAAATAGGTGCACTGCACAGCAGCATTCATTGTCTAAGGATTTCCACATTCCAGCAGGATGCACAAAAACCAAAAAGTCACATCTCTATGTTGTTGTTGAACTTGTTACTCTTTCTCATCCTTCCTGAGTGTACTGCACACAATGAAAGTTTGTTGGTGTGGTTTTATGAATGGATTGTTAGACTGTATTATTGCTAAGTCACCACACTAATCAATATTGTTTGTACTACTACTTGAACTAAAATAATGCCACGTTTCACTGATGTTTTTCTTGCTTGTTTGCTTTTAGGTGCACAAGAGAAGACATAGTGTCTGTGGATGACGTGATGCGTGCTGAGTACGCAACACGGTCATCTCTTCAGCTTGTTGTGAAGCTTAGTGCCACTGCCAACTGACAGCTTCAAGATGGCCACAAAAAAAGTGCTACCAAGAAATTGACTAGTGAGGAACAGAAGAAGCCCCGCTGGCCTGCCGACCGCAACCTTTTTCAGGAAAGTTGTGCCTGCCGTACCTGCCGCTGGCGTGCATTCTGAAAGCAGCACTCCTGCATCAACAACACAACCCTCCCAACCTAAGCTCAGGACCAAGTCTGTTAGTGAGGCAGCCAGTGCAATCATGTCGATGCCGATGAGCAGTGATGGTGAATTGGATTTGTCTCTTTCACTAAGTAGTACACAATTGTTTCATGAAACATTGCAAAGTGGACAGCAGCCACAGTTAGCAATAGTACATATGTTTGGTGTTAGAGCAGGACAGTAGGTTGATCTTTCTTCCGAGCAAGAAGTTGAACCACCTCTGTTAGAATCATTGGCTCCCAGATCTCCAACAAGGAAAAGGAAGGGTACTACTGCATCATCTTCTCCAAGTACCACTTCTGATGATGATGATAGGAATATGGAGTGGACCCCGACAGAGAGCAGAAGGCAACAGGAGAAGCAAGGGAAAAGAAAAGTTCCAGAAAGACTTAGACTTATGGAAGGGGATGAAGAGGAGGATGACAATAACAAGGTGGTAATGCTGGAAGGTGACACAGAGGAATCCAACATTGCTATTCAACCAGCTCAGAGTGATGTGGCAACGGCAGCACCACCACCAGGTCCTATACTTGCAAAGCACCAGCTGAGACCTGCACCAACACCTGTCTCAGGAGAAGCAGAGATGCAATCGACGACATGCCCACCTACCTCCAGTTCTTCTTCAGGCATTGGCAGTGGCTTAATAAAACAATACTCCTCCCCAGTTTGGGACTTTTTTGCAGTTAGCAAAGAGAGGGAGCACATTGCAGTATTCACCGTTTGCCACACAAATGTTCATAGAGGTTCATTATGGTACTGGAGGCCAGACGACCAATGTGAAAGAACACCACACAACCAAGTGGGAGGAGCACCTTAAAAGAATTGCTGAACAAGGTCGTGGTGGTGGGGAGAGCCGGGGAACATCAACTACAAGCCCAATCATGGTGGAAGGTGATCATGAGGAAGAAGAGGGTAACATTATCATGCAAAGCAGCTCTGTCCCCAGCAGTGTGGCAGCAGATTCACCCACTTCAGTGACTTCACAATGGCACAAGAAGAATCAGAGTGAGATAATGGAGACGCCACAGCATACAGTGACTGCCCCACCACCTAGATGCACATTGAGTCTACCACTAGCATCTACTTCTCAAAAGACGCCTGTGTCAGTGCCCCAAGAAAAGAAGAAGATCCAGGCTACTAATACAGGCATGTTTAGACGGGAGGGGCCCTAAGAGCAAAACCACCCAACTGCACGTTTGTATTTTGGGAAGCTGGCAAAAATGTTAGCACTGGACATCCTCCCTTTTTCTTTTGTAAAAGGAGTGGGATTCTTAGAATTTGTGGCAACCATCTGCCCAAAATAGTAGGTACCAAGTAGGACCTATTTTGCCAGAGTGGTGTTCCAGTGCTGCATCACTATGTGCTGCAGATGGGTGGACAAGCTTTGCAGCCAAGTGTTGTTCACATCACCCACCTGATGGCAGATATGTGGACCAGTTGTCAGGCAACTGATTACATGTGCATCACTGCACACTGGATCTCTTTTGCAGGGGTAAAGCAAAAGATATCTTCAGGTCTTGGCCCTTAAGACATTTTAAGAGTGTTTGACAGCATGCCACAGTGGCCATGTTCACGATGGAGAAATCACATACAGCTGTAAACATCTTGGAGGAATTTAACAGCAATGTGTATGAATAGCTGTGACCCAGTCTTAGAATTAGCTTTTCTGACATGGACAATGGCAGTAACATAGTCAAGGCCATGTCAAATGGAGGCTATTTCAGTGTTTGGCCCTTTGCATCAACCTGGTGGTGCAAGACTTCCTCAAAAAGGAAGACATAGTCAGCAACATTCTGACCACCTGCAGAAGATTCTACACTCATTTCAGCCATTCTATTAAAGCCGAGAAGCAGCTGCAGATTATTCAGCGTACAAATAGAGCACCAGTTAAAGCCCTGAACAGGAGGAGCTCCACCTTTTACATGCTGCAACATCTGTTTGAGCGGTGCAAACAGATCAATGACTATGTCATTCAAAGAGGAGGGTATGCAGTTGGGAAAGTTATGCTTGACACAGATGCTAATCCAATTTGAGGTTTTCATATGAGATGTTAGCAAGGAGCACAGTATGATGGGCCAAGCTATCCTATTGTTGCATCTCCTACAAGACCAGGTAAAGAAGGACGAACTCTACTTCCCGGACTAAGTATGCCAGTGGCCCCATAGAACTTTAAAACCTTTTCTCGCTGAAATTAGTTCTTTATTTGCAAAAAAATAATAATTAGCTAGACGAACATTATTATTTTTATGTCAGATTCTTGCTGCCCCACCATTTTTATTAGTCACATATATATTGCTGAATTACGGTTGGACCTTTGTGCATTGAAAAAGCCTCCACAATTCCTTTGTGACATTCTGGACAATGCCTGCCCCCCCCCCCCCCTCGCATGCCTATTAACAAGTGCCTATTCCTTTTTTCATCACTTAACAGTAGAAGGGCTGCCTCATAAAACTATTTATTACCTACAAGATTCCCTGCCCATACCAAATTCCAATGTGTTGCCTGCATCAAAGAGGATTGAATACCTACCTGAACTACCCATGCTTGAATTGGATCAGGTAAATTCACCTATTGTAATGGTGAGTGACTGATTGCGTGAGTGATGATTCATGATTCATGGGGTAGCAGACACTGAGGGAGGGTGTGTTGAACTGTAATATGGGAAGTTGCTATGTTCTAACTTGTCTCCCTCCAGTGTTATGATGGAACTTTTACTATGTCATGATGAGTGGGGGGGACTTTGGGCTTCTTGAAACTTGTGGATGTCACTAGATGGAATGTGGGGAAGGAGGATGAGATGGTTGGTGAGGCAGTTGGGAATGTGATGCTGCTCCAAGAGTTTGGTGGCTTTGTACTAAGAAGAATAAACATTGTAACATCCATATGGCATTTCCGTCTTCATTTGAAACTTAACACTGGCGACGAGCGAAGCAGATGAAGCAACCATCAAACCTGTAACAAAGACAAACTCACGTGTTCTCCTTGTATGAAGAAACGGGTAATTCAGCGCTTTTTCAATGATGAGATCCTCTTGGCAATGACGAAGTCATGTGATCTGGTGGAGTAAAGCTATTGGTGTGCTGTAGTTCCTAGCGCCACTAGTGGAAGGAGAGAGGAGTCTTACTGCCAATTCCAAGCCTAGACTGTACGGGATAGGGGGAGCAGTAGTTGCACATTCTGGAGATCTGTACTTGGAGGAGGTACCACAGCAAATGGTGACATATGGTTCAAAGTTAGAATTCCAGAAGGCATCATCTGCCATCGATGCTGATGATGTGGTGATTGTGCATGTCTTTGTTTCAAGCTCTAGTTGCTCTGAAAAGCATGTTACGTGCATTTTGGTGGCCATTTTGTACAGTGGCATTCCTATCTGCCGGAGTTAGCGTGCTAGTGTTCAGAAGTCTGAAGTGTTGTGCATGATCCCGCTGGCAGTTTGTGTGTACCTCAGATCACAGAGGGCAGCTGTCTGGCACACTTCTGCCTTGACCATGAATTTTGGATGTCAAGAGGCAGCTGTGAGTTACACATGTGCCACGAACACCTAGAAGAACACTCATCCTGTGGTAAGGTCCTGTGGTTGAGGCATGTACTTTGAGCACTCATCTCCTCAGTGACACGCACACCATTTGACTGTACTTGTCATAATTGCCGCAGACACAGAGAAGGACACTGGTCCTGTTGTTGAGGCATGTGCTTTGAGCACTTCTTTCCTCGGTGAAACTCACACCAATCACCTGTGTTTGTCATAAACTCCTTGTCAGGTTCAAATTCTGTTATTTTTTTTTTGTTGCTTCAAACAAGGTACCATCTTATTTGAACATTTGTGGTTCAATATGTCCAACACATCAGAGCCTCCTCATTTTCTCTCAGACAAAGGTGACCCTGTTTTGCCCTGGAAGAGCTGGAAATAGATTTTTGACTCATATTTAATTGCTTCTGGGGGTGAGAAGTTTTCAGTCATTTGTAAACAAGCAATCAATTTTGCTGCATAATTTGGGAATTGAGGGGAGGAGTGTTTACGAGAGCCTTGATGTTATTGGGATGGGGATGGTGAGGGAGAGTCGAACAATATTTATGATATGGCTGTTATGATGTAAGAAAAACATTTTGGATTGCTCATGAATGTAGTGTTGGAGAGAAATAAATTATTTCTAGGGTACAAGGGAAACAAGAGAACATTGGCAGCTATGTTGCTGCGTTGATGACGTTAGCACGCACTTGTGAGTTTGATTACTTATCAGATTCCTTGGTGAGGGACCAAATTCTTAGAAGCACCAACAATTCCAAGATGCAGGAGAAGGTATTATTTAGGAATCCTTGCCTGGCGGATACCATATCTATAGTGGAGGTATTGGAAAACACTGATATGTGGGTTCATGAGATGCGTGACGATAAGGAGAAAAGTGATTCTCTCAAAATTCATGAGCCCTTGAATGAATTAAAGGGGTTTACCAATTCCAATACCAACATCAAGGATAACGAGGTTGTCAAAAACAGAGATTTGGGGAACAAGAAAAAAACAAATCCAAGAAGACTTCAGAAGTGGTCGAATGAGATGCTTCCGGTGTGGTAGTGAGTGGCACGTTTCAATTAGTTTTGTGTGTTATGCTCGTTTTGCGACTTGCAATGTGTGGCATGAAGTGGCATTATGCTTGTGTGTGTAAAGGGTCTAGTGTGCAACATCAAGGTGTGAATTGTGTGGATAAGGAGGAGTGTATAATGGTGCATGGTGTGAGGAATGATGGCTTGGTTAATGCTGACCCCATTGAGATACCCGAGTGCCAGATAGTTGTAAATGATAAGAATGTGACGGTATTGGCTGATTCTGGAGCCCTTATACCATGGGGACTAATTTTTGGGGAAGGAAAAATAATCTTGCAAGATTCGGACATTAGTCCTGTGGGTTATGGTGGGAAGAAGATAGATGTCATTGGTTATTCTGTCAGGAAGATTCAGTTTAAAGGTCGAGAAACGGTTGGAAAGGTTTACATGGCTAGGAGGGGTGACAATCTCTTGGGTTGGAGGCATCAGCATGATATAGTGATAATCTTGAATCCCAATGCAAAACAGGAAGTCATGTTAATATTGGAGTAAGGCTGCTCAGAAGGTATTATCTCTACATTTCCTACTGTATTTAGTGGTGAGTTGGGGCTGTTGAAAAATTTCGAGCACAAGATTGTGTTGAAGAAGGGTGCCTTGCCTTTTGTTTCCAAAGTAAGGAAAGTACCTCATATGAAGTTGAGAGATAACGGTGTGATTGAGGAGATTGAATGTTCAGAGTGGTTGGCTCCAGTTGTTTTGGCACCCATGGATGGTAGGCTGGTAGGAAATAGATTTGCATGTGTGTGGATCTGAGAGGACTGAATGTATATTAGAGTAAGGAAGAATACAAGTTCAGGGTACCTTCTGTCACATATTTGGGTCATACGATCTCGGGGGAGGGAATTAGTCCTAAGGTGGATTTGGCAAGCAATATTGTGCAATCTCCCAGAATAAAGATCAACTGCGGTCTTTCCTTGGGTTGGCAGAATTTTGTTCAAGGTTTATCCAGAATTTTGATTGGACGGATGTGTGTGTAAAGGCCTTTGAGGTGATTAAGTCCAGTATTGTTGTGTTGCCGACTTTGGGCCATTTTGATTCCAACAATAGGACAGTTTTATCCACTGATGACAGTGTTGAGGGTCTGGGTGCTGTTTTGGCTCAGATTGACAATGGTGAATTGAAGTAGTGGCATTTGCCTCGCGCTATTCTGTCATTGAACGGGAGGCATTGGCTATCTATTGGGCCATATTACATTTCAAGTTTGTTTTGTGGGGATTAACATTGAAAGTTAGGTCAGATCACAGACCCCTTAGCAAGATTTTTACTTGCCGAGATTTAGAGAGTCTTTCTCCCAGAGTAAAGAGATGGATAGAAGGGCTGTCCAGTTACAATTGTACAGTGGAGTATATTCCTGGAATTAGGGACTGTGTGGCTGACTGTCTGTCCAGAATGTCGGCTGTCGAAGGCTCAGGCAATTCTGAAGCTGATTTGGTGAGTTAGGTGCTTGAGCAGGCTTGAAGGAAAGTGAGTGGGAGGAGGCTGAGTTAGACCTAGATTTGGAGAAGATTAAGGAACTCATAGAGGAAGGTTGGCCCAACAGGAAGGATGTTCCTCAAGGTTTGAGTGGTTTTTCGACAGTTTTTGACAAACTTTGCATTGTGCAAGGGAAGGTATTTAGAGGGGAAAGAGTAATACCCCCTGTGCTTTGAGGGAGAAAAACAAAACAAGACTGCGAGAGTGGTACTGGTGGCCGGGTATGGATGTTGAAGTTGAGGCAATGGTTAAAGATTGTTGGTAATGTGCCAACAACGACAAAAGTAGGAAAACTTGCACTGCTCCACTGTCAACAGTTGAGGGTCCAGTAGAACCATGAAGCAAGTTAGCATTGGACATTGCTGGACCTTTTGATCTGTTCACCCAAAGTGAACGGTTTGTGATGCTGTTGGTGGACTACACGTCCAAATGGGTGGTTAGGAAGTGTATGCCCATGGTTAATACTAGAACGGTTGTTGAGTTCCTTCAGGAAGAATTCTCAAGAGAAGGCATACCGAAAAGTTTAGTTACTGATGTTGGTGTGCAATTTGTCTCCCAATGTGATTTTTTGGAGGAGCTCTCAATTGTACACCTCAGGACGACGCTGAAACTTTTCAGACACTCACACCGAGTCACAGATCTGGGTTGCATCCATCATTGTTCTTTAGCTTCTCCGCCACCCCAGTTCAGACACAGCTATATACAAATCAGTCTTGACCCTGTGCGTCATTAGAATAGTCCAGCCCGAACTGCCAAGGCAGGTCTTCCCTGGACCAGAGACAAGCATCCTGGGACTGGTTTTGGGCTAACAGCCCTCATCAGCCAGGCTAGCTTGAATCCACTGGCAAAGTGAGCTCTGAAAATAAAGAACGATGATGGTTTCAACCCTGATCTGTGACTGGGGGTGAGTGTCTGAAATGCTTCAGCGCTCCGTCCATCATCTCCTTGTGTTTTCTTTGTTTGCCCTGAGTTGGCAGGGTATGCCCAGACATGGGTCCCTTGCTCACTTTGCCACTGGATTCAAGATAGCCTGGCTGGTGAGGGCTGTTAGCCCTAAAGTGGTCCCAGGATGCTTATTTCCGGTCCAGGGAAGACATGGCTTGGCAGTTTGGGCTGGACTGTTCCCATGAGACACATGGTCTAGACTGATTTGCATATAGCTGGGGTGGCGAAGTGAGCTAAAGAACAATGATGGATTCAACCCAGATCTGTGATTGGTGGTGAGTGTCTGAAAAGTTTCAGCGCACCATCCATCATCTGCTTGTGTTTGCTTCATTTGGAACTTAACAGAAGTTTTTTGAGATGATTATTGATTTGCATTGTTTTGGGACTTGAGTGATGGGCACTCATTTTTTTCAATGTGGGTGATTAGACCTTTCACACAAAGCCAGATTAAATTGCAGGGTGTTCTACTTTTTTCTAGTTCTTCAGAGAACACAACAGTCACTTTAGTTAACAAACAAAAACCTATGCAAAATACTCCAATTCTGTTTCTCTACTTGTTCTTCAACAGAAGTGCACTCCACTTCTATCTTGCTCTGGTCATCGTGATTCATGATGATGATGACTGGTCTGGGATGGCGTTTCGGTGAATGAGGACTGGAGGAGTATCATGGAAGAACTCAGGGAGGGAGCTGCAGGACTACCTCATCAACAGCTAGAAGCAAGAAGTTATCGAGAATCGATTTCAGTTCGAAGGTAAACCAAGAGTCTGAGGCCAAGTACTCAGCTTTATGGAATTGAGAGAAGTGCATTTGTGAAATGCTGCTTTGTGTGTGTGTGTGTGTGTGTGTGTGTGTGTGTGTGTGTTGGACTTGTGGCAAATGTGATACTATGAGTCCCACTTTTGTTTTTTTGCTCTGTCTTGAGTCTTCTTGGTGCACTCCTCATGAAGCTTGACCTTCCTTCTGTCCTTCTCCTTGACTCTAAAATAAATTTTCTCTTTTACAATCCGCAGGCCTTTTTCTAGTCTCCTTCATGAATGAAAGGAAATAGCTACCTGAGCTCAACAACACTCCTGCTTAGCTATGGACCAGTGCAGCTCGGCCCCAAAGAGTGGACATTCCCAAGGACAATGCAAACGCACCACCTAATTTTGCAATACAGTATAATTTTTCTTTTAACAATCATATTAACTGAGAGAAGTGGGTGGGTGGGTTCCCTCCCCAACCTTGAAGACATAACATTTTGATATATGATAAATTGGGTCTCGTGGGCAGTAGGACTGCTTGCAATGCATATATCTGTACTCTGTCATACTCATTCCTTTGTTCCTTCTAACAACAGATTGATGGCGAATGATGTGCTACTGCTTATTGCACAGATGAATGTTGGACTTGGGTTGTAGTGTTTGTCTTTGTCAAACCTTTCCCCAAATCCCATTACCCACCCATTCATCAAACCCCTAACCATCTTTCCCCGAGCTGTGTGATTTATAGACGTGTGGTCCAAATAACACCATCAATGGACCACACACTTGGTGGGGCAGTTGTGGTGAAAGCAACACCAATTTACTGTAGAATCTTCTAAGCAGTAGCCGAACACCAGCCTATTACCAACCACCACATTAAAAATGATCCATATTTTTTTTAGATATAGAATGAAGAACATCAGTTGTCAGCATCATCATTCAGGCGTTTTGCGTTGCCTCACTGTAAACATCTAACCTAAGCTTGTCCACTCCAGACTTTGAGTCAATTTCTTTATAACTTTAGTATTTCACAAATAATACTCCTCGCTCCACATTAGCCAAAACTTAGGCATTCTGAATGTATCATGACGTAGTATTCAGCTGGTGCCAATTCTTTGTAAATCTTTGATAAATATATAACCCATTTACTCAGTCTCTCTACTTCCATTTAGTTGCCTATGATGAATAATCAATCAATCATTCAGATCAATCCTACAGTTGGAACTCACCTGGGTGGACCTGGAAGTGGGACCTCACTTGTGAAGTTATGATGCCTCCTCTGTTACTGCATGTATATTCAGGTAAGACAACTAGTTTGGATGTAATTTAACTTAGTCTGAAATAAATTAACTGCTACTGTTTTTTGTCTCGGTAGTTCTACGCAATATATGCAATCATGGCAGCATTCCCCAAAATGGTCAAGATAATTAGAGAAGTATAAGCCTAGACTCCATAACTAAGTGATATGCTCTCTCTTAAGTTAAAAGCACATAAGCAAGCTGCACAGATCTACCTGAAGGCAGCAGTGCAAAGTAAAAGAAACTACTTCAGGCATAAAATTCGGTTTAAAAAAATTGCTATCCCCTTTATTTATTTACAAAGAAACCCTCCCTCTCCACCCAAACAACATGCCCACCCCTCTTCCAAACAAACTGACCCAAGCCTCAAAACTCAATGGAGTATATTCACAAGAACGTGTGATAACTACCGCAAGAGTAGCGTAACGCAACTTCCAATATCGCAGCCCATCGCAGGAAAATAACCCCGTGTCAACATGGAATGCAAAACAAGGCGGTACCATGCGATAGTCCGCCGACACCGTGGACAATGTCTGCGATACAACTACCACGACGGAGATAAAACCACAAACCACAACACCAAAAACTCACCTCCAGGATCAGGGCAGCCCAGCTACATCGAGGAGACCCCGCCCACCACCCAAACCACCCAGCAGGAGGCAACCACAGCCCCGGCACTATCCCAAGTCCCCCAGGAACAACAAATGGCCTTCCAACGCCGTGTGCTGCAGGGCCAGAGGGAGACGGATGAGCAGGTGCGGGTGGGTTTCGAACCTATGGCTGCCAAACTGGACGCCGTCCGTGGGTGTCTATGTCCGACTCATGGTCTCAAACAAGCCCTGACTGACATCGCTGGAGTTATGACACGGAGAGTAGAACAGCTGTCCGCTCAGAGTGTCTCCAGCGATACCAGCTGTGAGCTGGCACACATGCGGAGGCTCCTGGAGGACATGGTGCGTATGAAGGCAGAAAGGATGGCAGCCACAGCTGCACATCATCGGAATGTAGCTGGGATCTATCATGCCCTGCAGACCTCCATCATGGCATTGCCGCCACAAGGCATGGTGCTGATGAATGCTGCTGCCCCCACACCATCCACATCCCCACCCCCTGGTGTGTCAGTGCCTCACAGTGTGGCAGACATATCCACCCAGGCCCCTGATGTGTCAGTGGCACACAGTGCCGCAGCCGGGACTGCAGCACCCACAGGGGGGGGCAGGGCACACACCCAGGGATGAGGACGTGGATGGGTTTGTGATCAGGAGGCACTAGCATTCATTTCCGCCACCTGTCCTGTTTCTGCTTGGTGCCGCACATGGCCTCATGACCTTCCAGTGACCCCGATACACTCCGATGCACTCACCTTGGACAGCCACATGTACTGCCACATCCTGTTTGATGACCAGTGACACGGCGGACAGACTGCGGACTGTACCCTTTCTCTTCAGCAGTACATGTCATCCCCAGATGGACTCTGGCTGGCCCTCCACGGGCCCATATTGTGTAGTGTGCTTGGCATTGACCTGTACCGCTCCAGCTGCATAACTGCACTGGATGTGCAAATAAACATCCAGTGACCCACTGCTGTGTCATTCAGGTATGGATGTGTGGATGAATGTGGGGTCAGTGCCTTCCCTTGCGTCAATGGTGCGACATTGCATTTTGTGTACCTGGTCCCATGAACACTACAACAGGGACAAACGCATCAGTCACTTCCTTGTCCGGACATGGACTGGACCACGCCCTGAGCCCACGAGTCATTGTGGCAAGTCCTGCACTGGTCTGGCGTATGGCAGGCCAGACCACTCCGATGACGCACCTAGGGGGGCCATCATTGCGACCCGTCACAGGCGTACTCGCTGGTGGTGTGCAGGTTACTGGTCTAGTCGTCAGCATGTCACAGCCACTCCCTGAGGCAGGTTTGCACATGCACCACACCCATCTGGCACAGGTGTCACAGGCCAGGTGACTCCGCCAACATAAGGGTCCGACAATGTCACATTTCCCTCTTCCGGTGGTGACTGGATGACGGCCGCTCCTCGCTTCTCATTCATAAAGGGCCCATGAGTTGTTGCACACAGGGTTGGTTGCATCCGAGGCCTTGCGGCTGGCATGGGCCTGCCACCACGTGGCGCTGACTGGGGTTGCACAGGGTTAGTGCACTCGGAGCATTGCGCCAGCACAGGCACCCCGTCACAGGACGGCACTGAGTCAGTGGCACCTTAAGCTGCTGAGCGGGTGTGCAACCTGCGATGATGCCCCGTCCCGGCGGTCCGGACAGCTCAGGTTTTGTGTGCCCTGCTGGACCTCAGTGTAGGCCAGAGCCAGTGGGCAGTGCGGGCCTACTGCCACATGGCGTCACTTCTGGGATCCCAGAGTTAGTGGCACCCATTGGGCTGAGCAGGTGTGCAGCCTGCGATGGTGCCGAGTAATCAAGACCCAGCACCAAATATGAGACCTGTTGGCATGCGGAGCGTGGCTGCATGGTGTGGAGGGTGCCATGTCCGCAGGCCCCGGGCTTGTGGCTTATGGCTTGCAGCGGCATGTGGTGGGACCTCCCGTCTACGCGCCGGTGGGGGAAGGTGAGCAGTGAAGCCTGGGTGTGCATGGGCGGGCATGCTCCGATGGGCGGCGGGAGGGGTTGGGGTGGCTCTGCCTGGGTGTGCATGGGCAGGCAGGCGATGTTGTCTTGTGCAGGTGTGTGTACTGTTCCAGTCATGTATCTGGACTCTGTTTCAACTGACGGCTCGGACTCAGATGTGTGAGCTGGTGAACTGCGATACATACCGGAATGTGGTTGGAGACACACCAGTGGCAGTAGGTGAGCATTGTGGCCTGAGTGCGCAGGGGAGGCACTCTCTCTCTCTCCCCCCTCTCTTCTTCTCTCTCCCCGTCACTTTCTCTTTGTCCTGTGATGTGCCAAGGACACACCTTCTCATCATGATTTTTGTCTTGCAGGCTGGGACCAAGGGGAGCGGCCATGTGTCTTCATTTCATTTCAGTGGTCATTTTAATAAAGTTTCATCTATTGCTTCGAAAGCCACCATGATTAAGCTTTACTTTCTCCCATCCAGTCTCTTACCAAAATTTCGAATACATTATCCACCTATTCGATAGCAACTTTTTCTCCAAACCATTCTTTCGCCCATCCACTGCCATAGGCCATAATAACTGAACCACCACTATGGCTGATAAAGCTGGGGGGGGTGGTGAGCGGTTCACTGCCCGGTAATTTTTGATGACGACGAGTAACACCATGGAAATAGTTAGTAAGCATAGTAATTGCAAGAAATTATGTGAGTTACCAGTGCCCGTACCTGCTGCCACTTCTCCCCCTCCAACTGACCCGTCTCCTCCTGCAAAGGCACTGAAGCCGGTATCACCGATGTTCTGTGTGGCTAGAATAAAACATTACACATAATTTAGATCCCAGACACACAACCACTAATACAAGTGCAATACATTACTACAGCTCAGTTAGCACATCAGTATCTTCCAAATATCACTCTAGGCATTTAATTGGTTGGTTCACAAAGTTAGACAAGCCAGGCATGGAATAATGGTCAATGAAAGACATATGGTGTTGGGTGGCAAATGCAATGGGAGTGGGACATCATACTTTTGTCCCAGTCTTGTTGCACTGTCATGGGAACTGCCGGTATACTTTAACTATAAATGAAAGAGTAGTATACAGCACACTGCATTGGGAGGGGCGATAAAAATAATCATTGTTTATTAGTCAATTAAAACCATAAACGTGAGCAAACATACAATTGAGACAATTTCAAAGTGCATCCAAGAAAAGACAAAAAAAATTGTCATACATCTACTTGAGCCATTGAACATCTTGTCACTTGTCCTTCACTTTTTTTTAAACTTTCCTTCCTAAATATATAAGTAAAGAAGCTGATTGCAGATATTAAATGGCTCAAATAGCTGATGTGGGGCTGAGCTTTTCCCTAAAGCTTAAAGTGCAAAATTGCCTTGTGGGCAGCTGAAGTTCGCATAAGTAAACCACTATGAGTAATTAAAGTGCTTATATGCGGAACAAAAATGGGTATATGTACAGTGCTAGATGGACTGTGGTTTTTCACCCTGTGAAAGTGCAGGTGTGTAAAAACTACGCGTCATTAAAGTGCCAAGTTAATCAAATTGTTACCTAAACATAGCAGGATAGGGAACAGCTATTATAGCAGTCCCTGTCAGCCCGTCCTTAGAGTTTGCCAACTCATGTGAGGATTTGCCTTTAAAACTACGGATTAGCACGTCTGTATCTTCCAAATATCACTCTGGGCATTTGATTGGTTGGTTCACAAAGTTAGATAAGCCAGGTGTGGAATAATGGTCAATGAAAGACATAAGGTGATGGTTGTCAAATGCAATGGGAGTGCGACATCATACATTTTTTTCAGTCTTGCTGCACTGTCATGGGAACTGCTGGTATACTGTAACTATAAATGAAATAGTATGCAGCACACTGTTTTGGAGGGGTAGTCCATGAAGGCCAGGGCCACTCTCTCGTGAACTGAGCTGTGTTAGAGCTACGTATAAGCAGGAAAAGGAAAGCCTTCTCAACAAACATAGGAGGCGCTTAAACAAAAGAGGCTCCATCCGCGTCGTGGGACACGCGCGGGCGGTGCCGGGCTAAGCCTGGGCAAAGGGCGGGCCGCCTGTGGCCATCCGAGGACCGTTCGAGGCCGGGCCGGGCCAACCCCCTTTGGTTGCTGCTCCCAGAATCCAGTAAGCGTCTCGTGACTGTTTGATAGATCTTGTGAGCTGTGTGTGCCTCCAGGTCTAGGGGATTGGAGTACATTTGTTAACCAGCCCTGCGACCCATAGCCCGTTTGTTTTGCAGTAGCTGTATTATTTACCAATGCCACTATGACCAAACAAAAGTCAATCATGGATAACTATCTGGTCAAAGTTGTAAGCAAGATAAACAGTGACTGGAGAAAATCCTTAGGGCGAGATAATATGCCTGACCTGCCCCTGCCCCTGGGACTTCCTGAAGAGGACATAACTGAGACTGTTGAGTCTGTGGTCACCTACCGTAATTCCGAAATTTTACCCACAGTAGTCTCTGATGCCTCAGCTGTCTGTGCCCCGATTGAAGATCTATTAGTAGTACCGGAGGTTGTTCCGCAGCAATGCCCGCTGGCCCCGCGTTCAGTGAGGGCATGCAGAAAAGTAACAACTAAACGGGGAGGAAATACTACCAGAAGAAAAGCTGAACCTGCACCCAAGAACTCCGTCTGTGAAAAAGGGACCCTGGCTAAGGACAATTCAGTTACTATTAACACCGAGCAATTCGATCTGCTAGTTGGTATTATTGAGGGCAAACTTGAGCTGATTGTTAAGCCATTAACCACTAAAATAGACGAGCTTACAGCCGAAGTGTCTAGATTGGGGAGTGCCCTAGACAGGCTTACGATTAAGATGGAGCATCTTGGGCCTTCTGTGAAGGATGGTCCTAGAGCTGATTCTGCCCCTAAACCGATTAACAAAAGCGCCTGTTCTGTGCAAGTAGCTACACTAGGTACACGAGCAGGTGGCCGGGCGAGGCAGGTCCAAGTAGCACCTGCACCGGCAAGCCGGAGCGAATTACAGGCTTGTAATACAAGCAGTACTGTGCAGGAGCCTGTAATAACTGCTATACCAGTTAGGGAAGCTGCACCTAACAACAACCGATCCGTAGACCTCCCACCTGAGTGTGCACCTTACGTTGTTGTCCTATGCAATGTCCCCTCCTTAGGTCTTGGCCGGACTAGTACCTCCTCAGAGTCGCAGGACTCACTAAAAAATAAAACAACTTTTTGGCTAAATAGGCACTGTGGGTTCCCGGCTAAATTCTTTGATCAAATTATAACTACAAGAAGGGTTAGCTGGATTGGAAATACAAAAAAAGTCATGTAGGGGGGACTGCGTTATTGTTCATTTCCAACACCCTCAGCATGTTGCGACGGTCTTGTTAAGAGCAGCCTCTATATCACAGAATGAGACTGACATAACTGTACGACCTTTGGGTTATTTTTACAACCATCTTAGTAAGTCGCCCCATGCTACTAACAGGGATAGAGCCCCCCCTTCAAATCATACCATCAATAGAAATAGATTATTTCCCCCCAATTACGGGTTAGTTTTTGAAATCCCTGTTCAGAATAGATACCAATCCCTGAGCTCCTTAGATCAGAATGACTGACATCAGAAGACATTCAGATCCCAGGCGACCGTTATTTTTAGTGGTCTGTCTAAACAATCTAATGTGTCAAAGTTAGCTCATGAGGATTCCCAGATTAATGATAACCCGGGAACCATTACGAGTGGATCAGTAGTAGCAAATGTCATTGGGGGTAATTTGGAATTGACTAATGATGTAGCTAGAAGCTTGGGTGTGACTGTGAACGAACTATGCTGTGATGGAGATATCTCTAATACTGCCCAAGATGAGCTTAACCCGTTCGACGCGCATGACGGAACGGTTCCGTCATGCACGTCAGTTGCGCTGCGCACATGACGGAACCGTTCCGTCATGGCCCCGCCCGCGCACGGAACCTTCAGCGTGGCGCGGAAATCCGCGCCGCGCTGAAGGGGTTAATAACTGCTCCCACAGGGGTATCTCTATTGTTAGTTGGAATATAGCCGGTTGGGCCTCTAAGGAAAACAACCTGGGATGGGAGGTCTTGATTAGATCACACGATATTCTTTGTCTCCAAGAATCTTGGTGTACTGCTAAACCCTGCTTTGATGGTTATATATGTTATAGCTTAGATGCTACTGAGTCTAGACATGGAAGAGCTAAGGGGGGTCTGCTTTTTCTTATATCAGTAGACCTTAAACTGACTGTTGTTAAACATTTAACAGTTGGTACCCATTTCCAAATTCTCTGGGTGCGACTACCAGAAGGTTTAGAAGCGCTTTTAACAAATTTCTATAACAATATTTTTAACAATTCCCGGCACAAAGTAATAGTTGAGCTTGATAGTGCCCTCATGAAGCTTGTAGCAGAAGCAAAATGCACTCTTACTCTTATTTGGTTAGGTGATTTTAACTCTACAATATGCAGTTTGTCCTCCTCTAGGGCCTGTGGGGTACAAAATAATAGTGGCGAATATACGCCTCATTTCCCACATAATACCTATGGGGAGGCTATTAATAGTGTAATGGCAACTTATGATTTAGAGCTGGTGAGGCCTGATGTAGAGGCCAGTGGTCATTTTATTCCTACATTTACTGGGAGGAACGCCAGTTCTAGCATCGACCATATTTTAGTTTCATCTAGTCTAGTGCCCCATTGTTCGATCAAGATAAAGGACGCCTCCAACCTGAGTGATCACAATTGTATTACCATGCGAATTGAGTCATGGAGATGTAGAGACCAGACGGCGCCAAGAATCATAGCTAACTTTGAGCCGCATAGAGCAAATGGAACTAGGCTTAGGTGGAAAGGGGAAAAATCTGCAGTAGTAGTGCCTATAATCATATCTAAAAATTTGGAAGATATTAATACCATTTTAACACCAGGGTGTTCATCTACCTCCGTTGTGACTAATTTTATTAATATCAATATGATTATTAATAATATATTTACGGGAAATAAGCCGGGTATGAGTGGTAAGGGTTGGTTTGACCATGCTTGCACAGCCCTTTTTTCCCAACTTAAAAAAGCGTTAGCCCTTACCCCAAGGGATAAGAATCAAGTCACACTTTTACGATATGATTACAAAATGGCACTTACTAGAAGGAAAAAAGAACTACAGCAGGAAGCCTGGGATAATTTAACACAGGCGGCAGAAACCTTGGACAGCCGTTTATTCTGGTCTACTATTAATTCACCCTTCCTACACGATGATATAATCCCCCAACTATCATCTCATGTGGGGAGTGAGGCTTGGGTGTCCCATTTCTCATCTATTTTTCAAGATAGTGTCTCGATTAGCAACGAGCAAAGGCATTGGCCCATGCTTCCACTAGACATTTCCCTCGGTGAGGTGGAATGTAGTATCAAAGCTAGCAAGGGGGGAAAGGCTCAGGGGCCCGATGGAGTCCCTATTGATGTTTATAAGGCCGAACCGCTGATTTGGGGACCAATACTTACCTTGGTCCTCAATGCAGCGGTAACCACTTTGATTCCACCCACATGGGGAGACTCAATTATTGTCCCTATTTACAAGAAGGGGGATAAGGCTTTCGCTTGTAATTATCGACCGATTAGCCTGTTGGACTCATCGGTGAAGATTATGAGCAGGGTGCTGTTGTTTAGATTGGAAGCGTGGGCAGAGGAGAATGGGATTCTCGCCAACTCCCAATACGGTTTTAGAAAGGGTCGTGGGACTTTGGATCAGTGCTTGAACTTAGAACTTTTAATCGGCAAGTATACCAAGGCTATGCGTGGCAATCTGTATCTTTGCTTTGCCGATTTAAGTAGCGCTTTTGACCTAGTTAATCATCCGCTTCTCTGGTCAGTCTTGTTAGAATTAGGCGCCCCCAAGGAAATTATTTTCTTCCTTGCTAGATTATATAACAAGATGCAAGCAAGCGTTCGATATGGGGTCAATGGGGAGTGTACCCCGAGTTTTAGTGTGAAACGAGGAATTAGACAGGGCTGTGTCCTCGCCCCTTTGCTGTTTATTTTATTTATTAATGGGGTGGAAACCATCCTGAAAACAGTTAAGGCTGATGCTCCTCAGGTTGCCGGGATTAGTGTGCCAGTTCTGCTTTACGCGGATGATGCTGTGCTCCTATCTCGGACACCTATAGGTTTGCAGCGCCTGATGGATCGGTTTTCCGAATTTATAGGGGAGAGGAAGCTATTGATAAATAAAAGTAAAACTCATATTATGATTTGTGGGGCTAAGACTAGCAAGAATCACGCCTTTTTTATAGAAGGAGTGAAAGTGCAGCAAGTAAGAAATTTCTGCTATTTGGGTGTCACTTTCTCGGGCAACGGTAGTTGGGCCCAGGACTTAATAAGTGTAAGAACTAAAATGGCCAAAAGTTCCTATGGCATATTTAAATGTGCCGCAAAAATTGGGGACAGACGAATAAGAGATATGATGGAGATATACAAGGCCAAAAGTGTCTCCATTGCCCTATATGGGGCAGGGTTGTGGGGTTACTCTAATGTTGGTTGTCTTCAGAGGGAAGAAAACACCTTCCTCAAGAAACTAATGTGTCTTCCTGCTTCTGCCTCAACAGAGTTAATTCACAAAGAGGTTGGGGCTGCCTATTTGAGTGACCTTGTTTCACTTAGGCCTTTGTCACTTTACAAAGCAATCTGGCATAAGGAAGAGACTGAGTTCAACCAACTCGTTATCAAGGACTGTCTTAAATTAGATAACTGTATGAAACTCCCATGGCTCAAGTATGTTGTTGAGAGCTATCAGGCTATTTTTGGGTTGAACTTGTTATTGGATTTTCACTCCCCACGAGTTCAAGTCAAACACGACATGAAAAAATCCTTTTTGGTGTCTAGAACCCAAAAAGGTTTAGTTGAGTCTGGTCCCTCTACTACTGTTCAACTATATAATAAATACACTAAAAATGAGGGTTTTCAGCAGTACTTGATCATGGTAACCCGCCCAGCGCATAAATTTGTCCTAACCAGATTAAGGTTAGGAATGGCACATTTCTTGGTGGCCTTCCCCCAACAAAAAAGATATCCTGTTGGCCCTTGCCCGTGCGATGGACATCCCAAACAAAGCAGTATGGACTTTATGCTTATTTGCACTCTGTTCTTGAATGTAAGGATTACATTTTTAAAACCTATGTTTTTAAAATATTGTATTTTTAATACGGAAGATGCAATGAGGTTGCTTTTTAATATGAATTCCCCTGATATATGTTTTTATACTGCAAGTTTTATTTGTAAATCTATTTATTATAGGAAAAGTATGATCTTTTAAATGTGTTTCTTTATTAGTATGTATCTTTGTATTTCTGTGTTTTGCTGTGCGCTTTTATAGTCATCATATGTTATGAACCGAATAAAGCTTCATGAACTGAACTGAACTGAACACCTTTTATGAGCCAACTCAGTCTCCCTTTTTTGCAATGCATAGATGCATACTTCACATCATCTCTGTGAATTCAATTAAATAACATGGAACTAGTGTACAACCTACATAAACAATGTCACAGAGACAACACACTACTCAGTGATTCACTATAGTGACAGGAGAACAGTCTGTAATGACTTCTTATTTACTGAGCCAAAGCGAGCTCCTGATGAGTGTGATTAGGTAGCGGCACCTGCCAAGCAGAAACATAACTTAACTCTGAGTGTGAGCAGCATGCTATTCAAAATTTATTTTAGCATTGGAGAACACAAACACAACAAATAATTAATACTCACCGAGCTAAGGAATCTCGACGCCTAGCAGGGCAAGCAGGTCCTGTTCATGGTCCAGAATGTCCATGCAACGGTGCTTCAGCTGCTGTGCAGTGCACTAAGCATGGCTGATGCGCCTCACGCACCAGTGAACCACCCACCAGCACGGCCAGCGTTCCCGCAGTGGGTAGCCGCTGATGGAGCAAGGACTCGTTTAAAAGAGACTTGCTCTGATGCAATCCTCTCATTTAACTCATAACATTGTATTAATAAAGTATTTTTGTAAATGAGCATGCACCTCATTAAATTTTTAGCAAGATGAAGCTTGCATACGTGTTTTACTAACAAATAACCCGAGTGAAACTTAAAATGGCTTCTAACGCTGGAAACTGTACTGCGCATGCGTCAACTGCATCTATGCAGAATGACGAGTCTTTCGCTTGGAGGGGAAATCTCTGCACCTGCGCAAATGCATCTAATATGGTCGCTTGAAAGCTCACGTGCTAAGCATCTGCTTTGGTGAAACTAAAACAACCTTTTTACTAAATGCTAATGCGGGGAAAGCTTTATAAGTAAATGGGATTAGAGTAGAGATAGGTGGTATACAGTGAAATCATTTTATTCTGAAATTAATATGTTTCTTTTTGACCTCACTACTAGTTCGTATTTGGGCCTCTGAGAGAGAGTGAAGCCTGCACTACTCGTGACCCATACGGAGGCGCAGTAATGACAAGTTGGGAAGCCGTGATGTGGTACCTGAAACCCGTCCAAGGCCATCAACGCTACATGGCCTGGGAACTTGATGGACATCCTGGTAGCTGAATGGAAATGAATATCAACAGTATACATTTGTCTGATAAAGAAGTGAATACGGGTGGGAAATAAAGATTGGAATAAAAAATAAGGAGCGGGAACATTAAACAAAGAACCAAAGAAAATTATTAAAACTTAGCATGGTGTGATGAACATCCCCAGTTGCCTGTCCAATCAGAATTAAGAGTTTTATCAAATTAAAACATTAGTGGGTGGTACATGCCATTAGAAACGTATAATTGAGGTATTTTAGTTTGTTAGAGATTGCGGCTCGTGATGCTGAGATGCAGAGAGACCGGTATGCTGTCCGACAGCTGAACGGATGCGGAAGAAGATAAGATTTGCAGACTTTGAATTTGAGCCAGTTAATTAGAAGAACATCGCGGAAGAATCAAGGAGGGAATAAAGCAAATGATTAGAAGAAGATTGCGGAACAATCGAGGAGGAAGATAGTGTCAGAGAGGGGTGCGACGCAGGCGTCGGATCTAGAAGAGGTCATCTATCCTGTCCTAAATCCTGCCCTGAAACTTGTCCTGATGTCTTTGTCACCTGATCTTTCCCAGGGGACCTTTCCAGCTGCTTGGCCAAGGGGTTGGTTTCCACACCATTCTAGTTAATTATAATTCTGTGCAGTATGTCATTGTACTGCTCTCTCTATCTTCTTTTTTCAGAGCACTGTCATGTTGAAACTTCATTCTAATATAGGTGACTGATTATTGAAATAATTGATTTTTCCTCCTTGAGAAAACAGAGTTCGTTCTGTATTCTTGTTTGGCTCACATGAATTAACTAGCTAAACATTTAATACTTCTCCGAGCCTGTGGTTATTTCAAATATGGTAAGGAATATAAATAACTCTAATGTCATTTCACCATCAACTAGTTCCAACTAATAGGTCCATTGACCAGAGGAAATAACTTTTTGATCAGTGAAAGATTAGTTAAAATTTTGACAGGTAACCAATCTCATAAAAGCATTATAAAAATTTACCCCCAGTGGTATTTACTAGCCTATGTGAATGTGTGTGTGTTTATGAGCCCAGGTGAGTATATGGTGTTTGAGTACCTGAGGTTGGTAACCCGCTGGATCAGTTTTCAGCTACCAGAAAGCTGATCCAGCAGAGCTATGGTTATTATTGACTAGTTTGGTGATTATTGATTAGTGAATTCATGTTCTAACAAACCCGTTTTGTATTTTGTTTTATGTTGTCTGGAAATTCCCAGGAAGTGAATAGCGGGTGGTGAATGGAAGCCACACTGCAGTAAGGTTACTCGTCTGTTGGAGTAGCACTGAGAAGCTATGCAGGGCTGGCAGTATTAATTTAGGGACTATTTTCTGTGTAAGAGTGAGAGCGATTGATAGCAAAGAGTTCGCTGGTAAAACTTTAGTCTTATATAATCTAGAATGAGTAACACTGAAGGAGTAACAGGTTCGTCTGAGCTTGAGTGAAGAGTAAGCAGAAGATTTTACTCGCAGTGTATGTAGAGTAAGCGGAAGGTCTTACTCGTAGCAAAAGAAATCATCTGTCCTTTGGTTTTAGCGGAACAGACAGAGTAGCGAATGTTTTTACGTTGTTATTAATGATAATTTGATGCAAAGTTGTAAGAAAATACGTTTTTCATGTTAACTTGTGAAGGGAGGGTCAGTTGCCGGGATCGCACTGACGTCACAGAGGGCCGCGCTGGGATTGGTTGAAACTGCGGGTGTGTGACTGACGCAAATTTGTAAAGGAGGGGTCAGTTGTGAGGAGTGATACTGATGTCACAAAAAGGCAGCACTGGTATTGGTTAAACTAATTGCGTAAGCTTGAGCTTGATTGGATGAAAGAATAGTAGCCGCGCCGGGGTTGGTGAAACTCGAGTGTAAGCAAGAATCTAATTGGTTGTCAAAAATAGAAGCCATAATAGTATTGGACAGTGGAGTTTGTATGTGGAAATACGATCCGACATTGATAGGGAATCGGCCAGATAGGAGATATTTAGGATTCGCAAAAGATGAATATATAAAAAGATCATCATCTAAAATGTATGGAGAAAAGAGAAAAATGTCGTTTATGCACAAAATTAAAAATTATTTAAAAAAAAGATAAACCCATTAAGACTAGAGAGGGAATTCTGATTCCACTGCCAAAGACACCTGCCTCATTTATGATGATGGAGAGGGGCTACCATACCTGTGTGTGGTTAGAAAATTGGATAGAATACACGAAAAATGCTGGAGTGTTAGCTTTTCCAGAAAATGATACGTTCAATGGGAGAATCCTCCACAATTTAAGAATGCGGATGAATGAATTAGAGCCTAGACCCAGATTAACACAGTATGAGGCATTGGAAGAATGGGAAACTGACTCATCTGGGCGCGACAGATCCAGGAGTAGTAGGAGTTATAGAAGATTTTTCCCTAGACAAATGTGTGATTAACGAGAAAGCCAGATGAAACAATGGAGACAAGCAATGATTACGGAAGGACTGTATCCTGTATTAATGGCTGAGGAACAGTCAGGGAGCAAGTGTACAGAGAAAACTAAGCATTTAACAAGGACAGGTTGTCGCGCATCAGAAGATGAATTTATGGAGGACATCCCAAAGAAAAATCCTCCGCCATAACAGGAAAGATTGAGTAGAACTACCCCAAGTGCCCCTGTTTTAGGAACACTTTTGGTTCCACAAGTGATACATGATTTAATGAATGGAAGGGTACTTCAGGAAAAGGAAAGAGAAGCGATAAATAAAAATAGAGAAGAATTAATACAGAACATAACCCAATTAAATACACATCCTAAAGCATTGACTATACCAGTGACTATAGGTCCCGTTGTTCCATTGTATGGGGATAAGGTGAATTGTCACAAACCACCAGTTATGACCACTCCCATAATCGAACCTAGAAAAGAAAATATAATAATTGACGATCAAGCCAGTGAATGCGATTCAGTAATTTCATTAATGGATTTGCCGATAAGAGGACAGATAAAAGAAACCCCAAAAAGAATTACACTTAGCTATTCAAAAGAAATATGATTAGAAACCTCTACAGGAACCAAAAGTGCCACAATAGTATCCCCGGAAGAATTAGAGAGATGGGCATAGGGAATAAACAAACCAAACCAACAACCAAAGATTTTAGATATTTACAAGTTGAAAGTGGAACTGGAAGAAATGATAGCTGGAAACGTGGGACTAGATAGACTAAATACTTACAGCGAAGAAGAGTTACTGTTCATTTGTAGAAGAATCACCAGAAATGCAAAAATATTTCATGAAAAATTGACAAATCTTGCCTCTAAAATGGGAATTGAAATAGGGAGATCAAACGTATTACAGAAGCCATATAGAGCAGAGTTTACTGATACGGATTTGTAAAACATGAATGTATCCGGAAGAAAATTGAATATCAAGGAATTAATGACCATCTTACAAAAATGGGGAGAATTAGACAAGTGGAAAGCTAGGTGGATGGGGAAAAAGGAAGACGCACAGGCAGGTCGAACAACGTCTGAATTCTTGTTGAAAGAAACAGGAAGCAAGAGAGATTATGCCCAAAGAGAGAAGTTTCAGGAGGGGGATATGTACATGTTCCGTGGACTCAACAAGATATTTTGTCATTTACTAATCATTTTCCAAAGTTAAAAGAAAAACCAGTTGAATGGTACAGGAAAGATGAGAGGTTTGTGAAGGTGTCTAAGGTTTTAGAAATATTTGGATGGTTTGTTTGACATAGTAGCGCCTGCTGATTTATGGACAGAATGTAAAATAACAGTTGATTGACCTAGTGATGAGTACCCAAGAGATGAAAAAACGTGAACCCTTTAGAAGAGGTAATGAAGAAATATCACCAGGTGATCACTTTCTTGAAAGGGAAAATTCCACCAAGAGAAACAGATTGGGTAAAGATAGAAAGAACAACCCACGACATAAATGAATCTGTACATGCTTATTATGAACGCCTCTTTCAGATTTTCAAGCAATATATCGGATTTGAGAACATTGGAGATAAAAAGTATGGGTCAATTTTCTGTATCGGTTTGTGTCTGGGTTAAGACCAGAGATTTCCCAAATGATTCAACAGCACATGTTGTGCTGGCAGGGAAAACCTGTTGATGAGATTCTAAAATATGCCAAATATTGTGGAGACAATATTGAGAATAGATGTAAAAGGTTGGAAGAAAAGGTAATGTGGTCACAAGTGAAATTGGCAGAACATCAAGAGCTTAAATTAAATAGTCAGAATGATGAGCAAGCGAAAGGACAGGGCCAGAATGATAATATTGGGGGAAAACCAAGAGGGCGAATAATCATGGCCCAAATAACAATTTTAATGCACAGACACAGAAGGAGGTAATAATGAGTCAACTGCAGCAGGTCGTTAATCAACAGAGTCAGTTGCCCCCTGCCCCTATGCCAAATTCGGTGAACATAGCAAAGTACAGTGCGGACACCACATTTCCATTAGAGAGTGGTAAGAAAAAGTTTGTAACTTCACAGTTTCTTTTGCAGGACAGTCACCTTTATGGAGATGATCAATGACGGTGCCTGAGGGAGGAGGAAGAGGAGTGCGTACTTGCCGCATCCTTACTGGTAGATCAGTCAGGTCCATATATTGATGGGAAGGTTGAAGGGAAAGATATTACCTTTTTATTGGACAATGGTGCTACCTGTTCTACTGTAAGAACAGCAGACATCCCAATCCTACCCCTTTCGGGAGAAGCCATCCAAGTAGTAGGCGTTTCAAATAAACAGATTAGAACCCCAGTCACAGAACCCATGGAGGTGCGCATTGGGAATTTCAGAGAAATGAACAAATTTGTAGTGTGCGATTCTAGTCCAGTAAATTTGCTAGGAAGAGACTTATTGTGCAAAATGAACTGCACAATTTTTTGCACACCTGATGGTGTTGCAATTCAGACCCCTGATGAAGACGGTGTCCATAAAATAATGCTGGCAAAACAGGGCTCAGAAGTAGACAAGATGTATGAAATTATGACAAAAGATGATTTATCAGATGAACTAAAAGCGACGGTGAATCCAGAGGTGTGGGATTTCACTGGAAAAGAAGTAGGGTTAATGACAAATGTGGACCCAGTGAAGGTGACTGTAAAGGAAGGTGTAGTCTACCCAAATACTAGGCAATTCAAAATTAGTCCTGAAGTTAAAGCAGGTGTTGCAGCAGAAATTGATCAAATGGTTAAGCAAGGCATTTTAAAAGAAATAATGAGCAGTCCTTGTAGTTCACCTATAATTGGCATTAAGAAACCTAGCGGAAAATACCGGATAGTGCAAGATTTATGAAACATTAATAAGATTGGTGTGCCTTGTTGCCCAATATTACCAAATCCAGCAGTAATTCTGTATCAAATACCAGGGAATGCAGGATAGTTTACTGTAATTGATTTATGCCAAGCATTTTTCTCCATTACTTTGCACCCAGACAGCCAGTATCTTTTTTCATTTAAGTTTGATGACTGTATTTTAGTATGGAATCGAGTTCCTCAAGGGTATGCAGAAAGTCCATCACATTTTGAAAAAGTGTCTAGAGACACTAGTAATGCCCAGAAATTCAGTTCTAGTTCAATATATCGACGACTTGCTAGTGGCATCAAAGTCACGAGATGATTGTGTTACTTATTCAATTGCCTTGTTAAATCATTTGGCAGATGTAGGACACAAAGTATCCCCAGAGAAATTAAGTTTTGTCGAACTGGAGTCAAATATTTTGGACACCAAATAGAAAGAGGAGTGAGAAAAGTGACACCTGAAAGAATAAAAATAATAAAACAAATGCAGTTACCACAAACCCAGAGGGAGATCAGAATGTTTCATGGGGTAGAGGGATATTGTAGGCAATGGATCATAGATTTTTCATTGTTAGCTAAGCCACTAGTACAGATGACACGGAAATGAGTAAAGAACCCAATAGTTTGGGATAATGAAAGCATGGAAGCGTTTGTGAAATTACGAAATTGTTTGTGTGAAGCTCCAGCTCTAGGTATGCCAGACTATACAAAAGAATTTGCACTATTCTGTTGCGAAAGAGAAAATTGTGCCCTTTCAGTATTAACCCAAAGACATAGTTTGATGATACGTCCAGTAGCATACTTTTCTGCTACTCTGGATCCTGTAGCGTCAGCATTACCTAATTTTTAAAAGCAGTAGCTGCTACTTGCATGAGTTTAGAACAAAGTGAGTCCATTGTTATTGGAACATCCCGTAACGGTATTTGTTCCACATTCAGTGGAGATTTTTTTGACTAGAACACGGACACAGTATCTTACCCCTAGTCAGATGACTAAGTACGAAAGAATCATTTTAGGAGCAGAAAACGTGACAGTGGTCAGGTGTAGTATACTTAATCCTGCTACTTTATTACCAGATGTACATGGGGAAGAAGTAAGAGATGAAGTTGAGCATGACTGTCTGGACGATACCGAGTTATGTACCTAGCCCCGTCCAGACATACAGGAAGAGCCCCTGACGGAATCAGAACATGAGCTATTTGTAGATGGCTCGTGTCTGAGACATGAGAAAGGAGGATTAAGTGCAGCTTATGCTGTATGCACATTGGCTGAAATAGTCGAGCCGGGAGTCTCCTGCCTTCTGCACAAGGGGCCTCTTTTGAGACGGTGCCTTACTACCGAACAACGACCTTCCGTCCGTCCTGCAGGTCCGCTCAGAATACATAGAGTGAGCTGTTTTAAACTTTTTCTTCCAACAGTTGAAGTCAGCGGGAAAGATGGCTGCCGGGAGGGACAACTTTTGCTTGATTTGGCAGCAAACGTCCATGCTCAAATGATTAATGGCACCAGGAGATCAGCGCACGGACAAACTGGGTGCCGCTCGTGCTTGTGGAACTCTTCGCCAGTGAACTCTGTGAGTGTTTGCTTTGGGTGTGAGGGACTGCGAGGCTCTGCAGCAGCAACATCCTCCTCAGCTGCGGCATCTTCCCGGACACTCCTTCTTTTTGTTTCCCTCTCCCATAAATAACCAGACTTGTGATGCGGCGCGGGTCGCGCGCGTCGGGCGAAGCCCGGGCCAAGGGCAGGCGCGTTTAAGCCCGTTAAAGACCGAGTAAGACCAGACCGGGCCCCCCTCTAACGTTTGACATTGTAGGAAGGTGGACATTGGGCTCTGCTGTATTACGTTAGCATTTGGTTGCCTCGCCACCTAATTTATCAATGGCGACTACACGAGGGAGTAGGAGTAAAGCGGCCATGGATGCATTCAGTATAATTGGCCCATTGGATAATTTTATTGTAAGGGCTAATTCAGTTATCATTCAAGGGATTGCACTTATGGAACGGAGAGTGTCCCAGGATCTAGTATTAGCAAAACGTTCCTCTATGGGCCACTTTGCAACAGCTAAAACTCCAGACCAACAAAACAAAGAAGCAGTCCCCATTTAAGTCCATGCGGACTTACATAGTTTCCCAAATGTGGTAGACCTGTCAGCGTCAGCTTCTGATTGTTTATCAGTTTCACAATTAGAGAGGTCCTTGGTTTTAGAATTAGAACCACCGTTAGATGATCCAACTGCTAGACAGACGAGGGGAATGAGAGAGGGTGCCATAACAAAAACATCAAAAAATCTAAAGAAAAGAAAAGAAAGCAAAAAAAACTAAGAAAAGTCAGAAAACTATTGCTCCCATGGAAAAAGGGTCCTGTGAGCTATCCTCAAGAAAAGCGGAGGGGGTTGAACGACAATCAAAGGATGGCCGTACTCCTATCCGCTCAGATGCCAATAATGTGTTGTCGGACTCAGGAAGTGTAGTGGTATCCCCAAGGATGTTTGTAAGCCTGAAGGACGTTGAGCCTGATAATAAACTCTTTGAGCATATGAAGGAGCTTTTTAAAACATACATCTCCCCTCTAGAAATTAGATTGAGGCGGATTGAAAACCAGTTAACTGAATTGATTGTTTTCCCTAAGCCTTTGAGTAACCCCGGGACATTAAAGGTAGGGGATTGGAAGTTAAGCAATAAAAATAATAAACCAGCGGGCTCTTTGACAAATAAATCATCTGTCCCAGTCGAGAATGCAAATAAAATGAATCCTACCTCGTTAGAGAAAGAGTCAGTAGATAATACTAAAAACCCTATTGTAAACAACATACAGGAGGTTAATAAATCTAAGAATACTCCCTCGGACCACATGGGGGAGCGTAATTGGGGATCCCAACTGGGGAAATTAGCTATAACTTGCCCCCGGAAGTAACCCCTTTTTTGGTGGTTTTGACTGGGGTTCCTGAGTTGAAGGAGGATATAGAGGAGCCTATTGGATCTTTAAAAAATAAGGTTCAGCATTGGCTCAATACAAATCGACCATTACCTCCTAATAGGATGAGTAAGATTTTAATGGTGCGTAGGGTGCCCTGGGTGGGCTTTGGAAGAAAATCTATCCAGGGCGACTGCGTTCTAGTCAACTTCGAGGACCCGGGCACGGTCGATTATATTTGCTCTTGGGATAACCAGAGAAATAATGAGGGCATTGAAACCAAGCGACTTTCCTTTTTTTATCCTCCCAGGTTCTGTTTTGACCCAGCTTCTGATCGTAGCTGGGGTAGAGGAGGCCTACAAGAGAGAGGAGTAGATAGAAGGGAGTGGGGAAGGCAAACTACTAGGGAGTTAAGATCTAGAGATATCTGGAGAGGAATACCAACTACTAACAGATACAGTTGCTTGGAGATGGTCGATTGACTCCCTTTGATTATTGGAGTTAAGTATGATCCTTGCGGGGGACCTAGCAAATCAAATGAAAGAGTAAATTATTTGGCGACTGGCAATTCAGGGGTTATGTGTGAGGGCCGGGATAACAAGACAGCAGGGACTCCATTCGTCGCACGGTCATTAGTTGAAGGACTAGATAGACAAGAGCACGTAGTGTTTAAACATATTGGTGATGAACACGAAAGTGAACCAGTCTGTCAACAATTTCTAAATACTGTAGAGAGGGATATTGGAGTAAATTCCATAACGATAGAAATAGATACTTGTGTTGATAACCCCTCAGTTTTGGAGATTCCAGGAGATGTTCAAAGGGGGAAGCTGGCTCTCCTCTCCTGGAATATAGCGGGTTTATCAAACAAGGTAAATGATCCCATCTTCTGAGATTTTATTGAAAAATATGATTTTATTTGTTTCCAGGAGTGTTGGGAACAGACTGAAATTCATCTTGCAGGGTACCGGACATATTTTTCCACCGCAATTCAGTCAAGGAGGGGTAGATGTTCAGGCGGGCTCTGTACATATATTTCCAATTCTGTTAATTTGACTATAAAGCACCAGAACACTGGGGGGCATAACTTTTATCAGATACTTTTTATAAAGGCGGGAGGAAATCGACTCATCATCCTAGTTAATTTGTATAACAATTTCCCAAAGGGAGATCAGAAAAGGGTCCTGGAAGACCTAAATATTTCTTTACGCCATGGGATAGGCTCGGAGCATAATGATACGTGTATCATACTGACGGGTGACTTTAATTGCCATCTGTGCCCTCGTAGTAATTTGGGCATATGTGGAATGGTTAACCTAATTGGTGACCCTTGCACCCATTTCGAGCACTCCATGCTGGGAAATTTGTTTAATATTCTAATTCACTATTGGAATTTGGGCTTTGTTAACGAATTATGTAGCCCTCAGGTCAACTTCCAACCCACTTTTAATGGACGTGGTCGGCAGTCGGTTATAGACTATACATTGGTTACCACTACTTACCATTAGAACGTCCTGTCGTTTAAAACAGAGGACATCGCGATGAACGACCATTTTCCGATTAGCTCAATTTTCGATATTGGGATGAGTATTAGAACTGTACCCAATGTAGTCGAAAATTTATATCGCCATGCAATTTCATTGGCAAAGTTAAACAGCTTTGCGATAAAGTGGAATAAGGTTGATTCTACGAACTTTTTGCAGAGCCTAATAGTGGATCAATATAGCAACGTTATGACTTGTCTAGAGGATTTCCCTGATCCAGGTGTGGTCATTAGTACCTTCCAGAAGATTACATCATATATTGGCAACAAACTGAAAGGAACATTACGGGAAGGGGCGAGATCAAAGGAAGAGGGATGGTTCAACTCAGAGTGTAGTAAAGCACATACCAACCTAAAGCAGACTCTAAAAAAAACACCTAAAAATCTGCAAGATATTAGAGCTGCTAGAGCAGCCTACAAGATGTCATTAAATAAACGGAAATTAGAGCTGAAGGAGAATGCGTGGGCTACACTAGTAAAGGCATGCACCTTGAGAGACAATACTGCCTTTTGGAGAGCAGTAAATGCTCCTTTTTTCGTTGAAAGGAAATCTGACTTGGTAGAGCTTGCTATAGAAGAATCAGTCTGGGTTGATCATTTTACTGAGCTTTACAAGAAAGATGATTTGCTCAGCATAGATCGTATCTGTCAAAATCAGCTGGCTGTTAGTGAGCCTAGTCCTTCTGTTTTGTTCCCTATGGGGATCTTCTTTTCTGCTTCTGAGTTGGAAATAGCTTTATTGGATAGCTCAAAAAACAAGGCTCCAGGGCCCGATGGGATTCCTACAGACATATATAAGGATAACATCTCCTTATGGGCCCCGCTGCTGACTAATGTGTTAAATAGCTGCAATAAAAAGGGATTTCAACCCACCTGGCAGGAAGCGATAGTAGTGCCTATTTTTAAAAAGGGAGACCGAAATGATCCCAAATGTTATAGGCCTATTTCGCTACTTGACTCCTTGATGAAAGTGGCAGGCAGAATTATTTTAAAGAGATTGCAAACGTGGGCTAAGGATAGTGATGTTCTTTCCAAGTTCCAGTACGGTTTTAAGTCAGGTTTGGGTACTGTCGAACAAGGACTTAATTTAGCAATAATAACTGGTAAATATATGGTGGCAAAAAGGGGTAACCTTTTTATGACTTTTGTAGATCTCAGCTCAGCTTTCGATTATTGGAGTCATGAGATTTTGTGGGATACATTAACAGGGCTTGGCATCGATCTAAACATTCTTAACTTTATTAAAGAGCTATACAGAGGGGCAGGGGCAAAGGTACGTTTTGGAAAAAGAGGAGAATGCACAAACAAATTTCCAATAATGAAAGGTGTTCGACAGGGTTGTATTCTGGCACCTTTTCTTTTTAATTTATATATAAATGGTGTGGCGGAATCTTTAACAAAGCTAGAAGTAGATTATCCCCAAATTGATGGCACGGCGGTTCCCATACTATTATATGCAGATGATGCGGTTATCATGGCTAGAACCCAAGCGAGCCTCCAAAAGGCGATAACTAGCTTCTCAGTTTTCATGGGATCTAGGGGCCTAAAAATTAATATTGGGAAAACTTTTACCATGTGCTGCTCATCAAAGAATAAGATTTCTTGTAATATTTTTATAGAACTGTCTAAGATAGCATTAACAAGTACTTTTTCATACCTGGGGATTGTTTTTAATAAAAAGGGTACTTGGACAACAGCGGTTAGCACAAGAAATCTTGCATTTGCTCGTGGAATAGGCGCAGTAAAACAGTTTGCCAATAAGCTGGGAGGTAGGCCTTTTCGTATCCTAATGGATATTTACAAGTCTAAATGTGTGTCAACTGCTACATATGGGGCGGGTATTTGGGACACTGCAGATTGCCGGGACATACAAGTAAAGGAAAACCTTTTCCTGCGTTATCTGTTAGCTGTCCCCAATTCGACCTCCACATACGTTTGCCATAAGGAACTAGACTTGGTTTATATATCTGATTTAATTAAAATCAGTCCATTATTGTTATGGCACAAGATATGGACCTCGACGCATACTGCTCTTAATAGAGCCATTTTGTTGGACTGCATTAAACTTGAGAGATCAAAAAATATACAATGGATTTCATATGTAAAGGATTTTATGTCCAATATGGGACACCAAGCTTATTTTAACTCTCCCTCCTCACTATCCTTGATCCCCAGAAAGGCATTTAAAAAATGCTGTCTTGCATTTCTCGAGAGGAAACGGTGGTGTGAGGAGAGGAGTAAAGTGTCCGTAACACAACATCATTTACTTTTGCAGGGTCCCGGTCTGCAGCTCTACCTATCTCACGAGCAACCTAGTTACAATAGAATGCTATTAGCTCGATTGAGAACTGGTACTTATGTTAGGCTGCTAACCTTCCCAGATAGCAATGATTGGTCTTTAAGTTTAATTAAATGCCCCTGTGATGATCTTTCTATGCAATCAACAATACATTCCGTCTTGTTTTGCAAATTTTATGTCTGGGGGAGAAAGAGATATTTGATTCCCCTTCTTAAGATTTGGGGCTTGAGGCAGTGCAGACCTGCTTATTTAAAGCTGTTGCTGTTAGAAGATGAAATGACGATTAACGCTGTATCCAAGTTTTTAAAATTTGCAATTAGGTGTAGATCTTCTATGGATTAACTTTTAATTCTGTTTCGTTTTAGATTTTCCCACTATGATGTACTTAATCTGTAATGTATTTCGATTCTATTATTGTGTTTTTGTGTATGCATTTTTACTGTGCTTTTATGATTTTCATATTGAAATCGAATAAAGCTATCTTTGATTGATTGATTGATTGAAATAGTCGAAGCATCCTATTTACCAGGAGTCAAGTCTGGACAAGTAGCCAAATTGATAGCTTTACTTAAAGCCTGCAAAATTGGGAAAAATTGGAAAGTAACCATTTACACTGATAGCCAGTATGGTTACGGGGTTGTGCATGACTTTGGCCAGCTCTGGCTGCAGAGAGATTTCGTGACTTCTTCAGGATCCCCAATTAAAAATGGAGAATGTGTGAAAGAACTGATGGAAGCAATACGATTGCCAAAAGAAGTGGCAGCGGTCAAGTGTGCTGCACATCAGTCAGGAGATGACTATGTGGTAGCTGGTAATCAATATGCTGACCAAGTTGCCCAGAACTGTGCCAAAAATAAAATGGCACTAAACAGGAAAATTTAAACAAGTGGAATCAAATGCCAACTTATCCTACTCTCAGCACTAGAACCATGGGATGAGGTGAGACAATTGCAGGATGAGGTAGAAATGAGTGAAAAGGAGGAGTGGATAAAAACAGGGTGTCAAAGGAGAGCAGAGGATGACGTGTGGACTTACCAAGATGGCAGACCAGTAATGCCAAATTGTTTACTCTCTCAAATGGCTCGAATGTATCATGGAGACACACACGTAGGAAGGGACGCCATGATCAGGCTCTTTAGACATGATTGGTATAATCCGAGGTTTAGGGCTGTTGCAGAGAGTCTATGCCAGAGATGTTTAACTTGTCAACAAATAAACCCAGGCAGGAAAAGAGTGGTCAGTTGGGGAAGAATTGGAAAAGCAGATGGACCATTTGTGAGGTTGCACATAGACTTTATCCAATTACCACCATGCAGGGGTTTGAAGTAAATCCTTGTCATAGTTTGTTTATTCTCACGATGGGTATAGGCATACCGTACTAAAAGAAATGACTGAATAACAGTTGCCAGAATGCTGTTGAGGGAGCTAATTCTGCGGTTTGGTTTTCCAGTAACTGTGGAATCAGATAGAGGATCTCACTTTAATACTTAAATAATTCGGTTAATCTGTGAAGCATTTAAAATTGAACAAAAACTGCACTATGCATTTCGCCCAGATGCTTCTGGAGTGGTAGAACAAATGAATGGCACAATCAAATCCGGACTGGCAAAAGGATGTGCGTCCACAACACTGAGTTGGCCAGATGCATTACCTCTTGTTCTGATGGGACTCAGAAACATTCCTGATAGAAACATAGGATTTACTCCCCATGAAATTCTCATGGGAGAAGCAATGAGATTAGCATTTATACCAGGACACAAACTGTTGAGTATAACAAATGATCTGGTACTGGATGATTGTAAAGGATTGGCTGATCTAGTGCGTTCTGTCTCTCCCCAGGTTGGAGAAGACGCAGTTGCCAGGCAGCCGGATCAAGCAAATGATCTGAATTCCGGAGACTAGGTGGTAGTGAAGAATCACACTCGAGAGTCGTGCCTATCACCCAGGTGGGAAAAGCTGCCACAGGTCCTACTGGTTACGATGACAGCAGTGAAATGTGCAGGGTTGACTAACTGGATTCATGCTAGTCATACCAAAAGGTACCAGCTTCCGAGGAAGAGGAACCATAACTGACACAAGCAGTTGAGGGCGCTGAAGGTTGCACGGCTGAAGAATCTAGAATAACAGATTCTGAAGTAGCATTTCAAGAACAACCCAGCACAAGTCAGGAAAACTGAATACCAGTGGTTGACATACCTGAGGTGATTATTAAAACAAGAGCAGAACCAAATTAGAATGGCAAGAAGCTAGAGAGAATCAGACAGGTGTAGAAGAACAAGCTCAGGAAAGGGTGAATGAAACTGTTGGAGACCCTGAGAAGGAACAGACACGGAAAGTAAAATATACTCAGACAGAGGTGAATCAACACATTCACGATTCTGAGGAGCGACAGATAGGCTTAGAAGTACACGTTCAGGCTGCAGAAAAGCAAAGTGCGGTAATACATGAGCAGGACCAGTTAGGAAAAGAAGAACAAGTTCAAGAAGAAGAAGAAGAAGCCGAAATAAGACCTGAACAGGACCAGACAGAGGAAGAAGAACACGTTCAGGCAGATGTCCACACAAAAATAAGCCCTGAACAAGGACAGATAGAGAGGGACTCTGATGACGAAGATAATGAAATTGTGCCACAACATAACAAAAAAAAAAAGAATACTTGAACGAGACGAGGAAAGTGAAAGTGCAGTACAAGCCAAAAGGGTCAGAAAAGGTGATAATTGTCCAGGTGGTGTTAAAAGATTAAAGTATCACTTAAAAACAATAAGTGAAGAACCTGAGCAAGTAAATGAAATATCTAGTCAGTTTGGGGAATTGTCTGGAAAAGCCAGGTAAAGGAGTCAAAGATTGAGAATTTTGAACAATAAATTCAAAGGTCGTGAATGGATTTATGTGATTCTTGAAGAATTTGAGAATCTAGATTTGAATGAGGAAATATTGAACAGATTGACGAAGGAGAAGTAAGACCCCCTTGAAAATAAATAAATAATATTTCACAAAGTTAAGTAAAGAAAGAAGCGAAATCTTCTTAATAAAAATGGCGGATAATAGAGTTGCTGGGAGACCAAAACAAAATTGTATAAAGAAGTGTTGTAGAATATGTTTTTGTAGCATACTTTTAGTACTCATATTCTGGTTAGTATTAACAATAGCGATCCCATATTTTATGTTATTAGAAAAGAAAAATAACACAGATGCTAATGAAAGGGTGGCTAACCTTAAGGGAAATATAATAGAATCAGAAGCACCAGATGAGGTAGATTTACATCACACTGTGACAAATAATGACACTGCTTTAAATGTATTCACAAAGCTATTAGTTCAGTATGTAGACACTATGGAGGTTAGTGATTGTTATGTATGTATGAAATTACCAGCATCAGTAGCAGAAGGTGTTACCTAGCACCATTTACCCTTAACATATGGTATTTCATGTAGTATATTAACTAGTTTATTTTATAGAACAAGAACATTTCAATATTATTTTTCAAATGTAGATGTGATATTTTCAGAGTTTCCTATTCGCAAGAATACAAATCCAGTTCTTATTACAAAAGATGCACAGTTTATGGGTGAATATTTCTTAACTATGAAAGCAATAGATATAGCAGAAGCACACAGAAACAATCTAACATGTTCATTACACGAAGAAGAAAAGGTATTTTTGAATTTAGTAGAGGAAAGGAGACAGGACTTCCAAAGAAAGGCTTCTGAAAAGAAACCTCAGATTCCTCAATGGGCTGAGAAAGAGGAAATGTATACAGCTGGCAAGACTCATGCTGCCATGTCCCAAGATTTTGAAAAGAAAGGGAAGATCTGCCTCCACAGATTCAAGACTGACTATAACAATGTATTTATTGGTTGCAGTGAATGTGAACATAACGTTTTGGTTATTGGAGGTTGCTATTTTGGAAAACTATTCCCTAAGGTCTATCATGTAAAATAATTAGGGGTGGTATTTACTAGCCTATGTGAATGTGTGTGTGTTTATGGGCCCAGGTGAGTATATGGTGTTTGAGTACCTGAGGTTGAGTAGAGATAGGTGGTATACAGTGAAATCATTTTATTCTCAAATTAATATGTTTCTTTTTGACCTCGCTACTAGTTCGTATTTGGGCCTCTGAGAGAGAGTGAAGCCTGCACTACACGTGACCCATATGGAGGCGCAGTAATGACAAGTCGGGAAGCCGTGATATAGTACCTGAAACCCGTCCAAGGCCATCATCGCTACATGGCCTGGGAACTTGATGGGCATCCTGAGAGCTGAATGGAAATGAATATCAAAAGTATACATTTGTCTGATAAAGAAGTGAATACGGGTGGGAAATAAAGCTTGGGAAAAAGAAAGAAGGGGCGGGAACATTAAACAAAGAACCAAAGAAAATTATTAAAACTTAGCATGGTGTGAAGAACATCCCCCCTTGCCTGTCCAATCAGAATTAAGAGTTTCATAACATTGAAACATTAGTGGGTGGTACATGCCACTAGAAAGGTATAATTGAGGTATTTTAGGGCCCGATTCACAGAACTAACTAACTAAACTTACTACCATTTTGGTATTCACAGAAGGCACTTACTCATTTTGGTATTCACAGAAGGCACTTACTCATTTCGGTATTCACAGAAGTTAGGAGTCCTAACTTTAGGACTCCTAAATGCCTTCTGTGAATACCGAAAGTCTTAAAATTAGGATTTTTCTCAGTTTAGTAGTAGTATAGTTAGGACTCCTAACTTTAGGACTCCTAAATGCCTTCTGTGAATACCAAAAGTCTTAAAATTAGGATTTTTCTCAATTTAGTAGTCCTAAGTTTAGGACTCCTAACTTTAGGACTCCTAAGTGCCTTCTGTGAATACCGAAAGTCTTAAAATTAGGATTTTTCTCAGTTTAGGAGTAACTTTACAACTGCTAAACTGAGAAAAATCCTAATTTTAAGGCTTTCGGTATTCACAGAAGGCATTTAGGAGTCCTAAAGTTAGGAGTCCTAAATTTAGGACTACTAAATTGAGAAAAATCCTAATTTTAAGACTTTCGGTATTCACAGAAGGCATTTAGGAGTCCTAAAGTTAGGAGTCCTAACTATACTACTACTAAACTGAGAAAAATCCTACTTTTAAGACTTTCGGTATTCACAGAAGGCATTTAGGAGTCCTAAAGTTAGGACTCCTAACTTCTGTGAATACCGAAATGAGTAAGTGCCTTCTGTGAATACCAAAATGAGTAAGTGCCTTCTGTGAATGCCAAAATGGTAGTAAGTTTAGGATTTTGTCTTAAGTTAGTTCTGTGAATCGGGCCCAATGTTTGTTAGAGATTGCGGCTCATGATGCTGAGATGCAGAGAGACGGGGATGCTGTCCGAGAGCTGAACGGATGCGGAAGAAGATTCGATTTGCAGACTTAGAATTTGAGCCAATTAATTAGAAGAACATCGCGGAAGAGTCAAGGAGGGAATAAAGCAAATAATTAGAAGAAGATTGCGGAACAATCGAGGAGGAAGATAGTGTCAGAGAGGGGTGCGACGCAGGGGTCGGATCTAGAAGAGGCCATCTATCCTGTCCTAAATCCTGTCTTGAAACTTGTCCTGATGTCTTTGTTACCTGATCTTTCCCAGGGGACCTTTCCAGCTCCTTGGCCAAGGGGTTGATTTCCACACCATTCTAGGTAATTATAATTCTGTGTAGTATGTCATTGTACTGCTCTCTCTATCTTTTTTTTTCAGAGCACTGTCATGTTGAAACCTCATTCTAATATAGGTGACTGATTATTGAAATAATTGATTTTTCCTCCTTGAGAAAACGTAGTTCGTTCATGTCATAGACAGACCTCCTGAGGCGGAAGCCGGGAGCGCGACCTGCTGATATTTTTAACTGCATTCTGTAAAACTTGTTGTTTTAATCACTCACCTTTACCCCTTCCCTCACCATTTCTGGGCACTTGCCTGCTTCTGGACACGCCGCGCAGCTGATAGTAACGCTGCCACGGCTAATTGTTATTGAATTTTGCCGCCATCTCCTGCTCTTTCGCTGAGGCCACGCCCCCTTCTGAGGCGACGCCCACCACGAACCAGGATTTAAAGCGCGGACCACAAGCGCCGTAATCATCATAGACAGATCTCCTGAGGCGGAAGCCGGGAGCGCGACCTGCTGATATTTTTAACTGCATTCTGTAAAACTTGTTGTTTTAATCACTCACCTTTACCCCTTCCCTCACCATTTCTGGGCACTTGCCTGCTTCTGGACACGCCGCGCAGCTGATAGTATCGCTGCCACGGCTAATTGTTATTGAATTTTGCCACCATCTCCTGCTCTTTCGCAGAGGCCACGCCCCCTTCTGAGGCGACGCCCACCGCGAACCGGGATTTAAAGCGAGGACCACAAGCGCCGTAATCATCATAGACAGACCTCCTGAGGCGGAAGCCGGGAGCGCGACCTGCTGATATTTTTAACTGCATTCTGTAAAACTTGTTGTTTTAATCACTCACCTTTACCCCTTCCCTCACCATTTCTGGGCACTTGCCTGCTTCTGGACACGCCGCGCAGCTGATAGTAATGCTGCCACGGCTAATTGTTATTGAATTTTGCCGCCATCTCCTGCTCTTTCGCTGAGGCCACGCCCCCTTCTGAGGCGACGCCCACCGCGAACCGGGATTTAAAGCACGGACCACAAGCGCCGTAATCATCATAGACAGACCTCCTGAGGCGGAAGCCGGGAGCGCGACCTGCTGATATTTTTAACTGCATTCTGTAAAACTTGTTGTTTTAATCACTCACCTTTACCCCTTCCCTCACCATTTCTGGGCACTTGCCTGCTTCTGGACACACCGCGCAGCTGATAGTAACGCTGCCACGGCTAATTGTTATTGAATTTTGCCGCCATCTCCTGCTCTTTCGCAGAGGCCACGCCCCCTTCTGAGGCGACGCCCACCGCGAACCAGGATTTAAAGCGCGGACCACAAGCGCCGTAATCATCATAGACAGACCTCCTGAGGCGGAAGCCGGGAGCGTGACCTTGAGGCCACAGCCTATGAAAATGTGCCTCCCCCGGAAGCGCAGCGGACGAGCGCAGCGGGCGCGACGAATGCGCGCCGAAGGCTCGCCTAAGGCAAGCCCGTCTGCGCCCGTCCGCGCCAAGGTAGCGCCATGGGCCACTTACGCTGCCGGTTTTGACTCTGTACAGCAGGTTCAGCTTCCTGCTGGGCCACCCTACTCTAGAAAAGAGCTCATCCAAATTGGCAAGCAACATGCAGATAGAGGAATACTTTCTCTAGCACCTACATCACATCCCCGGGCTGACGTTCTTGGTGTAGACGTTTTGAGTTGCGGGTTATTAAATGTTAGATCCCTGCCTAGACATTGCACTGAGATCCAACTTCTGATCGACTCTCACGAATTAGACATTCTGTTCATGACAGAAACTTGGACACGTCCAGATTGCTTGGTCGACCCCGGATTTGCCTTCCCTCATGGGTTTAAATTTCTCCACTCCCCTAGGCCTACTGGCAGAGGCGGGGGTGTGGGAGTCATCTTCAAAGCTTCCTGCCGCATTAAGGCTCTTACTCTTGACCTTACGGTGGGCACCGAGTTGTTAGGGCTCTCAATTCAGACTCACTCTGGGACTCTGGTCACAGGGATAGTTTGCTACCGCCCACCAGGGGCGTTTAGCCTTCAGCAGCAACAAGCGCTAATCGCCACCTTGACTAACATCGCTCTATCGCACCAGAAAATAATTATACTTGGAGATTTTAATCTCTGGAACAACGGCTCCCTTGACTCAGCTCTCAGGAATCTACTTCTCACCTGTGAGAGTTTTGGTCTCTCTCAACTGGCCTCCAAGGCCTCCCACAAAGCCGGCCATTTACTTGATCTGGTCTTCGCGGCACCTGATCTGGTGTTTATGGGGGACACTCTTCCAATGGACTGGACGGATCACTCTCTGGTTAAATTTTTTCTTCATAAGAAGACTGGTCCGTATAAGGCCCCTGTGATGACCAAGGAAATTAAATGCAGAGATTGGAGGGCTCTCTCACGCCTTCATCCTTCTGGTGAAGTGTTCCATTTTCAACAGCTCTTCGATGTGAACAATAGTGCTGGTGACAACTACAATTCTTTTATCACCAGTATCTCTACGGTTGTCGATATCCATGCCCCTTTTAAAAGTCGAACTCACAGAGGAAAAAACTCTGCCCCTTGGTTTAATGACGATCTAAAACTGCTAAAACTTGAATGTAAACAAGCAGAGAGAAGGTGGAGACACGATTATGAGGAAACGTCCAAAGATACGTGGAAAACTAAGGTTCATTCCTATAAAACTCTCATTAAAAAAGCCAAATCCAATCACTACTCCTCTTTGATCTGTAACACTACCAACAATTCTAGGAGCATTTTTAACATCCTTAACAGTGTCACCAACCCGGAATCCTGCAAAAATTCGATCGTCCCGTCTCAAGACCTTTGTGACAATCTGGCTACTTCTTTCAAGGAGAAAATAGAACTCATCCTTAAAGACCTGGACACCCCTTATGTTACTGAAGCTCCTCTTGCCCTGATTCCTGTCTCTCTGGAAGATCAATCACCTGACTCAGCTAGGACTCCAGAAGAATTACTTCTTAGGTTTCCTCCGCTCACATATGATATCTTCACTAAAATTGCAAGACGAATTGTTTCCGGGTCCCCTCTTGACCCGGTGCCTCCCAAAATTTGGCAGGAATTTGGAGATGAACTCTTCCTCCATCTCCACCTAATTTGTGAGCAATCTCTGATGACTGGCACTGTCCCTGCCCATTGGAAACGAGCTTTAGTTTCCCCCTTGCTAAAAAAACCGTCCCTTGATCCTGACTGCTCTAAAAATTACAGGCCCATTTCATTCTTGCCGTTCCCTGCCAAGATAGTGGAACGGGTGGTTAGTACCACTCTCTCCAACCACCTGGAACATCATCTCTTACTTGACGGGGACCAATTTGGTTTCCGACCAGCCCATGGTACCGAATCAGCCCTCATCACCGCTATGGACGAACTTCAAAGACGGGCAGACAGAAGACAGGCATCGTTTTTGATACTGCTTGATATGTCTGCCGCCTTTGACACAGTGAATCATGAGATCCTACTAAGGCGGCTGTCGGAGGTAGGAGTGAGGGATACGGCATTGCAATGGTTTAGCTCTTTCTTGCAGGAGAGGCAGCAGGCTGTATCATTGCCTCCTTTCCATTCTGCCTTCTCCCCGGTTACGTACGGAGTCCCCCAGGGCTCCGCTATCAGCCCAATACTTTTTAATGTCTACCTCAGGCCGTTAATTCTACTGATCAAAAGTTTCGGCATTAAAACCGTCAATTACGCCGACGACACGCAGATGATCCTCTCCTTGGATGGTGAGGATTCTATCTCTGTGGAGGTCTTACATAATTGTTTACGGGACACTTCAAGGTGGTTGAAGGATAACTCACTTCAGTTTAATGCAGGGAAAACTGAGGTGCTCTTTAGCGCAGGTTCGAGGATCCCTCGCCCGTTCCCTAACAACTTTTGGCCCCCGGAAACAAGGTCCAATGTGCAGCCTGCAGATTCTGTCCGCAATCTAGGGGTTACGCTCAACCGCAGACTTAGCATGGAGACCCATGTTCAAAAAACATCGGCCTGCTGCTTTGCCATTCTCCGTTCTCTAAGAAAAGTCTTGCCCCTCCTACCCACCCAGGCCCGTGCCCAAGTGGTTAGATGTACCATCATGAGCAGGCTGGACTATTGCAATGCCCTCCTGCTCGGGTCCCCTGAGTTTCTGCTGGATAGGCTCCAAAGGGTCCAATCTGCAGCTGCAAAATTGGCCTTGGGGTTGCCGAGAAGATCTCATGGTCCATCCGCCTTGGCTAAATTGCATTGGCTCCCTCTTAGACAGAGGATCCAATTTAAGGCCCTCTGTATTGTTTTTAGGGCCCTCCATTGTACCGGGCCGGCCCCTCTCCAAGCTAAATTTGTGTGGTATGTTCCTACCAGACATCTTCGCTCCTCTGATGCCAAACTGGTGGTCATCCCCAAAGTCAGGATGGTCAGAGCCGGGGGTAGATCCTTCGAGGTGGCTGCCGCTAAACTCTGGAACACCCTCCCCATCGAGATTAGGCACATTAATGAACTCTTGCAGTTCAGATAAAAGCTTAAAACCTGGCTTTTCCCTGGCTAGCCCACTCCCCGCTGGTTCTCTCGCGCTCTTCCTCTGTTTCCGTCAGCGCCAGGATGCCTGCAATGGTGACAGTTTGCGCTTTACAAATTCTTAAAATAAATAAAATAATAATTCTTGTTTGGCTCACAGGAATTAACTAGATAAACATTTAAAACTTCTCCCGAGTCTGTTGTTATTTCAAATATGGTAAGGAATATAAATAACTCTAATGTCATTTCACCATCAACTAGTTGCAACTAATAGGTCTATTGACCAGAGGAAAGAACTTTTTGATCAGTGAAAGATTAGTTCAAATGTTTACAGGTAACTAATCTCATAAAAGCATTATAAAAATTTACCCCCAGCTGTATTTACTAGCCTATGTGAATGTGTGTGTGTTTATGGGCCCAGGTGAGTATACGGTGTTTGAGTACCTAAGGTTGGTAACCCGCTGGATCAGTTTTCTGCTACCAGAAAACGGATCCAGCAGAGCTATGGTTATTATTGACTAGTTTGGTGATTATTGATTAGTGAATTCATGTTCTAACAAACCCGTTTTGTATTTTGTTTTATGTTGTCTGGAAATTCCCAGGAAGTGAATAGGGGTGGTGAATGGAAGCCACACTGTAGTAAGGTTACTCGTCTGTTGGAGTAGCACTGAGAAGCTATGCAGGGCTGGCAGTGTTAATTTAGGGACTATTTTCTGTGTAAGAGTGATAGTGATTGATAGCAAAGAGTTCGCTGGTAAAACTTTTGTCTTATATCACCTAGAATGAGTAACACTGAAGGAGTAACAGGTTCGTCTGAGCTTGGGTGAAGAGTAAGCAGAAGGTTTTACTCGCAGTGTATGTAGAGTAAGCGGAAGGTCTTACTCGTAGCAAAAGAAATCATCTGTTTTTAGCGGAACAGACAGAGTAGCGAATGTTTTTACGTTGTTATTAATGATAATTTGATGCAAAGTTGTAAGAAAATAAGTTTTTCGTGTTACCTTGTGAAGGGAGGGTCAGTTGCCGGGATCGCACTGACGTTACAGAGGGCCACGCTGGGATTGGTTGAAACAGCGGGTGTGTGACTGACGCAAATTTGTAAAGGAGGGGTCAGTGGTGAGGAGTGATACTGACGTCACAAAAAGGCAGCACTTATATTGGCTAAACTAACTAAGCCGCGCAGGGATTGGTGAAACCCCGAGTGTGAGCAAGAATCTAATTGGTTTTCAAAAATAGAAGCCATAATAGTATTGGACAGTGGAGTTTGAATGTGGAAATACGACCCGACATTAATAGGGAATCGGCCAGATAGGAGAAATTTAGGAATCGCAAGAGATGAACATATTAATTGCTAAGGAACAGTCAGGGAGCAAGTGTACAGAGAAAACTAAGCATTTAACAAGGACAGGTTGACGCGCTTCAGAAGATGAATTTATGGTGGACATCCTAAAGAAAAATCCTCCACCATATCAGGAAGGACTGAGTAGAACTACCCCAAGTGCCCCTGTTTTGGGAACACCTTTGGTTCCACAAGTGATACATGATTCAATGAATGGAAGGGTACTTCAGGAAAAGGAAAGAGAAGCGATAAATAAAAATAGAGAAGAATTAATACAGAACATAACCCAATTCAATACACACCCTGAAGCATTGGCTATACCAGTGACTATAGGTCTCGTTGTTCCATTGTATGGGGATAGGGTGAATTGTCCCAAACCACCAGTTATGACCACTCCCATAATCGAACCTAGAAAAGAAAATATAATAATTGACGATCAACGCAGTGAATGCGATTCGGTAATTTCATTAATGGATTTGCCGATAAGAGGACAGATAAATTAAACCCCAAAAAGAATTACACTTAGCTGTTCAAAAGAATTATGATTAGAAACCTCTACAGGAACCAAAAGTGCCACAATAGTATCCCCGGAAGAATTAGAGAGATGGCCACAGGGAATAAACAAACGGAGCCAACAACCAAAGATTTTAGAAATTCACAAGTTGAAAGTGGAACTGGAAGCAATGATAGCTGGAAACGTGGGACTAGATAGACTAAATACTTACAGTGAAGAAGAGTTACTGTTCATTTGTAGAAGTATCACCAGAAATGCTAAAATATTTCATGAAAAATTGACAAATCTTGCCTCTGAAATGGGAATTGAAATAGGGAGATCAAACGTATTACAGAAACCATATAGAGCAGAGTTTACTGATAAGGATTTGGAAAACATGAATGTATCCGGAAGAAAATTGCAGATCAAGGAATTAATGACCATCTTACAAAAATGGGGAGAATTAGACAAGTGGAAAGCTAGGTGGATGAGGAAAAAGGAAGAAGCACAGGCAGGTCGAACAACGTCTGAATTCTTGTTGAAAGAAACAGGAAAGCCATAGAGATTATGCCCAAAGAGAGAAGTTCCAGGAGGGGGATATGTACATGTTCCGTGGACTCGACAAGATATTTTGTCATTTACTAATTATTTTCCAAAGTTAAAAGCAAAACCAGTTGAATGGTACAGGCAAGTTGAGCGGTTTGGGAAGCTCTCTACGTTTTTTTTTAAAGATTTGGATGGTTTGTTTGACATAGTAGTGCCTGCTGATTTACGGACAGAATGTAAAATAACAGTTGTTTGGCCTAGTGATGAGTACCCAAGAGATGAAAAAACGGGAACCCTTTAGAAGAGGTAATGAAGAAATATCACCAGGTGATCACTTTCTTGAAAGGGAAAATTCCACCAAAAGAAACAGATTGGGTATAGATAGAGAGAACAACCCAAGACATAAATGAGTCTGTACATGCTCATTATGAACACCTCTTATAGGTAGTCAAGCAGTATAGCGGATTTGAGAACATTGGAGATAAAAAGTATGGGTCAATTTTCTGTATCGGTTTGTGTCTGGGTTAAGACCAGAGATTTCACAAATGATTCAACAGCACATGTTGTGCTGGCAGGGAAAACCTGCTGATGAGATTCTAAAATATGCCAAATATTGCGGAGATGATATTGAGAATAGACTTAAAAGGTTGTAAGAAAAGGTAATGTGGGCACAAGTGAAATTGGCAGAACATCAAGAGCTTAAATTAAATAGTCAGAATGATGAGCAAGCGAAAGGACAGGGCCAGAATGATAATAATGGGGGAAAACTAAGAGGGTGAATGAGTAGAGTGGAAGCGAAGAAGAAATGTCCTTGTCATGGGTGTGGAAAATTGGGACATTGGAAAAACTAATGTAAAAATATCCAGAATAATAATGGCTGAAATCAAAATTTTAATCCCCAGACACAGAAGGAGGTAATAATGAGTCAATCGCAGAAGGTTGTTAATCAACAGAGTCAGTTGCCACTGCCCCTATGCCAAATTCTGTGAACAGAGCAAAGTACAGTACGGACACCACATTTCCATGAGAGACTGGTAAGAAAAAGTTTGTAACTTCACAGTTTCTTTTGCAGGACAGTCCCCTTTATATGGAGATGATCAATGACTGAGCCTGAGGGAGGAGGAAGAGGAGAGCATACTTGCCGCATCCTTACCGGTAGATCAGTCAGGTCCATATATTGATGGGGAGGGTTGAAGGGAAATATATTACCTTTTTATTGCAAAATGGTGCTACCTGTTCTACTGTAAGAACAGCAGACATCCCAAACCTACCCCTCTCGGGAGAAGCCATACAAGTAGTAGGCGTTTCAAATAAACAGATTAGAACCCCAGTCACAGAACCCATGGAGGTGCGCACTGGGAATTTCAGAGAAATGAACAAATTTGTAGTGTGCGATTCTAGTCCAGGCAATTTGCTAGGAAGAGGCTTATTGTGCAAAATTAACTGCATAAGGTTTTTTGCACACCGGATGGTGTTGCAATTCAGACCCCTGATGAAGACGGTGTCTATAATATAATGCTGGAAAAACAGGGCTCAGAAGTAGCCAAGATGTATGAAATTATGACAAAAGATGATTTACCAGATGAACTAAGAGCGACGGTAAATCCAGAGGTGTGGGATTTCAGTGGAAAAGAAGTAGGGTTAATGACAAATGTGGACCCAGTGGAGGTGACTGTAAAGGAAGGTGCAGTCTACCCAAATACTATGGAATTCAAAATTAGTCCTGAAGTTAAAGTAGGTGTTGCAGCAGAAATTGATCAAATGGCTAAGCAAGGCATTTTAAAAGAAATAATGAGCAGTCCTTGTAGTTCACCTATAATTGGCATTAAGAAACATAGCGGAAAATACTGGATAGTGCAAGATTTACGAAACATTAATAAGATTGTTGTTCCTTGTTGCCCAATATTACCAAATCCAGCAGTAATTCTGTATCAAATACCATGGAATGCAGGATAGTTTACTATAATTGATTTATGCCAAGCATTTTTCTCCATTACTTTGCACCCAGACAGCCAGTATCTTTTTACATTTAAGTTTGAGGACTGTATTTTAGTATGGAATCGAGTTCCTCAAGGGTATGCAGAAAGTCTATCACATTTTGAAAAAGTGTCTAGGGACACTAGTAATGCCCAGAAATTCAGTTCTAGTTCAATATATCGACGACTTGCTAGTGGCATCAAAGTCGCGAGATGATTGTGTTACTTATTCAATTGCCTTGTTAAATCATTTGGCTGATGTAGGACACAAAGGGCCATATGTAGGTAAGTTTTATTTACCGATTCATAAAAACCGAATTTTACTGAATCGGTATTTATGAATCGGTAAGTTATATGTAGGTAACCATTCGGTAATTATTACCGAATCGGTAATAATCGGTATTCATGAATCGGAATTTACCGAATCGGTAAATACCGAAGTGGAAGTTACCGAATCGGTAAATACCGAATCGGTATTTACCGAATCGGAAATTCAAATACACATGACTTGATGAATCAGCCAATCCTGTGCAAACCAAACCGTACCCATCCAGGAAGTGGCCACACCCAGGCAGGTGCACACAATCAACAGACTCTGGAGAGGCTGGGAGTGCAGAGCAGAGCAAGGGAGCCAGTGCCTGATTGTGAGCCTCAAACTGACAATGTCCAGCCAGGAGACAGAGAGAGTTGGAGGGGAAAGGAGGAGGAAACAAAAATTTAGCCCTAAGGAACTGCAGGTACTAGTGGAGGAGGTGGTCAAGCAGCACCAGAAGCTGTTTGGAAAGCAGTCCCTGCAAGTGCCTGAGTCGGAGAAGAGGAAAATCTGGCTGGGAATCCAAGCGCAGGTGAATGCAATCGGAGTGACCCCCAGGGACATAGACGTGCTGAAAAAGCGGTGGTATGACCCACGCATCGTCACCAAGAGGAAGATGGGGGAACTGCAGAAGGAGGCCAGCCGGACAGGAGGGGGAAGGAACAGGGCACCTGCCCTTACAGAACTGGAGGAGCTGGTGGAGTCCACAATAGAGCCCGAGAGTGTCGTGGGGATTGGGGATGCCGACAGCTCTGCCAGAGCCGCCACCAAACAAGGTAAGATGCATGCACAGCAATGTGGCCCCCCCTACCCCTATCCCAACTCCCCAAGTGGGCAATGAGTATCCCACTCCAGTCCATGTGTTAGTGCATACTAGCAATGCATTATGGGAGATGTAGTCCGGGAAACCCCAACCATGAACTGAATAGCACAGAACAACAAGGCATGTTACACACATTAGCGAAAAGCAGGCAGAGGACAATGTGAGAGTGTTTCAGAAATGTATTGTGATGCTAGCAATGCAGGGCTTCAGGTACACTGAGCTGATGTTGCATTTCTGTACATTGGCAGGACTGCACATTAGACGGGAGAGAGGGCACACCGGAAAGACAGCTCAGGGAAGGCCACCACCAGTTCTGGCCAGAGATCAGCACCACATGCAGCCTCACCACCACAGCCAGCATCACCACCACAGCCAGCATCACCACCACAGCCAGCATCACCACCACAGCCAGCATCGCCACTCATGCTGGAGTCACCGGCATCATCACCGCCTGCATTGCTCAGGTCGAGGAGGCGTGCTGCTTCCAGGTTGCAAGTGTCGGAGTCCTCATCTGAAGACTGCAGGGGGCCGGAACCATCCACTGTGCCCCTGGATGGCAGCCATGGGCACAGTGGATGTGCCTCTGAGGGAGCCTCTGAGGGAGCACACACCTGTGCCGCCTCTGAGGGAGCACACACAGGTGCCAGACGTCGCCGCAGGGCTCGGGTGCAGAGTCCACCACCACAGGGTGAGAGCCATGAAGTGTTCTCAGGGCTGGAGGCCACCATGGTAAAGATACAGCGCCTACAGGCAAGGGCAATGATGTCAGTGCAGCGGCAAATGCGGGGACTCCAAGATACATTTGTAAATATGGACAGGGGCATCAGCGCTATGGCTGAGGGAATAAGTGAGATGGCTGCGGGCATGCGGGACATGTCCCAGTCCGTCATGCTGCTGTGCAGTAAGTTTGATGCAGACAGAGCTGCACGGCGCCGGGAACGGCAGAGAAGAGACAATCATACACGGGCAGTCAACCGGCTGGCAACTGCCACTTCGCTGCTCTGCAGGCGCTCTGTGGCAATGCAGGAGGGCCTGACGCATTGCAGCAATGACGTCTCAAGGGGGATGGTGAGGGTCACCAGTGCACTGGAAGTGCTACTGACAAGTCAGTCGGCCACAACTGGTGCTGGGGATCCTGTGGACAGCGTAGAAACCACCAGCAGGAGCAGCAATACCCCCCCGTCCCAGATACACGGAGGAGCAGCAGGCGGCATGGGGCTGCCACTAGCGAGGATGCACAATCAATGGCATCCCGCACTGTAGTGCGTGGGCGCAGACACTAATGCTGCCCAGTAGAGCATGAGACATTTGGGTGAAGTAACCCTTGATTTGCAACTGGTAATTGCACTATATTGAGAGCACAGGTTTTTCTTTGTGTTGTGGCGTAGTGCCGCATAATTAAACTATGTCATGCCATCCAACTACTGGCTGTGTCCCCTTATTACTCAGAAATAGTTGCATGTGATCTCTGCCCGTCTCTCTCTCCCATCTGTTGCTGTTGCCACTCCAGCTGCGTTGGCCTCTGGCTGTGCAGACTCATCATCATTGTCCTCATAATCAGTTAGCTCCACCTCTGTACCTCTCTTCGTGGCAAGGTTGTGCAGCATTGCACAGGTGGCAATGATTTTGCAGCAGATGATGGGTGAGTACTGGCGTGCGCCTCCGCTTTTGTGGAGGCAGCGGAACCTGCTTTTCAATAGTCCAAACGTGCGCTCCACCACATTGCGTGTTGATTTGTGTGCCACATTATATCGTCTTTCACTCAGGGTTGATGGGTGTAGGTAGGGAGTGAGGATGAATGACCGCACGGCATATGCACTATCGCCTAGGTGAGTAAGAGAGTAGCATTAGTCACATGCCTCAATACACAATCATTTGCAATCAGTATTAGGGAGCGTCACAGTGTATTACCTAGCAGGTATCCTTCTCCAAATTCTCCGGCAACCAGGCGTGTGTAGATCCCACTGTTCTGGAAGATGTAGGAGTCGTGGGTGCTCCCAGGAAACTTAGCCACGATATCAGTGATCATGTTGCCTGCATCGCAGATTACCTGCACATTTATGGAGTGGGTGGACTTTCTGTTCCTGTAGATGTGCTCAGTGGCTGCTGGTGGGTAGATTGGAATGTGTGTGCCATCAATACAGCCTATGACATGCGGGAACTGTGCCATCTGGTAAAAGTCTGTCTTGGTTTTCTGCAGTTCAGCCTGTGTGTTTTGGAAGCTGATGTAGTGTTGCATTCTCTGCATCATGGCATCCAGGAACTTCCTGAAGAAACGGGACAGGCAACTCTGGGATACCCCGCCTACCGCAGCTATCACCCCCTGGTAACTGCCAGATGCAAGTAGATGTAGGCTACAGAGAACCTGCACATGTGGTGGTATGGCATGCACCCTTGTTGTTGGCTGGTCCAGGAGTGGGTGCAGGTCCCTTATCAGGTCCATGATGGTTTGTGGGTGTAGCCTGTACCTTTCATGTATCTCAGCCTCAGTCTGTTGAAAGAGTGTGATGCGCTGTCTGTAAATGCGTTCCTCCCGTCTCCAAATCCTCAGACCTGCTGCCTGTTGACGTAGGCGCCTTGCAATCACATACAGAGCTGCCATGGTGTCCACGCTGTTGCATTTTGGGATTGCTTATATGCACTGTTGCTGATTACCACCTGCTTTCAATCTGTGTTAATTACCGACTCTTAAATACCGAATTTCATGGATTTCCTAAATACCGAATTTACCTACATCTCTTTTCTCGTTTTACCACTTCATATTTACAGAATCGGCAAATATGTATTCGGTAAATATGAATCGGTGATTTAGAATTCGGTAAATATGAATCGTAAATGCCTTCTGTGAATACCGAAAGTCTTAAAATTAGGATTTTTCTCAGTTTAGTTGTAGTATAGTTAGGGCTCCAAACTTTAGGACTCCTAAATGCCTTCTGTGAATACCGAAAGTCTTAAAATTAGGATTTTTCTCAATTTAGTAGTAGTAACGTTAGGACTCCTAACTTTAGGACTCCTAAATGCCTTCTGTGAATACCGAAAGCCTTAAAATTAGGATTTCTCTCAGTTTAGTAGTAGTAAAGTTAGGAGTCCTAACTTTAGGACTCCTAAACTGAGAAAAATCCTAATTTTAAGACTTTCGGTATTCACAGAAGGCATTTAGGAGTCCTAAAGTTAGGACTCCTAACTTCTCTGAATACCGAAGTGAGTAAGTGTCTTCTGTGAATACCAAAATGAGTAAGTGCCTTCTGTGAATACGAAAATGGTAGTAAGTTTAGGATTTTGTCTTAAGTTAGTTCTGTGAATCGGGCCCATAGTTTGATGATACGTCCAGTAGCATACTTTTCTGCTACTCTGGATCCTGTAGCGTCAGCATTACCTGGTTGTTTAAAAGCAGTAGCTGCTACTTGCATGAGTTTAGAACAAAGAGAGTCCATTGTGATGAGACATCCCGTAAAGGTATTTGCTCCACATTCAGTGGAGATTCTTTTGACTAGAACACAAACACAGTATCTTACCCCTAGTTGGATAACTAAGTACAAAAGAATCATTTTAGGAGCAGAAAACGTGACAGTGGTCAGGTGTACTGTACATAATCCTGCTACTTTATTACCAGATGTACAGGGGAAGAAGTAAGAGATGAAGTCGAGCATGACTGTCTGGACGTTACCGAGTTATGTACCTAGCCCCGCCCAGACATACAGGAAGAGCCCCTGACGGAATGAGGACATGAGCTATTTGTAGATGGCTCGTGTATGAGACATGAGGAAGGACGATTAAGTGCAGCTTATGCTGTATGCAGATTGGCTGGAATAGTCGAAGCATCCTATTTACCAGGAGTCAAATCTGCACAAGTAGCCAAATTGATAGCTTTAATTAAAGCCTGCAAAATTGGGAAAAATTGGAAAGTAACCATTTACATTGATAGCCAGTATGGTTACGGGGTTGTGCATGACTTTGGCCAACTCTGCATGCAGAGAGATTTCATGACTTCTACAGGATCCCCAATTAAAGATGGAAAATGTGTGAAAGAACTGTTGGAAGCAATACGATTGCCAAAAGAAGTGGCAGCGGTCAAGTGTGCTGCACATCAGTCAAGAGATGACTATGTGGTAGCTGGTAATCAATATGCTGACCAAGTTGCCCAGAACTGTGCCAAAAATAAAATGGCACTAAACAGGAAAATTGAAACAAGTGGAATCAAATGCCAACTTATGCTACTCTCAGCACTAGAAACATGGGATGAGGTGAGACAATTGCAGGATGGGGTACAAATGAGGGAAAAGGAGGACTAGATAAAAACAGTGTGTCAAAGGAGAGCAGAGGATGACGTGTGGATTTACCAAGATGGCAGACCAGTAATGCCAAATTGTTTACTCTCTCAAATGGCTCGAATGTATCATGAAGACACACACGTAGGCAGGGACGCCATGATCAGGCTCTTTAGACATGATTGGTATAATCCGAGGTTTAGGGCTGTTGCAGAGAGTCTATGCCAGAGATGTTTAACTTGTGAACAAATAAACCCAGGCAGGAAAAGAGTGGTTAGTTGGGGAAGAATTGGAAAAGCAGAAGGACCATTTGTGAGGTTGCAGATAGACTTTATCCAATTACCACCATGCAGGGGATAGAAGTACATCCTTGTCATAGTTTGTTGATTCTCACGATGGGTAGAGGCATACCCTACTAAAAGAAATGACAGAATAACAGTTGCCAGAATGCTGTTGAGGGAGCTAATTCTGCGGTTTGGTTTTCCAGTAACTGTGGAATCAGATAGAGGATCTCACTTTAATAATGAAATAATTCGGTTAATCTGTGAAGCATTTAAAATTTAACAAAAACTGCACTATGCATATCGCCCAGAGGCTTCTGGATTGGTAGAACAAATGAATGGCACAAACAAATCCGGACTGGCAAAAGTATGTGCGTCCACAACACTGAGTTGGCCAGATGCATTACCTCTTGTTCTGATGGGACTCAGAAACATTCCTGAAACACAGGATTGAGTCCCCATGAAATTCTCATGTGAGGAGCAATGAGATTAGCATTTATACCAGGACACAAACCGTTGAGTATTATTGATGATCTGGTACTAGTTTATTGTAAAGGATTGGCTGATCTAGTGCGTTCTGTCTCTCCCCAGGTTGGAGAAGATGCAGTTGCCAGGCAGCCGGATCAAGCACATGATCTGAATTCCGGAGACTGGGTGGTAGTGAAGAATCACACTCGAGAGTCGTACCTATCACCCAGGTAGGAAAAGCCGCCACAGGTCCTACTGGTTACAATGACAGCAGTGAAATGTGCAGGGTTGGCTAACTGGATTCATGCTAGTCATACCAAAAGGTACCAGCTTCCGAGGAAGAGGAACCACAACTGACACAAGCAGTTGAGGACGAGGAAGGTTGCACGGCTGAAGAATCTAGAATAACAGATTCTGAAGTAGGTGTTCAAGAACAACCGAGCACAAGTCAGGAAGACTGGATACCAGTGGTTGACATACCTGAGGTGATTATTAAAACAAGAAGCAGAACCAGATTAGAAAGACAAGAAGATAGAGAGGATCAGACAGGTGTAGAACAACAACCACAGGAAAGGGTGAATAAAACTGTTGGAGACCCTGAGCAGGACCAGAGAAGGATAGAAAAATATACTCAGACAGAGGTGAATCAACACATTCACGATTCTGAGGAGGGACAGATAGGCTTAGAAGAACATGTTCAGGCTGCAGAAAAGCTATGGGGCATATCAACAACAACCGGCGATAATTATCGCTCAGCGCTCTTAGCGTGAGGATAATTATCGCCGGCTAGCGTGAATTTTTATCGCTGAGATAGCGTGCTATTAGCAACGCTTATCTCAATAGCGATAAAAATGTACACGCTAACAGGCTAACGTGAGATTATCGCTAGAAACCCAGCGATAATCACACGTTACCTTGTTGATAGGGACAGGAAAACTTAGCCATGATATCCTCCTTCCATAGGATATCATGGCTAAGTCGGAAAATTAGCAGACGTAAAAAAGCAGCGTTAACCGCGGTTAGCGCTGCTTTTTTTGTCTCTAACAGGGTTAGCGACATTCTTGATAATAGGAGAAATGTTGCTTAGCGACATTTCCCCTATTATTTTACTCTGGAACGCCCCCTTTGCATCTCATTAGAGATGCAAGGGGAAGCGTAGAGTAAAAGGGTGCTAACATGCAAATTTGCGTGTTAGCACCCTGTTGTTGATAGAGTGCTAGTTTTATCTCTGCTTTTTTGGCTTTTAAAGCCAAAAAAGCAGAGATAAAGCCCTTGTTGATATGCCCCAAAGTGCGGTAATACCTGAGCAGGACCAGTTGGGGAAAGAAGAACAAGTTCAAGAAGAGGAAGCTGAAGCCGAAATAAGACCTGAACAGGACCAGACAGAGGAAGAAGAACACGTTCAGGCAGATGTCCACACAAAAATAAGCCCTGAACAAGGACAGATAGAGAGGGACTCTGAAGACGAAGATAATGAAATTGTGCCACAACATAACGAAAATAAAAGAATACTTGAACGAGACGAGGAAAGTGAAAGTGCAGTACAAGCCAAAAGGGTCAGAAAAGGTAATAATTGGCCAGGTGGTGTCAAAAGATTAAAGTATCTCTTAAAAACAATAAGTAAAGAGCCTGAGCAAGTAAATGGAATCTCTAGTCAGTCTGGGGAATTGACTGGAAAAGCCAGGCAAAGGAGTCAAAGATTGAGAATTTTGAACAATAAATTCAAAGGTCCTGAATGGATTTATGTGATTCTTGAAGAATTTGAGAATCTAGATTTGAATGAGGAAATGTTGAACAGATTGACGAAGGAGAAGTGAGACCCCCTTGAAAATTAAATATATAATATTTCACAAAGTAAAGTAAAGAAAGAAGCGAAATATTCTTAAATAAAAATGGTGGATAATAGAGTTGCTGGGAGACCAAAACAAAATTGTATAAAGAAATGTTGTAGAATATGTTTTTGTAGCATATTTTTAGTACTCATATTCTGGTTAGTATTAACAATAGCGATCCCATATTTTATGTTAAAAGAAAAGAAAAATAACACAGATGCTAATGAAAGGGTGGCTAACCTTAAGGGAAATAGAATAGAATCAGAAGCACCTGATGAGGTAGATTTACATCACACTGTGACAAATAATGACACTGCTTTAAATGTATTCACAAAGCTATAGGTTCAGTATGCAGACACTATAGAGGTTAGTGATTGTTATGTATGTATGCAATTACCAGCATCAGTAGCGGAAGGTATTACCTAGCACCATTTACCATTAACATATGGTATTTCATGTAGTATATTAACTAGTTTATTTTATAGAACAAGAAAATTACAATATTATTTTTCAAATGTAGATGTGATTTTTTCAGAGGTTCCTATTCGCAAGAATACAAATCCAGTTCTTAGTACAGAAGATGCACAGTTTATGGGTTAATATTTCTTAACTATGAAAGCAATAGATATAGCAGAAGCACACAGAAACAATCTAACATGTTCATTATATGAAGAAGAAAAGGTATTTCTGAATTTAGTAGAGGAAAGGAGACAGGACTTCCAAAGAAAGGCTTCTGAAAAGAAACCTCAGATTCCTTAATGGGCTGAGAAAGAGGAAATGTATACAGCTGGCAAGACTCATGCTGCCATGTCCCTAGATTTTGAAAAGAAAGGGAAGATCTGCCTCCACAGATTCAAGACTGACTATAACAATGTATTTATTGGTTCCAGTGAATGTGAACATAACTTTTTGGTTATTGGAGGATGGGGACTCAAAGGGGGAACAGATCCAGTATTTCCTGGAGTTTATTATGTGTGCGGGAATAAAGCTTATTTTAGGCTGACTGTACGATGGTATGAAAGTTGCTATTTTGGAATAGTATTCCCTATAGTCTATCATGTAAAATTATTAGGGGTGGTATTTACTAGCCTATGTGAATGTGTGTGTGTTTATGGGCCCAGGTGAGTATATGGTGTTTGAGTACCCGAGGTTGGGATTAGAGTAGAGATAGGTGGTGTACAGTGAAATAATTTTATTCTCAAATTAATATGTTTCTTTTTGACCTCGCTACTAGTTCGGATTTGGGCCTCTGAGAGAGGGTGAAGCCTGCACTACACGTGTCCCATACAGATGCGCAGTAATGACAAGTCAGGAAGCCGTGATGTAGTACTTGAAACCAGTCCAAGGCCATCATCGCTACATGGCCTGGGAACTTGATGGACATCCTGAGAGCTGAATGGAAATGAATATCAAAAGTATACATGTAGGCGATGCTGACAGCGGAGTGCCCCGCCTCCGGCTAGTCAGGTGTCCGAAAGTCCCCACGCCCAACTCCGGTAATGGCGACTCGTGAGCGGCGTTAGCGGTGTCTCTCTTCGCTTCTCCTCGTTTCTTTGATCCAAAGTGCTGACATCGTCCGGGGGCCTCCGGAGTGCTGCTGCAACCTGGGAGAGCGAGGCTGATGCAGGCGTTCCTCGGGTGAAACCGGAGCTCAGAGCTGTCGAGTGCATGAGGCAGGGGAGACCTGTATGCTGAAATTAACGGCAGTGAGGGCGGCGCTCGAGATAGGAGACACGAGACAGGAGTCAGGAGCTTCGAGCCAGGAGTTGTTTGCACCGTTTTAGAGCCACACCAGCTTAGATATCAAGACGGAAGGAGTGTCTGAGTGAGTAATGACCTGCCTTTGCTAAATGCGTTTTGGAGCACTTCACTTGGACTGCACTATACTGGCATTGGCGTTATATTATAACTACAAATACTATCTGTAATTATATGATTTAGCCTTTGCCCTTTTTTGCCAATATTTGCCTGTATTCGCTATCAGAACGCTTTTAAAACGCCTTACAACACCGTTTCTTTGCTAAGGCTTAGCAAGATCTGACTTCAAGATATTTCTGCTTGGCAAAAAATATGGGCAAACCTCTAAAAAACAGCGGGGCAGTTAAAAACGACAACACAGCCCGTCAAAAAAAAATTCAAACTCGCTTAGCCCAAGTGAAGGAAGCAAGGCAAACCGCCAGCCTGCCCCAAAAGGATGACGAGCCGGCACGTACTCCATCCCAAGACAGCACTTTCGAGAGCTCTGAAGAGGAGCTCACTCCGGAGACATTGTTAAGAACTAAGGAACCCCAGGAGCTTCATAGGGCAGACGAACTTCAGCAGTCCAGTGAGCTCGGTAGCGCAGGTACAGTCGCAGATGTTCCCAATGATAAAAACAGCCTTTCTAAGCAATTTCCGCTATTTTTCAAAAAAGCAACCTTGCCATCACCAGTCTCCAACCCTAGTCCACCAATAAGGACCACAACCAAAAGCAGTTCAACGGACTGGGGCCAGACAACGGAACCATTAGGCATCCTACCCGCAAGACAGGAGCTATCTCCAGAGTATCGCTTAATAGCAGGGGGGGACTTGGCTCCCGCTCAAGCGCAAAAAAGAGAACAAAAGCCGAATCGTGCACAAGAAAAAGATCAAAACCTAAACCAGGTTAATAAAATACATACGGGCCGCGAGACGCCGACTCCAACAGCTGTTGAAAAATCAAATGGAGGCTTACCAACAGCAATTGCCCCACACTCCGACTCCTTTGGGCCAGAAAATCCATTTGTAGCTCCTGTCCCCGCGTTAGTATCAGTACCAATAGCGGTCTCAGCTCAAGGGGAGACCTCATCTCCGATTACATCCCCCAAAGCCACCGAGTCCACAGCTGCTCAGCTTAATTCCATCTTAAGCTTTGAGAAATGTGAGAACAGCGATGCAAGACAATTAGACATCAAAGACCTTCTTAATCTGATTATAGAGGAAATTCGCGAAATGAAGAGGGCCCAGAAAATTGAGACGCCTCATTGCACCAACGATTGGGGAAAATCGAAGAGGTGATGCAGGGCTTCCCCATCAGACTCCAGGAAGCAGAAGCCAGAGTCTCTCTTCTTGAGGATCAGATTACCTCGGTGTCCAAAGAGATGAAAGCAGCTACGATTAAAGAGAGACATCTCGAAAACAAGCTTGAGGAGCTTGAAAATCACTCACGAAGGTCAAACTTGCGGATAGTTGGAGTTCCAGAGGGAATTGAACAGTCTCAGCCTATGCAATGGGTGGAATCTTTTATTAAACAATCTGTTCTCCCGGAATTTGAAGGAGACCTCTCTATCGCAAGGGCTCACCGAGTACCAGCACAACCTTTTCCGAACTCTCCAATTCCACGAACAATTCTGGTGAACTTTATGGACTTCCGAGTAAAAGAGAGAATCTTAACAAGAGCAATTCAGCAGAGGCAGTTTTCCTTAAATGCTACAACCAAGTGTCAAATTTTTTCTGACATGAGTGCCTCTGCTGCTCGTAAAAGAAAATAATTTGTTAAGCTCTTACAGCTCTTTAAAACATATGGTGCCCAAGCCTCTATCGCACAACAGTCCAAACTAAAAGTCCTTGTCAAGGGCAAGTTCTTTTTGTTTTCAGATCTGGACGAGGCCCAGGCTTTGCTAAAGGAAATCTCAAGGGGAGTTTAAATTTATTTGATAAAAAACCCCGTTATGATCCATAATTTATAGGCAGGGTTGGGATGGGCGTGGGGATGTAGGTCACTAAGGGTGTAGGGTCAAGACACCCCAGGGCTTTTGTAGGGTGGGAGAAATGTGGTTAGCGGGGTCCGTAGGGATCATCCACATTGTAGGGTGGGGGGTTCTTTTTTCCTTTGGGGTGGGTGGGATAGTGGGCGTTCTGTATTCATTTTTGGCAAAGAGGGAAAAAACAGAGCAAGAGGTTTTTTTGAGTAAGGCTACAATTAGGATTTCTATAGCCAGACAAGGTAGAGATTTGGTCATAATTAGACGCATAGATGGTTAGGGAGTCCAACAAATGCAAGATTCTATCGGCCAATGTTAACGGTATATTGAATTAAAAAAAATACGGCGCCTTAATCAGATGGCTAGCTTCACTACAACCCCAAAATCTGTTTCTTCAAGAAACCCATTTAAAATCCAACTCCCCCAAATTGTTTATACCCAGAACCTTCTCGAAAGTTTTTTTTGCATCCTCAGGTTTTGCAGCTAGGAGTGTTGCAATCTATCTTTCTAATAAATTTCCCTGGGAGGTTATAGAAGTTCAGAGAGATTCGAAGGGGAGATGGATTTGGGTCGCAGTAAAGCTGTTTGGGAAGAGGCTCAATCTGGTTAACTACTATGGCCCTATAGTCGATGATGAGGGACCACTGATTCAAGTCTACAATTTATTATCTGGTGCTCCGGGACAGATAATACTCGGAGGAGATTTTAATTTTATACTGGATCCAAGTAAAGACACGACAAACAAACAGAGGGGTCAATTGAAACCGAACACTAAAAAAGCCTTGGAGACTATTATTGAGAGCTTCCAATTGGTTGATAGCTGGAGGGATAGGAATCCAGAGAAAGAATTTTTTACTTTCTATTCTCATCGCTTCCATACGGCATCTAGAATAGACTTTTTCCTTAGTTCCAGGTCTCTTCAGATCTTTGAAATAGGCATAGGTTGCAATCCTTTCTCTGACCATGCCTATATCACTTTGGAAATTAAAATCCATGAAGCAAATAGGGAGAGACCCAGGTGGTAGCTGGATCGCCTTCTTTTGCAGAATGAGGAATGGGTAAGAGGTTTCAGGATTTGGATTGGGGAATTCTTCCGGATAAACGAAAACACTGCTTCTCCCTTCTCTGTTTGGGGCGGATTTAAATCGACAGCCCGGGGTATGATAATTGCATATACAACCGCCCAATCTAAAGATCGAAGGAATAAGATAGCTCAATTACAGCTAGATATGGAGCAGGAGTACGCCCTTCAACTACAGTCTCTTCCCAACGAATATCTCCAAGCTAAAACAGCATTGAAAGATTTTTTTACCCTCGAAGAGGTTTGTAACTCCCAACTCTTCCAACAGAGGGTTTACAAGGAGAGTCAGCTGATCGGCAGACTCCTGGCAAACTCCACAAGAAAAAAACAGGAATCAGCCTCAATAACAAAAATATCAGATCCCTCTACTGGTCGGGAAATAGTCGATAGCTCTAGAATTGCCCAACTTTTTCAGGATCACTATACCCGACTTTATTCCACTGAGTACAAAATACAGAATAATTCAATCGAAGAATATTTTTCAACTCTAGTTCTCCCTCAGATATCCACAGAACGGGCTCTCAAGCTCGAAAGTCAAGTGGAGGGAGGCGAAATCTTGGCAGCCATTAAATCAACCCCAGGATCAAAAGCTTGTGGGCAAGATGGCTTTCCGATCGAGTTCTTCAAAGTGTTTGCAGAGGAGCTACTTGTTCCCCTGAGAAACCTGTTTAATTTTATAAAAGAAGGAGGCCAGGTCCCGTGCGAATTCAAAGAATCGATCATAATTTCATTCGTTAAAAAAGATAAAAATCCTGATGACATGAATTCATACCGGCCTATAAGTCTTTTAAATTCTGATTATAAACTTTTTATGAAGGTCTGGGCTGATCGCTTACTACCAGCTGCTCAGGAGGTCATCCATAGAGATCAAACGGGCTTTATTGCGGGTAGATCAATGGCTGCCAATACCCAATTCTTAATACAGGCATTAGAGTATATCAATATAAACCATATCCCCGCTAGTATCATAATGGTCGACGCGGAAAAGGCTTTCGATCTTGTAAATTGGAAGACTTTATTTTTTACTCTAGGTCAATTTGGGTTCCCCTCTAAGGTGGTAGGAATGCTAAACAATATCTATCAGGATGCTACAGCCAAACTCGTAATAAATGCTACCTGTGCAGGAATGATACGAATTAAGCGGGGAACGAGACAAGGCTGCCCACTTTCCCCTCTACTTTTTACCTTCTTTATAGAACCCCTGGTTTTAAGTATCCGTAATAATGCTGCTATTCATCCCCCTATCCCAGATATGTCTAAACTTAAGTTGTTTGCCGATGATATTATTTTATATTTGGCCCCTAATAGGTCTAACTTCGAGGAGGTCTTGGGTGAATTCTCTCAATTTGAAAAGATAGGTGGCTACAGAATCAATGCAAATAAAACTGAAGTTCTTGCCTTGAACACGGATATCGATCCCTTCCCTAATTCCTTAAAATCACAGGCAGCCAGGACCAACCCTATAAGATATCTCGGGATCTATGTCTCCTCACAGTTTTCCCAACTTTATGATTTAAATTATTTAAGAATGAAGACAAAAGTAACGAAATTACTGGATCAATGGTCACTTCTTCCATTATCGATAGTAGGGCGTGTATCTTTGATTAAAATGTCGATACTTCCCCTTTTGATCTTTTTATTCACGAACGTCCCTATTAAAATTAACCAGGTATTTTTTAGGGAAATAGATATGCTTTTTAGGCAATTCATATGGGAGAAGAAAGCCCCCCGAGTTAAATTGAATATCCTTCAACTACCAATAGATCAGGGGGGACTTGCACTCCACACATTAAATCTTACTATGAAGCCGCCCTCCTTGACCTTGTATCAAGACTGTTAGGATCAAGTTCCTGCAGAGATACTTTTTTTATCAATAGAATGTTGTCAGAAATCGGTTCATCCACTCCAGTGTTTTTAAAGACTGCCAAACTTCCAATGAAAAGTCGATATAACATTTTAAAGGACTTCCTTTTTAGACTACAGGCAATTTTTAGGGGCATGAATTTGACGGGTTTTCTATATCTCAAATTAAAAGAATGCGCCGGCCTCGGTCTCCAGTTACAAGCTGGTCATAATATTTTATGGGAAAACTCCGGCTTAACCCAATTGAGACATTTTATAATACAGAATAGACCAATTTCCTGGCAGGAAATATTGGCCAGGGTAGGGGCTCGTCGGAAACCGGCCTATTTTGAATATCTCCGCTTAGTCTCCTGGTTTAGAAGCTATGGAGGTATAAATGAATCTCCCAACCAGCTGTCAACTGCACTTTATGGAGCTAAACTTCGAGGGATTGGTAACTGGTACAAGCTCATCCATAAACAACTGCATCCTCCTATAATCCAGAAACATCTGGAAAAAATACTCCGGGAAACTGACTGCAGCTTGTCCGAAAGGGAGTGGGAGTGGGTCAGCCACTCTGGTGGCAGAGCACTTCGTGCTGCAAACTACAAGAGGATGGCCTTTCTCTCTAGGTGGCTGGCCTATTTGACACCCTCTACTTTAAGCAAAAGGTTTCCAGATGTAGAAGACAGGTATTTTCGATGCGCCAAACCTGGGGAAGGCGGATGGCACCATACCTTTTTTGTATGCCCCGGGCTGAGGTCTTTTTGGGAAGCAATCTTTTCCGACATCGAGCGCGCAATCGGGAACACTATTCCGATTGCAGCTGAGACTGCTCTATTCGGTTGTTGCAAGGGAGATTTACAATTGTCTAATCCAGAAAGAATTTTTATTTTTATTGCCTGTGCGGTTGCTCGCTCTTTAATTTTGCAAAATTGGAGATCAAATGCAGCCCCCTCCCACTTGAAATGGATTAATAAAATGAAAAGGGTTAAAAAATTTGAGGAGGCTTATGCTAAGAGGGTTGGAGCTGTAAAAAAATATGAGCGAAATTGGAAGTTTTTTGAAAAACTGGAGAAGACTTAACCCTTTTTTTTTTTTTTCTCTTCTCTTCTTTCTCTCCCTCTTAAGAATACACTTGCACTTTGTTCGGCAATTGTTTTTAAAACATTGGATGTGGTGTATCGCTTTTTATTCGGATTATCATGAGTATCATGATGTTGAATTCTTTTGACTACAATTTTTTTTTTAGTCTACCTTGTCTTGCACTTGCACTTTAAATGGCTTAAAGTACTGTATTTTTGCTATTTTGCATTTGGTATATTGCACTTTTTTCTGAAGTGATCTACTATTTAGATGGCTTTCCTTCAGGAACGTATTCAGCACTTTATAGAAATTTCTAAATGTATGCTTATATATTGATCATTAGTTGCCAATATTAGTGTTATTATTAATGCTCAGCACTTGCACTTTAGTGGTGTTTTACATATATGTACTCTTGCTGCTATACACTAAGCATATCGTATTTCTTATTAGTGTTTTTTTCTCATTGTACTTTACACTTCCAAGCCATACTATTTAAGTAACGAACGCTAATTGTACTCTGTAATGTCTTGTGTTATCTACCTCTTGCTCTGCTCAATAAAAAAAAAAAAAAAAAAAAAAAAAGTATACATTTGTCTGATAAAGAAGTGAATACGGGTGGGAAATGAAGCTTGGGAATAAGAAATAAGGGGCGGGAACATTAAACAAAGAACCAAAGAAAATTATTAAAACTTAGCATGGTGTGAAGAACATCCCCCCTTGCTGGTCCAATCAGAATTAAGAGTTTTATAAAATTGAAACATTAGTGGGTGGTGCATGCCATTAGAAAGGTATAATTGAGGTATTTTAGTTTGTTAGAGATTGCGGCTCGTAATGCTGAGATGCAGAAAGACTGGGATGCTGTCCGAGAGCTGAACGGATGCGGAAGAAGATTCGATTTGCAGACTTAGAATTTGAGCCAATTAATTAGAAGAACATCGTGGAAGAATCACGGAGGGAATAAAGCAAATAATTAGAAGAAGATTGTGGAACAATCGAGGAGGAAGATAGTGTTAGAGAGGGGTGCGACGCAGGCGTCGGATCTAGAAGAGGCCATCTATCCTGTCCTAAATCCTGTCCTGAAACTTGTCCTGATGTCTTTGTCACCTGCTCTTTCCCAGGGGACCTGTCATTGTACTGCTCTCTCTATCTTCTTTTTTCAGAGCACTGTCATGTTGAAACCTCATTCTAATATAGGTGACTGATTATTGAAAAAATTGATTTTTCCTCCTTGAGAAAACGGAGTTCGTTCTGTATTCTTGTGTGGCTCACAGGAATTAACTAGATAAACATTTAAAACTTCTCCCGAGTCTTTGGTTATTTCAAATATGGTAAGGAATATAAATACCTCTAATGTCATTTCACCATCAACTAGTTCCAACTAATAGGTCCATTGACCAGAGGAAAGAACTTTTTGATCAGTGAAAGATTAGTTACAATTTTGACAGGTAACTAATCTCATAAAAGCATTAACATTTTTTACCCCCAGCGGTATTGACTAGCCTATGTGAATGTGTATGTGTTTATGGGCCCAGGTGAGTATATGGTGTTTGAGTACGTTAGGTTGGTAACCCACTGGATCAGTTTTCTGCTACCAGAAAACTGATCCAGCAGAGCTATGGTTATTATTGACTAGTTTGGTGATTATTGATTAGTGAATTCATGTTCTAACAAACCCGTTTTGTATTTTGTTTTATGTTGTCTGGAAATTCCCAGGAAGTGAATAGCGGGTGGTGAATGGAAGCCACACTGCAGTGAGGTTATTCATCTGTTGGAGTAGCACTGAGAAGCTATGCAGGGCTGGCAGCGTTAATTTAGGGACTATTTTCTGTGTAAGAGGGAGAGTGATTGATAGCAAAGAGTTCGCTGGTAAAACGTTAGTCTTATATCACCTAGAATGAGTAACAGGTTCATCTGAGCTTGAGTGAAGAGTAAGCAGAAGGTTTTACTCGCAGTGTATGTAGAGTAAGCGGTAGGTCTTACTCGTAGCAAAAGAAATCATCTGTCCTTTGGTTTTAGCAGGACAGACAGAGTAGCGAATGTTTTTACGTTGTTATTAATGATAATTTGACGCAAAGTTGTAAGAAAATAAGTTTTTCGTGTTACCTTGTGAAGGGAGGGTCAGTTGCCGGGATCGCACTGACGTCACAGAGGGCCGCTCTGGGATTGGTTGAAACAGTGGGTGTGTGACTGACACAAATTTGTAAAGGAGGGGTCAGTGGTGAGGAGTGATACTGACGTCACAAAAAGGCAGCACTAGTATTGGCTAAACTAATTGCATAAGATTGAGCTTGATTGGATGAAAGAATAGTAGCCGCGCAGGGATTGGTGAAACCCCGAGTGTGAGCAAGAATCTAATTGGTTTTCAAAAATAGAAGCCATTATAGTATTGGACAGTGGAGTTTGTATATGGAAATACGATCTGACATTAATAGGGAATCGGCCAGATAGGAGATATTTAGGATTCGCAAGAGATGAATATATAAAAAGATCACCATCTAAAATGTATGGAGAAAAGAGAAAAATGTCGTTTATGCAGAAAATTAAAAATTATTTAAAAAAATGATCAACCCATTAAGACTAGAGAGGGAATTCTTATCCCACTGCCAAAGACACCTGCCTCATTTATGATGATGGAGAGGGGCTACCATACCTGTGTGAGGTTAGAAAATTGGATTGAATACACTAAAAATGCTGGAGTGTTAGCTTTTCCAGGAAATGGTACGTTCAATGGGAGAATCCTCCACAATTTAAGAATGCGGATGAATGAATTAGAGCCTAGACCCAGATTAACACAATATGAGGCATTAGAAGAATGGGAAACTGACTCATCTGAGCGCAGACAGATCCAGGAGTAGTAGGAGTTATAGAAGATTTTTCCCTAGACAAATGCGTGATTAACGAGAAAACCAGATGAAACAATGGAGACAAGCAATGATTACGGAAGGACTGCATCCTGTATTAATGGCTGAGGACCAGTCAGGGAGCAATTGTACAGAGAAAACTAAGCATTTAACAAGGAAAGGTTGTGGCGCATCAGAAGATGAATATATGGAGGACATCCTAAAGAAAAATCCTCCACCATATCAGGAGGGACTGAGTAGAACTACCCCAAGTGCCCCTGTTTTGGGAATACCTTTGGTTCCACAAGTGATACATGATTCAATGAATGGAAGGGTACGTCAGGATAAGGAAAGAGAAGCGATAAATAAAAATAGAGACGAATTAATACAGAACATAACCCAATTCAATACACACCCTGAAGCATTGACTATACCAGTGACTATAGGTCCCGTTGTTTCATTGTATGAGGATAAGGTGATTTGTCCCAAACCACCAGTTATGACCACTCCCATAATCGAACCTAGAAAAGAAAATATAATAATTGACAATCAAGCCAGTGAATGCGATTCGGTAATTTCATTAATGGATTTGCTGATAAGAGGACAGATAAATGAAACCCCAAAAAGAAGTACACTTAGCTGTTCAAAAGAAATATGATTAGAAACCTCTACAGGAACCAAAAGTGCCACAATAGTATCCTCGAAAGAATTAGAGAGATGGGCATAGGGAATAAACAAACCGAACCAACAACCAAAGATTTTAGATATTTACAAGTTGAAAGTGGAACTGGAAGAAATGATAGCTGGAAACGTGGTACTAGATAGACTAAATACTTACAGTGAAGAAGAGTTACTGTTCATTTGTAGAAGTATCACCAGAAATGCAAAAATATTTCATGAAAAAATGACAAATCGTGCCTCTGAAATGGGTATTGAAATAGGGAGATCAAAGGTATTACAGAAACCATATAGAGCAGAGTTTACTGATAAGGATTTGGAAAACATGAATGTATCCGGAAGAAAATTGCAGATCAAGGAATTAATGACCATCTTAACAAAAATGGGGAGAATTAGACAAGTGGAAAGCTAGGTGGATGAGGAAAAAGGAAGAAGCACAGGCAGGTCGAACAACGTCTGAATTCTTGTTGAAAGAAACAGGAAGGCTTATGAGATTATGCCCAAAGAGAGAAGTTCCAGGAGGGGGATATGTACATGTTCCGTGGACTCGACAAGATATTTTGTCATTTACTAATTATTTTCCAAAGTTAAAAGCAAAACCAGTTGAATGGTACAGGCAAGTTGAGAGGTTTGTGAAACTGTCTACGTTTTTTTTTAAAGATTTGGATGGTTTTTTTGACATAGTAGTGCCTGCTGATTTACGGACAGAATGTAAAATAACAGTTGTTTGGCCTAGTGATGAGTACCCAAGAGATGAAAAAACGGGAACCCTTTAGAAGAGGTAATGAAGAAATATCACCAGGTGATCACTTTCTTGAAAGGGAAAATTCCACCAAAAGAAACAGATTGGGTATAGATAGAGAGAACAACCCAAGACATAAATGAGTCTGTACATGCTCATTATGAACACCTCTTATAGGTAGTCAAGCAGTATAGCGGATTTGAGAACATTGGAGGTAAAAAGTATGGCTCATTTTCTGTATCGGTTTGTGTCTGGGTTAAGACCAGAGATTTCACAAATGATTCAACAGCACATGTTGTGCTGGCAGGGAAAACCTGCTGATGAGATTCTAAAATATGCCAAATATTGTGGAGACGATATTGAGAATAGACTTAAAAGGTTGTAAGAAAAGGTAATGTGGGCACAAGTGAAATTGGCAGAACATCAAGAGCTTAAATTAAATAGTCAGAATGATGAGCAAGCGAAAGGACAGGGCCAGAATGATAATAATGGGGGAAAACTAAGAGGGTGAATGAGTAGAGTGGAAGCGAAGAAGAAATTTCCTTGTCGTGGGTGTGGAAAATTGGGACATTGGAAAAACGAATGTAAAAATATCCAGAATAATAATGGCCGAAATCAAAATTTTAATGCACAGACACAGAAGGAGGTAATAATGAGTCAATCGCAGAAGGTTGTTAATCAACAGAGTCAGTTGCCACTGCCCCTATGCCAAATTCTGTGAACAGAGCAAAGTACAGTATGGACACCACATTTCCATGAGAGACTGGTAAGAAAAAGTTTGTAACTTCACAGTTTCTTTTGCAGGACAGTCACCTTTATGGAGATGATCAATGACTGAGCCTGAGGGAGGAGGAAGAGGAGAGCGTACTTGCCGCATCCTTACCGGTAGATCAGTCAGGTCCATATATTGATGGGGAAGGTTGAAGGGAAATATATTACCTTTTTATTGCACAATGGTGCTACCTGTTCTACTGTAAGAACAGCAGACATCCCAAACCTACCCCTCTCGGGAGAAGCCATCCAAGTAGTAGGCGTTTCAAATAAACAGATTAGAACCCCAGTCACAGAACCCATGGAGGTGCGCATTGGGAATTTCAGAGAAATGAACACATTTGAAGTGTGAGATTCTAGTCCAGGAAATTTGCTAGGAAGAGACTTATTGTGCAAAATGAACTACACAATTTTTTGCACACCTGATGGTGTTGCAATTCAGACCCCTGATGAAGACGGTGTCTATAAACTAATGCTGGCAAAACAGGGCTCAGAAGTAGACAAGATGTATGAAATTATGACATAAGATGATTTACCAGATGGTGAATCCAGAGGTGTGGGATTTCACTGGAAAAGAAGTAGGGTTAATGACAAATGTGGACCCATTGAATGTGACTGTAAAGGAAGGTGCAGTCTACCCAAATACTAGGCAATACAAAATTAGTCCTGAATTTAAGCAGGTGTTGCAGCAGAAATTGATCAAATGGTTAAGCAAGGCATTTTAAAAGAAATAATGAGCAGTCCTTGTAGTTCACCTATAATTGGCATTAAGAAACCTAGCGGAAAATACCGGATAGTGCAAGATTCATGAAACATTATTAAGATCGTTGTGCCTTGTTGCCAAATATTACCAAATCCAGCAGTAGTTCTGTATCAAATACCATGGAATGCAGGATAGTTTACTGTAATTGATTTATGCCAAGCATTTTTCTCCATTCCTTTGCACCCAGACAGCCAGTATCTTTTTTCATTTAAGTTTAAGGACTGTATTTTAGTATGGAATCAAGTTCCTCAAGGGTATGCAGAAAGTCCATCAAATTTTGAAAAAGTGTCTAGAGACACTAGTAATGCCCAGATATTCAGTTCTAGTTCAATATATCGACGACTTGCTAGTGGCATCAAAGTCGCGAGATGATTGTGTTACTTATTCAATTGCCTTGTTAAATCATTTGGCTGATGGAGGACACATAGGTGTCGATTCCAATCCTGGAAAAACCGGGTACGAATCGTCGGACGGAGCGTTTTCTCCGTCCGACCCGTACCCGGGAAAAAAACCTTACAAACCCGCAAGTACGATTCGTACAGAAACACCGTTTCCGTACGATTCGTACAAGACACCGACCGGCAAAAAATAACATACAAATAGGATCCGGGACACCGCGGAGGTGACATCCGGACGGAGTCAGGCAGCGTTTCACGAACCAGCAAGTACGATTCGTGCCCACGTCACTCCGCACGGATAATATTTTACGGCAGCCAAAAACTGCCGGGAAATCAGGACGACGCGCAGAAGGAGCACCTGTACGCGTCGGACAGCCATGGACCCCAACCTACGTGTCATCTCGGCCCTCATAGCAGTGCACCTGGTGTACAGGAACCGACGCAGACGCTGCAGAAGGTCAGAACAACACCCAGGGGCAAAGGGGGGGCAGGAAACATAACCCCCACCCAAGTCAAAATTCATACATGCCCTGTACATACCTGACCCCCAGGGCATGGTCACTTCGGGGGGCGGGGGCGTCTCCACCAAGGCCTGCGTCCGCCACAACGGAAGTCGACATGGACGCGAACCAGCAACACAACAATTGTTGTACGCACCGTACCCACGCCTTAAGAGCATGGGTACGGGTCGTACCACGCCCACCCCTACGTCACCCCAACAATGGTGGTACAGCCCGTACCCATGCCTTTGGGACGTGGGTATGGACCGTACCGCCATTGTTGGGGTGACGTAGGGGTGGGCGTGGTACGACCCATACCCACGCTCTTAAGGCGTGGGTACGGGCCATACCCCTACATCCCCCTAACAATGGCGGTACGGCCCGTACCCATGACTTTGGGACGTGGGTACGGGCCGTACCGCCATTGTTGAGGTGACATAGGGGTGGGCGTGGTACGACCCGTACCCACTCTCTTAAGGCGTGGGTACGGGCCGTACCCCTACGGCACCCCAACAATGGCGGTACAGCTTGTACCCATGCCTTTGGGACGTGGGTACAGGCCGTACCGCCATTGTTGGGGTGACGTAGGGGTGTGCGTGGTACGACCCTTACCCACGCACTAAAGGCGTGGATACGGGCCGTACCCCTACGTCACCACAACAATGGCGGTACGGCTCGTACCCATGCCTTTGGGACGTGGGTACCAGCCATACCGCCATTGTTGGGGTGACGTAGGGGTGGGCGTGGTACGACCCGTACCCACGCTCTTAAGGTGTGGGTACGGGCCATACCCCTATGTCACCCCAACAATGGTGGTACGGCTCGTACCCATGCCTTTGGGACGTGGGTACCAGCCGTACCGCCATTGTTGGGTTGACGTAGGGGTGGGCGTGGTACGACCCGTACCCACGCACTAAAGGCGTGGGTACGGGCCGTACCCCTACGTCTCCCTAACAATGGGGGTACGGCCCGTACCCATGCCTGTGGGACGTGGGTACGGGCCGTACCGCCATTGTTGGGGTGCCGTAGGGGTACGGTTCGACCCACGCCTCAAGAGCGTGGGTACGGGTCGTACCACGCCAGTGGACAGACACATAGGGGTGTGTGGCCATCAGCCCCAGCAGTGCCCAGACACAGGAGGGGTGGGTGCAGAGTCCTCCCAGCAGTGCCCAGACACAGGAGGGGTGGGTGCAGAGTCCTCCCAGCAGTGCCCAGACACAGGAGGGGTGGGTGCAGAGTCCTTCCAGCAGTGCCCAGACACAGGAGAGGTGGGTGCAGAGTCCTCCCAGCAGTGCCCAGACATATGAAGGGTGGGTGCCTATCACTCCCAGCAGTGCCCAGACACAGGAGGGGTGGGTGCAGAGTCCTCCCAGCAGTGCCCAGACACAGGAGGGGTGGATGCAGAGTCCTCCCAGCAGTGCCCAGACACAGGAGGGGTGGGTGCAGAGCCCTCCCAGCAGTGCCCAGACACAGGAGGGGTGGGTGCAGAGTCCTCCCAGCAGTGCCCAGACACAGGAAGGGTGGGTGCGGAGTCCTCCCAGCAGTGCCCAGACATATGAGGGGTGGGTGCAGAGTCCTCCCAGCAGTGCCCAGACATATGAGGGGTGGGTGCCTATCACTCCCAGCAGTGCCCAGACACAGGAGGGGTGGGTGCAGAGTCCTCCCAGCAGTGCCCAGACACAGGAGGGGTGGGTGCAGAGTCCTCCCAGCAGTGTCCAGACACAGGAGGGGTGGATGCCTATCACTCCCAGCAGTGCCCAGACACAGGAGGGGTGGGTGCAGTGTCCTCCCAGCAGTGCCTAGACACAGGAGGGGTGGGTACAGAGTCCTCCCAGCAGTGCCCAGACATATGAGGGGTGGGTGCCTATCACTCCCAGCAGTGCCCAGACACAGGAGGGGTGGGTGCAGAGTCCTCCCAGCAGTGCCCAGACATATGAGGGGTGGGTGCCTATCACTCCCAGCAGTGCCCAGACACAGGAGGGGTGGGTGAAGAGTCCTCCCAGCAGTGCCCAGACACAGGAGGGGTGGGCGCAGAGTCCTCCCAGCAGTGCCCAGACACAGGAGGGGTGGGTGCAGAGTCCTCCCAGCAGTGCCCAGACACAGGAGGGGTGGGTGCAGAGTCCTCCCAGCAGTGCCCAGACACAGGAGGGGTGGGTGCAGAGTCCTCCCAGCAGTGCCCAGACATATGAGGGGTGGGTGCCTATCACTCCCAGCAGTGCCCAGACACAGGAGGGGTGGGTGCAGAGTCCTCCCAGCAGTGCCCAGACATATGAGGGGTGGGTGCCTATCACTCCCAGCAGTGCCCAGACATAGGAGGGGTGGGTGCAGAGTCCTCCCAGCAGTGCCCAGACACAGGAGGGGTGGGTGCAGAGTCCTCCCAGCAGTGCCCAGACACAGGAAGGGTGGGTGCAGAGTCCTCCCAGCAGTGCCCAGACATATGAGGGGTGGGTGCCTATCACTCCCAGCAGTGCCCAGACACAGGAGGGGTGGATGCCCATCACTCCCAGCAGTGCCCAGACACAGGAGGGCTGGGTGCAGAGTCCTCCCAGCAGTGCCCAGACACAGGAGGGGTGGGTGCAGAGTCCTCCCAGGAGTGCCCAGACATATGAGGGGTGGGTGCCTATCACTCCCAGCAGTGCCCAGACACAGGAGGGGTGGGTGCAGAGTCCTCCCAGCAGTGCCCAGACATATGAGGGGTGGGTGCCTATCACTCCCAGCAGTGCCCAGACACAGGAGGGGTGGGTGCCTATCACTCCCAGCAGTGCCCAGACACAGGAGGGGTGGGTGCAGAGTCCTCCCAGCAGTGGTCAGAGACATGGTGGTGTGTACACCATCCTACAAGTAGCAAGACTCCATGGGTGCATGAAGGCATACACAAAGTGCGACTATATTGAGAGTGGCATGCCAACACGTGACTGACAGCAGTGTCCTACTCCCATGAGGGTGGATGTCCATCCCCCACTGCATGACACACCACATGTGGGTGTGATGACATATGACACATGCTTACCCACCCCTGGCACTGGCAGCACAATACACACACTGAGAGCATGCAACAAGACTGTATATTCATGTGCCACCCTACTAAACTAAGAGACCCAAAGGGAACACACACTCTCACGCACATTCCAGGACTGATAGGAATGTACAGGTGCTGGGGCAGCCAACAAGTTGGTGCCTCCCATGGAAGGAAAAGGGTGGAGTACCCACAGATACAAAGCCCACAATTGTCAGACAGGTGCCCAAAGACCCTGCAGAACACGTAACACATGTGTGCGAGGCTGGGAGTACACACATGCATAGTGCGTAAAGGGAACATGTTCACATGAAGTCATGTCAATATACTCCATACACAAGTACAGTTACCACCAAGGATGCCACAAATGATGCAGGTGGAGACATTGCCGAGCATGCATGTCCAAAGTTGAAGGGATCCGTCACACACCCAGGCAATGTAGACAGAGCTCAGCACAACAATTTGGAAACAACCTGCAGGGAAGATGTCAGGGTCCACACAGGAAGGAACACACCTTGGGTCAATGTCACCATACAGTAAGAGCTTACATGACCAAAGATTTTTTGCAGATACCTTGTGATGGCACACAGATACCAGGGTACACCCCATGAGCAGCACAATACAACATTTCCCAGACACCTAACACATTATCACCACCCCAAATCATGGAGCAGCACCACCAACAGCAAGACCAGTAAAGCATTTGTGTGCAAATGAAAAACAAAATGCTTTATTCAGCATGAAAAATCATAGCTAAAGAAATGTCAACTATATACAGGGCCCATAGGCCAGGCCATGTTTGAAGTCCTGGTGGGGGACACTTGGGGACGCGTCTCCCCTAGCTTGCCTACACAGTTCACACTTCCATATCATCCACAGAAGGGGGGGGCATCATGTGGGGGGAAGGACCAGGCACCGCAGGGACAGGAGGGGCAAGGGTAGGTGTCGTGGGTGCAGGGACGGATGACTCCACCACAGGGGGTGGGGCAGCGCCAAAGGTGGTGGTTAGGATGGCGCTGCACACGGTCACAAGGTCTTCCAGCGTCTCCCCTGCACCCGAATGAACCACAGGCCCCAAGGAGGGGGGGGGGTCGGAGGGAGGGGTTGCAGCGCTACTGGGGGTGGGTGTGGACAGGGGGGGACTCAACTACCCTGGCCGGGCACTGCCTCCACCGCTTGTGGGGTGGTGCCACACTGGGGCTGAGGGACACACTGGCCACGAAGGACTCCTTATCTGACAGTTGGCCAGGAGAGCTAAGGGGAGTGGTTTTGGAGGAAGTGGGTTGTAAGGACTGCGCACTCCCACTGTGGCTGCGTGGCTGCGGTTTGCCCCCCGACCCAGTGGCTGTGCCTACTTCCCCCTGTGTGTGCGTGACAGAAGGTGTGCGCTTGGCCTTCCCTGGTGGTGTGCTGCCTGTGTCTGGTGGGGTGCGTGCATGGGGATGTCTGGGTGTGCGTGGGACAGGCATGGGAGTGGGAAGTGTGGATGGTGCAGGGGTAGGGGGGGACGGAGCGCTGCTGGAGATCCACTGCTGCAGTCAGTTACGAGTCTATGGACCTCAGCAACATCCGTTGGTCCGACATCGCTGCTGACATGCCCTCCATGTACGACACCATCTGTGTCAGCAGTGTGGTGTGGCCATGGAGGACATTAATCAGCGATGTCTGACCAACCTGCAACTGCCGCAGAATGTCCACAGACTCGGCATTGACGGCAGCAGGGGAGACAGGGGCAGGGGGTGCGGTGCCTGGCACGAAGGAGACATGTTGTCGCCTAGCACAGAGGGAAGGGACCCGAGCAAGTGGGAGGCCGGTGATGGGAATGGAGGGGGCGGCGAGAGATGGAGTGCTGCCTTCAGCTCTGGGAGCAGCCTCCGCCCCCTCTGGGAGCTCAGCCTCGGACCCGTCAGCGTCATAGTCGGTGGTGGGACTGGACAGGTCCTCCGCCTCACTCCCCTCGGCCTCCCTGCCACTCGCTGCACCAGACTCGCCTGCACTGGTGGCACCGGTGCTGGATCCCTCCTCAAGGTCCGTGCCAGTGTCTCCCTCGGTTTCCCCCGACGATGCTGTGGGCAAGGTGAAGAGACAGGAATAATCAGACACCTGTATACATATGACACATGATTCAAAACTACATAGCTCACAGTGCATAGCATGAAAAACAACATGAGTAACATCTACAATACTACGCACATATGTAGGCCCTGCACCACACAGTTGGTTTACCCACCATGCCACTGTGAAACAATGGAGAGCATGACACAACAGCAAATGACTTGATATCAAATTAGACAGAGGAGCCAGTCTCTGGGGACAGTCGAGCACAGCATCTGGACCACACACCGTTGCCAAAAAAGGGATGAGCAGGAACCATGTCTCCTAACTTTTGGCACATGCTGCTTAGCAAATACATTAAACCATGCCCAACATGACTGGGTCACTGCATGTTGAGTGTATGTTCAGACAATCATCACACACAGGCCAGACCTGGCAAGGAGACATAAGGTTTGGACATGTAGGCCTTCCCTGCACAAACCCCACCCTACCTGAGACAATGTGATTGAGACAGAGGAAGTACTTACACCTCCTACTCGGGGATTACAAACATGCCCTTCAATAAATCCTGAGTGTACACAAAGTACCCCTCGTGCGCCTGTCCACACATATAATTAACAAACAACCATCATCAGATAGTTGTACCAAGACACACAGGCACTGGCCACTGTGAGTATGCACAAGCCAAATTGGGTCACCCTGTACAGTGGACACATGTAGCACACTTTACGTAAATACAAATTAGGCCAGGGTGCAATGCCACAGAGCCCAACCTATGCTGAAGACACAGAGAATGTCCACAGTGTTGGATGACACACATGATACCTAGTACAAGGTGCCCCAGGGGACTGTAGTGGCCACACTCCTCCATGGTCCTGTATGGATATGACTGCAACAGAAGCGACCGTCCCTGCACTATGCATATCTCACACTCATGCACATCATGTCTGAGGGCACAACATTGGTCATGCATGCTGTAAGGCAGTACACTTTAAAGACACACTCCTATGTCGGGACTCAGCAGCAGTGCCAACTAACATGGACCCCACAATGACTGAACTGGCCAGGGCACAGGCAAGCTCACAACACATGTAACACACCACCCCCACACATGATGTAGCAAGCATTGGGCACTTGGATTAACTGCCAGCCTAGATAACCTTGTGCTAGAGTGACTACCCACTGCCCCGGGAACACATGTCAAGGAGGGGAAGGGAGGAAGAACAGCACGGGTTGACTTTGTGGAACAGGATATGCACTGCACATTTAAACCCTGGCAGTGTATCCATGCGACTGCGCACTTCCAAAGCTGGTGACACACAACAAACACACATGTACCTACCCCCTTCCTGCTGCTGCTTCTCCAGTAGGCGCCTATCCATCTCTGGGAAGACCACCGCCAGGACACGCTTCATTAGGTGGGTCAGTCGGCAACGCCTGCCGTGGGGGCGTGGTGGTGAGTCCCCCAGCAGGACCCGGGCAATCCTCCTGGCCCAGCACCGGATATCCTGCCAGCGTTTCCTCACCTGGGCCAGGCACCGCTTCCGACCCTCCACCGACCTCACGGCCCTGACGGCCGCCTTCCAGATCTCCCCCTTGGCATAGGTGCCTACCTGTGAGGATGACAAAGTGAGACAACATCAATACACCTGCTACATGTCACAGAGACACACATTTTAACAATTTGGCAGGTGTGAACAGGGCATAGTATGCAGCCAACTCATTGCACCTTTGTCATAGGGACATTATCCTCTGGGGAAGGCAAAATGCACTACGTGGCTTTTAAAGTACACAGGTGGCATGAGGGGTGCGACAGAATCAATGATCATGGCACACACTGTGCATCACAAGCTACACCAGGATTATGTGCAGCACCTCAAAGCAGTCACATGCCCCAGGCCACTGACACAACCTCAGCAGAGTACACAGACACACACAGGCACAGGACAATCACCTGCCATTGGCAACTGCGGGTACAAACCTTACTCTGCACATGTGCCACTTGACTGGGGGGTGTCACAGGTGTTGGGCTAGCCCAGCACATCAGACACACAGCACTGCTCCCTGCGCACAACACATGGGTAGGGTATATGCATCCCTCATGCATCTGGGCGGTAACACTCCACATGGACACTCACCCACCTGACAGGGGACACACACACCAATGTCCAGGGGACGAACACATCATTTGGACACTCTAACCACAGGTACACTCAACTCACACACATCTGTGGGTACAGTCACCTGTCACACTGGAGGGAACACAGAATCACATCAGGGCTGTAGAAACGACATTCCCAAGTGGATTAGCCAGGCTGAATGTGGCATGCACCATGCAGTGATTGTCACAGTAAGCACTATGCAAGTGAGGAGTGCAGACATGCACTACAGCATGCTCTGCATGGGAGACATGAGGCATTCCCCCCCTGGGACCCACTCTAAACTACATTGCATGTCTGTCACACCTGGACACAATGCCAGAAGTGACAGTCACAAAAAAGGGGCACAGTCTAAGCTAGTGGAGTCAGCACTCACCTGCTCCCCTGGTCTCCCATACAGGCTGGGGTACTGTGGGAGGATCACATCCAGCAATGCCACATTCTCCTCCAGGGTGAATGGCTGGGCCCTCTCCACAGACCTGGACATGGTGCCAGAGGAATCACGAGCAGCAGCAGTGGTGTGGAATGAAAGGTTGTGCAGGCAAGTGCTCTCTCATGGGACCTGGCTGCCTTATATTTGCCTTGCTGGCCTGTTTCATTTACAGGAGTACAGAGTGATTGGTCAATCTCATTTGCATCCTATGTTTCCTCCAATCCCTTTAAACCTACCCCAGTCAGTGGCTTTGCATGGTTTAAAAATTGAGCATGATGTCAAGTCAACAACCACTTTGCAACATAGTATATTGTCTCCAACCGACTCTTGCTGGCCACCTGATGAAAACATTTGAAATTGAAACTCGGTCTCCATGACAACCAGCATGCATTTAGGCCCTTATACTTGTCCCTCATGTGTCCCCTATGTAATTTCACTATACACACACTGGTACGGTGCGTTCCACGCCCCTAGGGCACCGCCACTCCAGTGATACGGTCCGTACACGCGTGTGTAGGGTCCGCATCACTATGGTTGTGCTGCCGTAGGCGTACGCCATAGGGATACGGTCCGTACAAGCGTGTGTAGGGTCCGCATCACTATAGTTGTGTTGCCGTAGGCGTACGCCATAGGGATACGGTCCGTACAGGCGTGTGTAGGGTCCGTATCACTATGGTTGTGTTGCCGTAGGCGTACGCCATAGGGATAAGGTCCGTACAGGCGTGTGTAGGGTCCGCATCACTATGGTTGTGTTGCCGTAGGCGTACGCCATAGGGATACGGTCCGTACAGGCGTGTGTAGGGTCCGTATCACTATGGCGTATGCCTACGGCAGCACAACCATAGTGATGTGGACCCTACACACGCGTGTACGGACCGTATCCCTATGGCGTACGCCTACGGCTACACAACCATGGTGATACGGACCCTACACACGCCTGTACGGACTGTATCCCTATGGCGTACGCCTACGGCAACACAACCATAGTAATGCGGACCCTACACACGCGTGTACGGACCGTATCCCTATGGCGTATGCCTACGGCTACACAACCGTGGTGATACAGACCCTGCACACGCCTGTATGGACCGTATCCCTATGGCGTACGCCTACGGCAACACAACCATAGTGATGCGGACCCTACACTCGCGTGTACGGACCGTATCCCTATGGCGTACGCCTACGGCTACACAACCATGGTGATACGGACCCTACACACGCCTGTACGGACTGTATCCCTATGGCGTACACCTACGGCAACACAACCATAGGGATAAGGACCCTACACACGTCCTCAGAGCGTGTGTACGGTGCGTTTCACACCTTACACTGGTGACAGGCGGCACACAGAAAGGAATTGAGCTGTCATACTTGGCCAAGGCTGGACATCAAGTCATTGTCAGTACAGTCCAACATGTCTCGGGCCTAGGTGTGTCAGGCTGTGATGTGGCACAAATCTCCTCATGTTTGAACCCAATAGATGTGTGATGAGCTGCGTACACATGTCATGTGTCAAGGTGCACTATGTGCCACACATCCCCTTCACACCTTTGACATGTGTCCATGTAGTACAGACTTGTTGAGCACTGCGTCACTGGCATGGCACAGTCGCCAACACCCGCAACTGTCCCCTGATGCCAGGTACATGGATAATGACACCTGACATGTGACTACCGGCGTTGCACGATGTGAGTATGTCATGTGTGTGTCATGTGTTCCCATAAGCTTGCTGTTGGTGTTCCGTCAAATGCATCTGCAGTTGCTGCATCCAACATGTGCATGTGTGTGGATGGGCATGGCACACTATTATGCACACCAGGACACATGTGTAATCAGACGCAACGTGTGTATGTATGCATCGAACATGGACTTGCGAGACAAGGACATATCTGCGTAGTATCAATGTATGTGTGATCAGTTTTGACATGTACCCCTTCATGGCAAGGTGTGTGGTCTGTCCTTTTTTCAGGGACATGTGACCTGTGCCTCTAGTGTTTCGCAACCTGTCTGTATGATAAACATCCTTCTTCTGCGCACATGTGGATGTCTGTCACTCCTGTAATGCGTCTGCCTGTTCACTTACACTGTCATGTTGAGCTTGTGAATCCACGTTTGTAGCTGGCTCTTGGTAGGAGTGTCACCTGCCTGGCATACGTGTCCAGCATATATTGCACAGACCTGACTCTGCATGTAGCATATGTGTATTGGCTGTTCAACATGTGCTCAGTACATTGACAGTGTTGTTGTACTGTACTCACTCTTCGTTGTCCCTTCCAAATTACTGCAGGGCTCCGCCTCTCCCCCAACCAATCCCAGACTTGGCTGCCCTGAGGGAACGTGACTGTATACGCTGCTACCGCTTCACCCAACGCTGAACTTGACAGCAAGGCTGGCACCACACCTCCAACCGCTACACAGGTATCCTACTGCACTGACACCCAAGATGAAGGTGATGGCAGCCCTACATTTCTTTGCCACGGGTACGTTTCAAGAGACCATAGCTCATGTTGGTGGCATGTCCCAGACCATGTTCAGCCGTGTCCTGCATGATTTGTTAGAGGCCATGTTGGTTCACCTGGATGAGTTTATTAATTTCCCAACTCCTTAGCAGTTGACAGGTGTCAAGGGTGACTTCTATGCCCTGGGAGGGATGCCCCATGTCATTGGGTCTATTGATGGGACACATGTGGCTTTGGTACCACCACAGGCACAGGAGGTAGCCTATAGAAACAGGAAACATTACCACTCCATTAATGCCCTTGTGGTGTGTCTTGCTAACATGGTGATTTCCGATGTCTGTGCTCGTTTTCCAGGATCAGCACACGATGCCTACATCATGAGGCGTAGCAGGGTGCCTGAAATGATGCTGCAGCTGTGCAACGAACGAGCATGTCTTGTTGGTGGGTATACTCTGTTACTCCTGTATTTAGCGTCATCTTTCTGTCTTACTGCTTCTCCTGACCCACTTCTGTCCATGATGTTTCCATGTAGGGGACTCTGGCTATCCCAACATGCCATGGCTGATCACGCCTCTCCGCAACCCCAGAACGGCTGCCGATCACCGGTCCAACAACGCCCATGGGCAGACCAGGCGAGTGATAGAGAGGACCTTAAGCCTCCTGAAGAGCCGATTCCGGTGCCTCCACAAGACCGGCGGCGCACTCCCATATGCACCGGTGAAGGTCTGCAAAATCTTCCTCGTGTGCTGCATGCTGCACAACATGGCAGTGGAGAAAGCTGTGCCACTCATCCTGGATCCGGATGAGCAGGAACATCCACCCGTGGAGGACGAGGGGCTTGGTGACGAGGCAAGTGATGTTGAGGAGGAGGAGGAAGAGGACATCCGGAGTCGGCTCATACACAACTTCTTTGCTTAGTGGTGAGTTGCAGTGTCTGAGTGTGCACGCATTGAGCCTTGTGTGGCATGTGTTGCAATGTGTGGGTCCATCTGCATGTATGGCAAGTGAGTCAGAGGTGTGTTTGGATGTGTCACTCGAGTGATGGTGTAATAAAAGTATGTCTTACCTGAGACACTATTTTCACCTAGCATGTTGACAACCTTATACGTGTCGAGTACATGCCCATGCATGCGGGTGTGCTTCTTTTGGCTCACTTCTTGTGTGTCTCTCATCCCCAGGTATTTGCGCATGCTGTCTGCTGGTGGCATTGTTGTGCTCCTGCTATTCCTCGTGAATACAGCAACGTGTGCTGAATCAGCGTACCATGCACGGACATGTCGAAAATTCACCTTAGGGTAAGGGATGCACCACGGCTTTTTGGGTGTGCTATTTGTTTGGAATGTTTGTGCACTGCTCCTGTTCATGTTTGGTTACTTAGCATACATGTAGAATCACCATGGGGCACATGACATGGAGCTGGATTCACCTGAATTGATAGTCACACTTGGTGACAGTCATCTGTAATGTGATTGTGGATTGGGATGAAGGCATCAATGTGTGTAACACTGCCCTTGGAAACATACGGGATGCACCGGGTTGAAATAGTGTGGGACATCCCCATTAGTGGCTCAATGGTGAATTGCAGCCTCTCTGTGAGCAGCACGGGGTGTTTGCCTCAAACCCGTCACTTGTGTGCCAGTTCTATGGGTTTCCTGCATCTGTGGTGCAAAGGGGGGTGCCAGTGTAGGTTTCACATGTTCATCCACATGACCTGTGCATCTGTTAATACAGATGCATCTGCCTTCCGGCAAACATGACTAATAAAGGTGTCCCTCAGCCGCCAAGGTGCCTCATCTCTGTCAATGCAGGTCTCTTGCCACTGTGCATGCGGCATGTCTGGCATAGTTGTCACAGATTGTGCATATGAGTCTATGTGTAGAGTAGCAAGATGCAAGCTGTTTGTCAGGGATTATGATATGTATTGTGCATGATGTACATGGCTGTGTAGGTATTTTGGCATCTCAGTCCCCACAACGGCCACTTTGCTGCATGTGCATCCATTGTCTGTGTGTGTGCCATGTTGAACCAGACACTCCTCCCTTCTCATACACCTTTTGCAGTAGTCCTTTCTGACATGCTTGTGTTAGTGTGCAACTTGTGGCATGGTTTTCAGGACATGGCACCTGCTGCTGCAGGCCCTGCAGCAAGGGCACACAGAGTTTCTATATTTGCCCTCACACACACGCCTCTAAGACGCACCCCCCTTCCTCCCTCCACCCATTCATTTTGGTGTAATCTGCTTGTGTGTGACACAGTTGCGGTGGGAAAGGCTGGACCGTCTGCACATGCTACGTGCACAGTGCACGTGCCTCATGTCCTTGCATGTGCCACATCACGCTACACCATGATGTTGAGCCATCCACCAAGCAATGTCCATCCAATACATCTGTTGCATGCACTCAGGCATGCACTCATCGCCCACACAACACCTTTGCATAATGAGTGTGCAACTCCAACTGCCTACACAGCGCTGGCACGGCTTCCAGGCCCTGTCACACCAACCAGGTCATGTCCCTCCTACTCCCCACCGGCTCTGTACCCCAACATGGCCATGTGAGTGGTACTCCAGGCCTCTGCATGTAGTATGGTGTCGTTGTGGGACACATGGCACAGGTATCATGTCTCAGCGTGTCAGTCTACAATGTGTCCAGGATCCCCCTCTACACCATGACATGCGCACTGCATCTCATCATCATCTGGTGTCCCATTGACAGGCAGGTGCTCCTCACCCTCCCCAAAGACGCAGTCCTTGCCAGTTCACATATTGAATAATGCATGGTATCCATTGGCAGATGGCTCCACGTTGGCCACCTGATGCTGGACTTGTACACGACTGAGGTGTTCATCTGCGGATTGTCCCCTTACAGCTGGGTCAACTGCTTGTGTCCCACCCGCAAGGGCCCTGCACAGGCACACAGTGTCCACGCACACGAGCTGGTGTGCATCATGGATTGCTTGCTCACATGTGCTATGCTGATCACCAGCATCTGTACCTCAGGCTTCAGCACACTCTGCATTATGCACAAGATCCACAGTTTGATCCACCTCAAGGCAAGACAGACCATCCCCCAGGTCAACTACAACATCCGTGTCTAATCCTACCCTGCACTCTAGGGAGAAGTACGTTACAACTCCCATGAGACTTGTCCACATCCAGGGTGCATCTGCACAGCTCTGCTTCAACATCCGGTGACCCAGCCACATCACCGTCCAACAGAGATAGCTGCAATGGATCACTGTCAGCTGCAGGATGACCTTCACAATCCACGCCCACACTCAGGATGCAGCCCACGACCACGCCCCCAACACAACCTTGTGGCACTGTCATCCAAGACCCCATTGTGCCATCTCCATGCATCCAACCTTGGCCTGGCCACCATTCTCCACATCCACCTGTCTCCTGCTTGCAGGACATAGTTCTCCCACCTGGCTACACATACCTAGGACTCCCACCCCAGGACACTCCACATGATCCCTGACCTCTGCGCATGACTGTTGCTCTTCGAAATAGGTCTGTCCGCACAGTTGTGCAGGCACCTCCTCAGCTGGTTGGGCCCATCACGGGTGAGTATGTTGCTCCATGTCTGTATTGGATGATACATTGTGACCCATGTGTGTCCTGTGCCAGACTCAGACTCCAGGGTATGCATGGTTGGAGTTACTTCAAAACTCAGGCATGGTTTGGCTTTCCAACACACACATGTAATGGAATAATGCTAAATGACGGCATCATCTCGTGATTTCTAAGATTTTTATTAGTGGTGAGGTACGTGTTTGGGGGGATGTAAAGTGGTGCTCGCCGGGTGTCTGTAATCCAAAGTTCACAGGGGGAGTTGGGATCCTTGCCATTGGAAGTCATCAGAGTCCATGCCACAGTCTTTGTCAACATTGGTCAGACAGTGACCAGCAAGTCCATGTGGCAGAGAATGTCTTTGGATGAGGTGCTGCTGTTGCGCCAGAGGGCCAGGAGCCAGGCCAGGTGACCTGGGAGATGGTGATGGTCCGCTGACTCTCACGGTCTTTTGCGTGGACGACCCACCTTCCTCCGGGGACCCTCAGAAGCAGGCCGTGACGATGTCTGTGATGCTCCGTCAGACGAATCCTCCTCCTCCTGATCCCTCCCTGTGGCTGGTGGTGATCTACGCCTGGTGGCACAGGGAGGGTTGCCCATGTTTTCTGCAATCCGACGGAGTACACGGGTCATGTCCATTTGCACCGCCACGAGCTCAGCCAGTCTTGCCTCCATCCGTCCTTGGTGTTGCTGTTGACTGGCATATTGCTCGGCCTGCAGGTTCTTAATCTCATTGAGGGCCTCCACGGCCTGGCTGATGCCCCTGGTGTCACGCCGGTATGTGTCCAGGATGTTGCGGACATGTGACATAACCGGTTCCTCAGCTGTCTGGTCAGGTTCGCACCTCCGCCGTCCTCCACTCCCACCACCCCTGCCGACTTGAGCCTGGCCTGCCGTTGTGGGCACATCGGGTCTCCGGGACCCCTGAGGGATGGCATTTGCGGGGTCGCCTGCCTCCTCCTGGGTGCCCGGGTACCTTGTCCCTCCTGGTCAGACTGGCTGCGTTGTGTGCGAGCAGGGCTCCTGTGTGTATCCTGGGATGTGGCAGGAATGGGGGTGGTGGTTGGCACAGTTGTACCTGACGCAGGTGCTGCAGGTGCTTGGGCACCAGAGGGGCCAGGTTGGTCGGGGTCATCCACGGTGTGGTGAGAGTCGTCGCTGCCGGTGGGATCATTGTCACGCCGAGCCTGGTCCTGTGATTCTTCCCCCCCAGTGTTGGGGGGAGATCGACGACATTGCCCTGTGTGTGAGAGAGAGACAATGTTAATGGTGTTTCATGCATCATCCATGTTTCATACATATTTAAGTTGGCACAGTTCCTCTGGGTAGTTGGATATGTCTAGCATTCCTCTCACAGTGCACTTGTGGATGGGTATGTTGCGGGGGACAGATTGATATGTACTCCTGGTTATTTGGCCTGTCTAATGAGTGTTGGGATGCTTATTTGGCTATGGATTGGTCTTGTTGTGTCACATATCCATTGTGGGAGTGCCAATTTGCGTTGCCTGCCCCGGGGGTGTGTGCTTGTGTAAGGGGTGGGGTGTGTGTGACCGGGCATGCTGTTGGGTGTGGTGTGATTTGTCATTGGGTCTACCAGGTGATGTGTCTATCCCCTCATGGTGCCTGCTGGCATGACAGTGAATGTGAGTTCCTGTGGTAGGTAGGTGGCATGTGGAGTTGGTGTTTGAGTGTACAGTGGTCACAGGTTTGCCTTGTGCTGTCTACAGCAGGGCCAAGTGTCATCTACCTTGTCTGTACTTGGCAAGTCCCTGTGCATTGTGCATGGTGCATGGGTATGTCCCTTGGCCCCAGCTGTCAACACTTTTCCTATGTGTGACACACTCTTTGTTGTTGCATCAGTTTTGAACGCAGTGAGCAGTGTAGCAAGCGTGCGTAGCGAGCGCTGCAGAACCGACTTATGTGTTGCACTGTACGTGGCCAAATGTTGCTTTGTCATGTCTATGGGAGAATGCAGGTAGGTAACTTATGCATTTGTGACTGGGTTCTAACAAACACAGTGAGTGGGTATACTGGGTGTGAGGTTAGGTTTGTGCCTGCCGCAAGGATAGACTTGTGCACAGTTTGACACATGGCCCAGTGCTTTCCAAACGGATGAGGGGTGTTTCACGCACTGCCAGACCTTGTCAACATGCACACAGTCCACCTGCTGATGAGCGGACATGCCCACACCACCCAAGGGTGATTTTGTCTCCCTCTGTCTCCCTCTCTCCCTCCCTCTGTCACCCTCCTCCCTCTGTCTGTCTCCCTCTGTCGCCCTCTGTCTCCCTCCCTCTCTCTCCCTCTCCCTCCCTCTGTCTGTCTCCCTCTGTTGCCCTCTGTCTCCCTCCCTCTCTCTCCCTCTCCCTCCCTCTGTCTGTCTCCCTCTGTCGCCCTCTGTCTCCCTCCCTCTCTCTCCCTCTCCCTCCCTCTGTCTGTCTCCCTCTGTCGCCCTCTGTTGCCCTCTGTCTCCCTCCCTCTCTCTCCCTCTCCCTCCCTCTGTCTGTCTCCCTCTGTCGCCCTCTGTCTCCCTACCTCTCTCTCCCTCTCCCTCCCTCTGTCTGTCTCCCTCTGTTGCCCTCTGTCGCCCTCTGTCTCCCTCCATCTCTCTCCCTCTCCCTCCGTCTGTCTGTCACCCTCGTGCGCCCTCTGTCTCCCTCCCTCTCTCTCCCTCTCCCTCCCTCTGTCTGTCTCCCTCTGTCGCCCTCTGTCTCCCTCCCTCTCTCTCCCTCTCCCTCCGTCTGTCTGTCTCCCTCTGTCGCCCTCTGTCGCCCTCTGTCTCCCTCCCTCTCTCTCCCTCTCCCTCCGTCTGTCTGTCTCCCTCTGTCGCCCTCTGTTGCCCTCTGTCTCCCTCCCTCTCTCTCCCTCTCCCTCCCTCTGTCTGTCTCCCTCTGTCGCCCTCTGTCTCCCTCCCTCTCTCTCCCTCTCCCTCCCTCTGTCTGTCTCCCTCTGTCGCCCTCTGTCGCCCTCTGTCTCCCTCCCTCTCTCTCCCTCTCCCTCCGTCTATCTGTCACCCTCTGTCACCTCAGCCCAGCTTCCTGGGCACACACACTTTGCAGGTCTTTCAATGGCCATTGGCTTGTTCATGTGGCTTTGTCTAGAATCTCTCGGACCCCATTGGGCAGAGTGTCTCTGAGTCTGCGCAGCAGCGGCGGTGTGTGCTGACACTCTTTCACAGTGATGCCTCTTCATTAGCTGCTGTTATGTGCAAATTGGGCCTTCATACCCATGTCATCCTGCGACGCGGCCGCCATTTGCAGGCGACACAGTACAGTGTCGGGACACACTGTTTGTATAGCTCTGCCCTAGGCCATATGGGCTGAGGGCATTGGTGTCTGCTTCTGAGTTGCACAATGTGATTTTGGAGGCCCCCCTCCCGGCATCACGGACATCCTGTCTTGTGTTGGTGTTTTGTGTGGCCTGTGACTTGGCATGGCCTTGCTTGGTGCATGGGGCATGGAGCCGCTAGTGGCATGTGCGTGTTTTTGGAGTGCGGTTGTGTCCGGTGATGGCTTTGGGGTAGTTGCGTGCATTATTGTGAGTTGGGTTGTTGATGCGGTTCCCACCATTTGGGGTGAGTTGTTTGTGTACTCACCAGGCTCGGCGACTCCTCCTACTCTGTGTACTCCCACCGGCGGCAGCGTGCGCATCACCTTCTCCTCCTAGGGATGGTAGTGTACCGGTCTGCGGGGCAGGCCACCTCCAGTGATGTTCCCCTGGTTGTATTCGTCTGTCATTTTGCGGCAGACCGTCCTCCGCAGATCGTACCACCTGGCTTGGCATTCATGCCTGGTCCTTCTGATGGGCGCAACAGCATTCACCCTCTTGATGATCCTCTGCCACATGGCTGATTTAGCTGCTACGCTGGCCTGTCTGACCAATGTTCCAAAGAGCTGTGGTTCGACTCTGATGATTTCGTTGACAAGGATCTCCAGCTCCGCTGTTGTGAACTTTGGATTCCTGTCTGTGGGCATGGTGTGGGGTGTGGGTGTGGATGGTTGTGGGTGTGTGTGTGTGGTTGTGAAGGTGTGTGTGTGAATGTGATGAGGGGGTGTTTGTGAAGGTGGTTGTGTGAAGGTGTGCAAGTGTAAGGTGTAGTAAAGGTTCAAGTATGGTGCTGTGGGTTGTCTGTGGGGTCTGGCAGCAGTGGGTCTGTTGCAAAGGCTCATGGTTTGTGTCTGTGGGCCCTTTTTATTGGTCCATTTGTGGGTGTGGCTGTGTTTGAACTTTGGGTGGGTGTGTTATAAGGAGTGGTTGTGTTTAGGGCCTCTGTTTACCTGTTTAGCTGCTTCAGGTCAGTGTATTGGATGTATTTGGGCTTGTTGGACGTGTTTTGTGGTGTTGTGCGATTCGAATTGACTCTCCTTGTGGTGTTTTGCAGAGTCCTGGTTCAGTACGTGTGTTTTTCGCGTCTGTGAGGTGCGTACATCGGCCATGTTGTTGTACAGTGCTCACATTTGCTATGGCTTGGTACGACTCGTACATGCGCATGGCTGGGTGAGGGTGCTGGTGTAGGGGCCTCGGGTAGGGTGCGTACAGGCACGGGCAGGGTGTAGGGGCCTGGGGGTACATGCCGTACATACGTCAACTGAGGGTACGGTGCGTACATGGGGGGGCTGGGGGTACGGTGCATACATACGGGGTGCTGGGGGTACGGTGTGTGCCCTCACCCCCGTATGGACGGTGGGTACCCCCACCTCCATATGGACGGTGTGTACCTCCAGCCCCCGTATGTAAGCACCGTCCCCCAGCACATACCCCCAGCCCCCCGTATGTACGCGCAGTACCCCCAGCCCCCGTATGTACGCGCCGTACACCCGGCCCCCCTGTATGTATGTGCCGTACCCCCAGCCCCCCCTATGGACGGTGCGTACCCCCACCCCACCCCGTAGGTACGGAGCGTACCCCCACCCCCCCATAGGTATGCTGTGGACCCCCAGCGCTATGCGCTGGGGGTCCGCACCGTACATACGGGGGGTGGGGGTACGCTCCGTACCTACGGGATGGGGGTACGCTCCGTACCTACGGGGGTGGTGGTACGCTCCGTACCTGGGGGGGTGGGGGTACGCTCCGTACCTACGGGGTGGGGTGGGGGTACGGCGCGGACATGGGGGGGTGCTGGGGTACGGCGCGCACGTGGGGGGGTGTGCTGGGGGGGTGTTCGGTGCGTATGCGGGCACATATTTGGACATCTCCATAGTTGCTATGGGAGTTCTCACGGTACGGTGTTTTTTCCATACTGTTGTGCATTCGGACGGACGGGACGGATCGTACTTGCGCGCTCGGACTTCAGTTTCCCGATTCGTAGGTAAAACTGTCCGGGGACGTGTTGGACACTTTTTCCGACCCGAGGACGTGTTGGGGAATTTTCCAAATGCGATTCGTATGGATTTTTTCACATACGAATCGTACTTGCCAGTTTGTACGGGACATGTACGATTCGTACGGAAACAAATCCGGATACGATTCGTATGGGGAATATTTTTACCGGATCGGAATCGGCACCATAGTGTCCCCTGAGAAATTACAGTTTTGTCGAACTGGAGTCAAATATTTAGGACACCAAATAGAAAGAGGAGTGAGAAAAGTGACCCCTGAAAGAATAAAAATGATAAAATGAATGCAGTTACCACAAACCAAGAGAGAGATCAGAATGTTTCTTGGGGTAGAGGGATATTGTAGGCAAAGGATCATAGGTTTTTCATTGTTAGCTAAGCCACTAGTACAGATGACACGGGAATGAGCAAAGGACCCAATAGTTTGGGATGATATAAGCATGGAAGCGTTTGTGAAATTACGAAATTGTTTGTGTGAAGCTCCAGCTCTAGGTATGCCAGACTATACAAAATAATTTGCACTATTCTGTTGCGAAAGAGAAAATTGTGCCCTTTCAGTATTAACCCAAAGACATACTTTGATGATACGTCCAGTAGCATACTTTTCTGCTACTCTGGATCCTGTAGCGTCGGCATTACCTGGTTGTTTAAAAGCAGTAGCTGCTACTTGCATCAGTTTAGAACAAAGTGAGTCCATTGTGATGGGACATCCTGTAAAGGTATTTGTTCCACATACAGTGGAGATTCTTTTGACTAGAACACGAACACAGTATCTTACCCCTAGTCGGATGACATATACAAAATAATCATTTTAGGAGCAGAAAATGTGACAGTGGTCAGGTGTACTATACATAATCCTGCTACTTTATTACCAGATGTACATGGGGAAGAAGTAAGAGATGAAGTCGAGCATGACTGTCTGGACATTACCGAGTTATGTACCTAGCCCCGTCCAGCAATACATGAAGAGCCCCTGATGGAATCGGAACATGAGCTATTTGTAGATGGCTCGTGTATGAGACATGAGGAAGGAGGATTAAGTGCAGCTTATGCTGTATGCACATTGGCTGGAATAGTCGAAGCATCCTATTTACCAGGAGTCAAGTCTGCACAAGTAGCCAAATTGATAGCTTTGATTAAAGCCTGCAAAATTGGGAAAATTTGGAAAGTAACAATTTACATTGATAGCCAGTATGGTTACGGGGTTATGCATGACTTTGGACAGCTCTGCATGCAGAGAGATTTCATGACTTCTTCAGGATCCCCAATTAAAAATGGAAAATGTGTGAAAGAACTGTTGGAAGCAATACGATTGCCAAAAGAAGTGGCAGCGGTCAAGTGTGCTGCACATCAGTCAAGAGATGACAATGTGGTAGCTGGTAATCAATATGCTGACCAAGTTGCCCAGAACTGTGCCAAAAATAAATTGGCACTAAACAGGAAAATTGAAACAAGTGGAATCAAATGCCAACTTATGCTAGTCTCAGCACTAGAAACATGGGATGAGGTGAGACAATTGCAGGATGAGGTAGAAATGAGGGAAAAGGAGGAGTGGATAAAAACAGGGTGTCAAAGGAGAGCAGAGGATGACGTGTGGATTTACCAAGAAGGCAGACCAGTAATGCCAAATTTTTTACTCTCTCAAATGGCTTGAATGTATCATGAAGACACACACGTAGGCAGGGACTCCATGATCAGGCTCTTTAGACATGATTGGTATAATCCGAGGTTTAGGGCTGTTGCAGAGAGTCTATGCCAGAGATGTTTAACTTGTCAACAAATAAACCCAGGCAGGAAAAGAGTGGTCAGTTGGGGAAGAATTGGAAAAGCAGAAGGACCATTTGTGAGGTTGCAGATAGACTTTATCCAATTACCACCATGCAGGGGATAGAAATACATCCTTGTCATAGTTTGTTCATTCTCACGATGGGTAGAGGCATACCCTACTAAAAGAAATGACAGAATAACAGTTGCCAGAATGCTGTTGAGGGAGCTAATTCTGCGGTTTGGTTTTCCAGTAACTGTGGAATCAGATAGAGGATCTCACTTTAATAATGAAATAATTCAGTTAATCTGTGAAGCATTTAAAATTGAACAAAAACTGCATTATGCATATTGCCCAGAGGCTTCTGGAGTGGTAGAACAAATGAATGGCACAATCAAATCCAGACTGGCAAAAGTAGGTGCGTCCACAACACTGAGTTGGCCAGATGCATTACCTCTTGTTCTGATGGGACTCAGAAACATTCCTGATAGAAACACAGGATTGAGTCCCCATGAAATTCTCATGTGAGGAGCAATGAGATTAGCATTTATACCAGGACACAAACCGTTGAGTATAATTGATGATCTGGTACTAGATTATTGTAAAGGATTGGCTGATCTAGTGCGTTCTGTCTCTCCCCAGGTTGGAGAAGATGCAGTTGCCAGGCAGCCGGATCAAGCACATGATCTGAATTCGGGAGACTGGGTGGTAGTGAAGAATCACACTCGAGAGTCGTGCCTATCACCCAGGTGGGAAAAGCCGCAACAGGTCCTACTGGTTACAACAACATCAGTGAAATGTGCAGGGTTGGCTAACTGGATTCATGCTAGTCACACCAAAAGGTACCAGCTTCCGAGGAAGAGGAACCACAACTGACACAAGCAGTTGAGGGCGAGGAAGGTTGCACGGCTGAAGAATCTAGAATAACAGATTCTGAAGTAGCTGTTCAGGAACAACCAAGCACAAGTCAGGAAGACTGGATACCAGTAGTTGACATACCTGAGGTGATTATTAAAACAAGAAGCAGAACCAGATTAGAAAGGCAAGAAGCTAGAGAGGATCAGACAGGTGTAGAAGAACAAGCTCAGGAAAGGGTGAATAAAGCTGTTGGAGACCCTGAGCAGGACCAGAGAAGGAGAGAAAAATATACTCAGACAGAGGTGAATCAACACATTCACGATTCTGAGGAGGGACAGATAGGCTTAGAAGAACACGTTCAGGCTGCAGAAAAGCAAAGTGCGGTAATACCTGATCAGGACCAGTTAGGAAAAGAAGAACAAGTTCAAGAAGAAGAAGCTGAAGCCGAAATAAGACCTGAACAGGACCAGATAGAGGAAGAAGAACACGTTCAGTCAGATGTCCACACATAAATAGGCCCTGAACAAGGACAGATAGAGAGGGATTCTGAAGACGAAGATAATTAAATTGTGCCACAACATAACGAAAATAAAAGAATACTTGAACGAGACGAGGAAAGTGAAAGTGCAGTACAAACCAAAAGGGTCAGAAAAGGTGATAATTGGCCAGTTGGTGTTAAAAGATTAAAGCATCACTTAAAAACAATAAGTGAAGAACCTGAGCAAGTAAATGAAATCTCTAGTCAGTCTGGGGAATTGACTGGAAAAGCCAGGCAAAGGAGTCAAAGATTGAGAATTTTGAACAATAAATTCAAAGGTCCTGAATGGATTTATGTGATTCTTGAAGAATTTGAGAATCTAGATTTGAATGAGGAAATGTTGAACAGATTGACGAAGGAGAAGTGAGACCCCCTTGAAAATTAAATATATAATATTTCACAAAGTAAAGTAAAGAAAGAAGAGAAATCTTCTAAAATAAAAATGGCGGATGATAGAGTTGCTGGGAGACCAAAACAAAATTGTATAAAGAAGTGTGGTAGAGTATTTTTTTGTTGCATGTTTTTAGTACTCATATTCTGGTTAGTATTAACAATAGCGATCCCATATTTTATGTTAACCCCTTGAGTGCCCCGCTCTTTCCCCCTCCTGTGCCGGCCCTTTCATTAGCGGGCGGGGTCCATGACGAGATAGTCTCGTCATGGGCACAGCGCAACCGCGCTCCATGACGAGACTATCTCGTCATGGGCACAGAAGGGGTTAACAGAAAAGAAAAATAACACAGATGCTAATGAAAGGGTGGCTAACCTTAAGGCAAATATAATAGAATCAGAAGCACCAGATGAGGTAGATTTACATCACACTGTGACAAATAATGACACTGCTTTAAATGTATTCACAAAACTATTAGTTCAGTATGTAGACACTATGGAGGTTAGTGATTGTTATGTATGTATGAAATTACCAGCATTAGTAGCAGAAGGTGTTACCTAGCACCATTTACCATTAACATATGGTATTTCATGTAGTATATTAACTAGTTTATTTTATAGAACAAGAAAATTACAATATTATTTTTCAAATGTAGATGTGATATTTTCAGAGGTTCCTATTCGCAAGAATATGAATCCAGTTCCTAGTACTAAAGATGCAAAGTGTATGGGTGAGTATTTCTTAACTATGAAAGCAATAGATATAGCAGAAGCACACAGAAACAATCTAACATGTTCATTACACAAAGAAGAAAAGGTATTTCTGAATTTAGTAGAGGAGAGGAGACAGGACTTCCAAAGAAAGGCTTCTGAAAAGAAACCTCAGATTCCTCAATAGGCTGAGAAAGAGGAAATGTATACAGCTGGCAAGACCCATGCTGCCATGTCCCTAGATTTTGAAAAGAAAGGGAAGATCTGCCTCCACAGATTCAAGACTGAATATAACAATGTATTTATTGGTTCCAGTGAATTTGAACATAACTTTTTGGTTATTGGAGGATGGGGACTCAAAGGGGGAACAGATCCAGTATTTCCTGGAGTTTATTATGTGTGCGGGAATAAGGCTTTTTTCAGGCTGACTGCACGATGGTATGGGAGTTGCTATTTTGGAATAGTATTCCCTAAAGTCTATCATGTAAAATAATTAGGGGTGGGCGGAATTTGCGTAGTCGCGCTACGCGAAGCTCCATGAAACGGTAAAAAATCTCCGCGAGCACGTAGAAATTCCACGAACATGTGGAATTGATTGTTCGCAATGCTTTTTTCCTGTTCACGAACGCTATTTGGGTGCTCAGGGGGAAATATCGCACGAACACGCATTTTGAGAACGCGAACAAGCTAAAAATTCCGCGAAGCCACGGAAACCAGAATTTTGGGCAATTCCGGGTTCTCCCCAGAACGCGAAATTACCCAAATTACCCAAATTCCGCAAGCGGTACAGAATTTACCGCCCAGCCCTAAAAATAATCACTGGAAGCAATGAAAACACAAACGAACTAACACGTAGGAAAAGAGCTAGTTTTTCAGAAATGGTAGGTGATATATTTAGTGCATTGATACCTTCAGTGGGAGTAATTCTAAATTCACTAAAGATTTGTCAATTATCTACAGTAGTTGATCATCTATCGACTGATACTGCTCGAGGGTTCTTAATGATCAATACAGAAATGGTTGCAATTAATTCAATGGTTTTACAAAATCGACTTGCTCTTGATATATTATTGGCAAAAGAGGGCGGAGTCTTAAAATCATGAAAGCTAAACAATGTTGCACTTATATTCCTGATAAAAGTGTAGAAATTGGAGGATACATTAACAATATTTTGAAACTGGAAGAAGATTTGAAACCACTGGAAGTTGATAGTGTATGGAAGAAATTGACAAATAGTCTTACCTCAATAGGGACTTGGTTTACTAATATAGGCAAAGGTCTTGTAGGTCAAATAATATTACCTATACTCGGAATAATAATATTAGTCTTAGCAATAATGACATGGCACAAATGTTGCAGAAAGAGAAGGAGATATGAAGTAAATGAAAAGGGAAAAAAAGAAAGTATGAAGAAATTCAATTAGAAGAAATGAAAGGCGATCTATATAAGAAGATGAAAAATTTGAAAGATAAAAATGTAGAAGATGAAAAGACAGGAAAGGGAATTGAGATGTGTTAAAGTTGGCATCTGGTTTGGTGAAGGGTAATTTTGTGATTGCACAAATGCCATCAGAGAGGGGATTGATGGAGCAAGGACTCGTATAAAAAAGACTTGCTCGGTTGCAATCCTCTCATATAACTCATAACACTGTATTAACAAAGTATTTTTGTAAATTAACATGCACCTCATTACACTGCATACTTGTTTTACTAACAAGTAACCAGAGTGAAACTTAAAATTGCTGCCAACACCGGAAACTGTACTGCGCATGCGTCAACTGCCTCTACCCAGAATGACAAGTCTTTCGCTTGGAGGGAAATCTCTGCACCTGCGCAAATGCATCTAATATGGTTGCTTGAAAGCTCACGTGCAAAGCATCTGCTTTGGTGAAACTAAAACAACCTTTTTACTAAATGCTAATGCGGGGAAAGCTTTATAAGTAAATGGGATTAGAGTAGAGATAGGTGGTATACAGTGAAATCATTTTATTCTGAAATTAATATGTTTCTTTTTGACCTCTCTACTAGTTCGGATTTGAGCCTCTGAGAGAGAGTGAAGCCTGCCCTACACGTGACTCATACTGATGCGCACTAATGACAAGTCGGGATGCCGTGATGTAGTACTTGAAACCAATCCAAGGCCATCATCGCTACATGGCCTGGGAACTTGATGGTCATCCTGAGAGCTGAATGGAAATGAATATCAAAAGTATACATTTGTCTGATAAAGATGTGAATACGGGTGGGAAATAAAGCTTGGGAATAAGAATTAGCGGGTGGGAACATTAAACAAAGAACCAAAGAAAATTATTAAAACTTAGCATGGTGTGATGATCATCCTCCCTTGCCTGTCCATCAGAATTAAGAGTTGTATAAACTTGAAATATTAGTGGGTGGTACATGCCATGAGAAAGGTATAATTGAGGTAGTTTACTTTGTTAGAGATTGCGGCTCGCGATGCTGAGATGCAGAGAGACCGGGATGCTGTCCGAGAGCTGAACGGATGCGGAAGAAGATTCAATTTGCAGACTTAGAATTTGAGCCAATTAATTAGAAGAACATCGCGGAAGAATTGAGGAGGGAATAAAGCAAATAATTAGAAAAAGATTGCGGAAGATTTGAGGAGGAAGATAGTGTTAGAGAGGAGTGCGACGCAGGCGTCGGCTCTAGAAGAGGTCATCTATCCTTTCCTAAATCTTGTCCTGAAACTTGTCCTGAAGTCTTTGTCACCTGATCTTTCCCAGGGTACCTTTACAGCTCCTTGGCCAAGGGGTTGGTTTCCACACCATTCTAGGTGATTATAATTCTGTGTAGTATGTCATTGTACTGCTCTCGCTATCTTCTTTTTCCAGAGCACTGTCATGTTGAAACTTCATTCTAATATAGTTGAAATAATTGATTTTTCCTCCTTGAGAAAATGGAGTTCGTAATGTATTCCTGTTTGGCTCACATGAATTAACTAGATAAACATTTAAAACTTCTCCAGAGTCTATGGTTATTTCAAATATGGTAAGGAAAATATAAATAACTCTAATGTCATTTTACCATCAACTAGTTCCAACTAATAGGTCCATTGACCAGAGGAAAGAACTTTTTGATCAGTAAAAGATTTGTTAAAATTTTGACAGGTAACTAATCTCAAAAAAGCATTATAAAAATGTGCCACCAGCAGTATTTACTAGCCTATGTGAATGTGTGTGTGTTCATGGGCCCAGGTGAGTATATGGTGTTTGAGTACCTGATGTTGGTAACCCGCTGGATCACCGCTACGGGCCTTCTGCTTTCTGCCAGCATAGGGGGGAGGTGGCGCTGCACACAAAAAACTAGTGCTGCCACCTCCTTCTCTCCAAAGATTGCCCGGGACTGCACACTGGGCGGTGACACCACCCATAAGGAAGTCGCCCCTCTGCCACGGCCCTGGGTGGGGAAATAATAAGAAGGAAAAGGAAGGGAAAATATAGAAGAAAGAAAGAAGGAAAGAAGGGGAAATAAAGTCAAAAGATCACAAAAGCATGAAATAATTTACACAATAATGTAAAATACACAAACACATAGACACACATTATTATAAAAATTAGAATTAGGGGTAGAAAAGTACAAAAAGAGGAGGATTACAAAGATTAAGGATAGATTCAAATTTAGGCCCAGCACCAAAACAGAGATCAGAGAAAGAAGATCGCTGCGCAAATGCAGACCATGCGTTGCTGTTCGCGTGTGATTTAGGAGCATGCGGACACACTCTGCATTACCAACACAACATGAACAGGCGAACCAGCAAGTGGAACCCCACATAGATTGCGTCATTTTTTTAACTACATGGAATTCCACACAGTAGGACTCTGCAAACTCTGCCCACCTCTATTTAAAAGATGGATCAAGCCAGCCATTGCAGTCTGACTTGGAAAAATAACTCGCTTTTTAATACATGTAAGTCAACCCTAGGGTGGGCCCAAACAGCCCATATGGCAGGTGCATTGTGTTTAAAAAGTTGGATATGCACTTTTCTGTTTTACATGTACAGATTGATAAAAACTCACAAATTATTTTTTTCACTATTATGAGTCTTACCTCTCCCATAGGATAACACTGGGTTACCTTATTGCATTTAATAATCATAGTATTGTCCAAAGAATTGTACTTTAAAATCATTTTGTTATGGTAAAGTCGGATAAAAAAAATGCCACTTTTAGAAAGTTGACATTTTCTTGTCCTAACCATTTGGTACCTTCAGACTGCTCCTGGATTGCGTGACTAGATGTGAGTGGCAGCCACATAATACGGAGACTGAGTAGTCTCAGGATTGGCTAACTAGGCAGGATGGAGGTAATCTGTGAACAGCCATACTTGTAGTTCAAAGACACTGCCTCAGCACACAAACAAAGAATTTCACACTAGGTATTTGTGACTCCAGACATCCTGGGACCACTGCAGGGAGGCAGGAAATTCCAGACTCTTCTGAGGGGGAAAGACTCCAGATGTTCATGCACTTCAAAATGTGTCCGATGTATAAAACTAGGACTCTCAGACCCATTAGTTAGTTTACTTTTGGTGCTGGGAAAGTGCTCTCAAAGGACTGCCTTGCTGTCTGTGGCCTGCTGTGTACTTCAGAATACTGCCCCACTGCTCCAAGAGGACTGCTTTCATGCCTGAAGCCTAACATGTGCCCTCAGGGGACTTCCCTCCTGTTTGAGACCTGCACTTCTGCTTGAACCCAGGTGTTCAGAAGTGGTTCCGAGAGGTTAGAGCCTCTGAGACAGAAAAGGTTCCAATCATCTACCCACACCTGGACCTAGCCTGAGTGAGTCATGACCCTCCAAGTGGTTCCCCTCCAGGTCCGGGCCCTTGGAAATGGTGTTGAAGGAGACCAGATACCTGTGGGCACTTTGGTTTTTTAGGTGCTATTTGTCACTTCAAACTTTAAAAATACATAGCTCTGTTTCTAGTGATTAGATGGTGTCATGCTGATGTTAAATGATTTATTAAATAATGATTTTTTTCTCTATTTTTCTAAATTGGTTTTGATCACTGTATAACTGATTGAGTGCTGCATAAATATTTTACACATTGCCTCGAAGTTAAGCCTGACTGTTTTTGTGCAAAGCTATCAGAGGGATAAGCACAGGTTATTTTTGTGACTTTTTGTGGTTCACTCTGACAGGGATTGTGGCACCGTATGAAGTGTTTATGCAGCACACACATAGTAATTAAGTGAAAACACACTGCATGAAAAATCCTACACCAACTTAGAACAATAGAGTGAAATGTATTAAAGAAAATGAGGCCAATATAACAAAAATCTAATCAGTAGAATGAGTGCTGCAGGCCCACTAGTAGCATTTCATTTACAGGCCCTGGGTACATGTGTGCCATTTTTCTAGGGACGTACAAGTAGATTAAATGTGCTAGTTCGGTATAAACAAAGTCTACCATGTTTGGAGGGGAGAGCACCAGCATTTTAGCATTGATTAGCAGTGGTAAAGTTTGAGGAGTCTAATGGGCAACAAAAACAAATTCGGCATAAGAGGAGCAGTGAAGGCAAAAGGTTTGTTGGAAAACAACGCCAAAGATGTCAGGTATAATAGAACGCATACGTGATTCAACCCATACTTACTAGCAATCTCTCTGGAGCTAAACCAACTTGGTCACAATTATCAGAGTGTATTGCTAGAGGCAGTAAAAGAATATCACCTACATTACCCTTGTCGGTGGAGAAGTCAGACCGCTGCGTGGTGAAGTCTCAGTATGCAGGGGGTGTGGTCTCATTGAGCAGCAAGATGCCCGCTCAATAAGAGGGCCCTGCCAGCCGAGGCATAATCCGCCATTTATCCTGATACCTCCGAGACGTGAGGTGTGAAAAACTACATCACGCGACGTGGGTAGCAACCGGGTGCCCGTGAGCCCAAAATCGGTGCCCCCGGAGGTCCCCACCCAGCTGAGAAGGGTGCAGCGGAGTGGGCCCAGGTGCAAATCATGCGTGGGCCGGAGTCCCACCCCTGCGACTCGGATACCCCAGATGGGACGTGCAGTGAGCTGCAGCCTCCGTGTGGGCCCCACCGCCGGAGAGATTCCTCGAGGCAGCACACAAGTAAGAAGTGGGGACGCGGGGAGCCATCTGACGCTCCCTCCGGACCCTGCTACACTGCTGGAACATGTGCTGCTGGTGGGGGGTACCCGGCGAGTGCTGAGGTAATGTGTGGTGCACCGGAGGCTGAGAGGTCAGGCCTCATGGCACCTGTGGACCGTGGCCCTGGTCTCCTGTCCGTACAAGATAGGCTGGCCTGTGTTACATTGGATCCGGGTACTGTGATTGACAAAAATATGGGCTTGGCCTGCGAGAACCGCTGGGGAAATCAGCGCCACTGGGGTGCATTTGAGAGGGCCGGGGCCTACGGGCTGGGGCTGCGCAACAAGGCCAAACCACGGGAAGGAGCGGATCGGGTCTGGGAAAGTTCCCCCCCACAATCCTCACCCAATAACAAAGAAAACAGTGGCATAGGAGAGGCCACGGTTGGCCCGGGCTAATGCACCCCTTAATCAGCCTGTGGCAGCAGATCAAAAATTTACAATCACACCTCGGCCCTAGCTGCAAGACCTCACGCGGAAAACACCATGGGCAAGAACGACACGAAGCAGACCAAGCTGTTGTTCGAAACCAAAAGACACACTCAACAAATCAAAACAGATGCAGAAACGGAAAGCAAGCACGGCACAGGAGAAGAGGCATGGGGAACAATGCCGACGTACAAAGCCTCCTGATGGAAGTGAAATCCAGCCCCAAAAAACTCGACTCAAAACTGGAGATACTGACAGGCCAATTGGACCAGGTCAGTTTCATACGCATGAATTGCGCATTAATCAGCTCAAAAACTGACATACAAAGGTGCACAAATTTCAAATAGAGACTAAGGAACAAATGCCAAACATGGAGAAAGTACTAAGCATTATCAGAGTAAAAAAGTGATGATTTGAAGGCTCTTTCCCATAGGAATAACCTACGTATAACAGGTATTCCCGGGACAACAGCCACAGGAGAGATGGAACTATTTGTCGAAGAACTGAGAAAAAGACTTTCTTGGCACATAACTATCCACTATGTTTATAGTTGAGCATGTACATCACTCCCTGTGTCCTAGACCCCTGTGGGAGCCACCCCTAGACCAATCCTGGCCAAAATTTTGAACTACCGCGATAGAGATACTATAATTAGGGGAGCCAGGGTATGAGGCCATATCTCTTATAAGGGTAACAACATCTCCTTTTACCCCGACTTCATTCCTGCCATTCAGTCGGCGTGCCATGAGTTTATTCAAACCAAACAAATACTGAACCAGCCTAGCGTACCCTATGCCCTACTATACCCCCATAAACTGAAAGTCACACATGACAATAACACGCCCTTCTTCACGGACGCAAACTCGGCCCTCAAATTTGCCAAACACAGAGGAGGGTCCAAGAAACAAGCAGCTAGGACCAGCAGAGCACAAACTGTGGACAGTGGCCTGAGTGATAACGATTGACATTAGCACTATACACCTCTCTGACCTTTGGTCAGCTTCAAATTAGGCCTGGGCAAAAATTTCGTTCCGTTCGCGGAAATTGCGATAATTTGACATTTTTGCGTTCCGCGGAGAGCGCGAAAATGTCAAAAATTCCGGTTTCCGCAGCTTGGCGATAATTTGTTTCTTGCTCGCGCTGTAAAATGATACATTCTCGCGCGCGCGCGATCGCCTTACCTGAATCCCTGCGTTCGCCGACAAGTTTTCTTGATCCGGTCGCGTTCTCCATGAGATGTTGTATTGTTTTTAGCCATTTGCGCTGTCTCGCGACAGTTCGCGCCCGCAGTGACGTCATGCGTCGCGCGATCACGTCTTTCTTCTCGCGATCATGCACCGCGAGAACAACTCAAAACAAGATGGCCGCGCCCGCAAGCAACCACATGGGTAAGTTGGCGACCCGCAACCATGCAGAAAATCTCGCGAACATGCCGGAAAAAAACTTCCGCATCTTCGCGATATTTCTGCTTGTTTGCGATAATTTTAAACATTCTCGCGATAAATTGCGAAGGTTAATTCCGCAAATTCCGCCCACCCCTACTTCAAATGTTCCTGTTTTGGACACAATAACTCTTGACATAATCCCTGTCTGCTCCCACTTACGGGATGCGATTTAATACTCATGACAGCCTGACAGCCGGGCTATATGCCATATCCACACCCCCAGGAAGAGCTCCCAAATTTCACCTGTTCTTCATTTAATGTTCTCTTTTGCTTTTGTTCATTATGTTGATTTAATTGTAGGAGAGGATCCGCAGATTCAACCTGATTGGGGGGTTGGTGTGGGTGGGGGTGGGGGTGGGGTTTCAGCTGAGGGAGTTACAAGTTTGAAAGGGAAAGAGCTGCAGCAAAATACGGTACACACGTTATGGTACACCAGCAGCGAGACACACAGTACTATTGCACATGACACTGCAATTATGACCAGCTACTCGGCGGACTTTAATGTGAGGTATAAAATTCAAAGAACAGCGGGCACACCTGAGCTTTATACCACTAAGACATGACCACATATAACTGTCTTACATGGAACATACATGGGTCTAAGGATAATAGTAAATCCAGGCTTGCACAATCTTACCTGATTCGGCACAAAATAGATATATGCTTTCTTCCTGAAACGCACCTACAAAGCACAGCAAGCGCCAAGCTTCAACATAGACACTGGGGGGATGTGTACTCTGCAACTTATTCAAATTATGCCAGTGGGACATCAATCCTAATATGGAGGGGATTGGGCTGGAACCTGATCAAAACTCAGTCCGACCCCGGAGGGAGATTCATCCAGTCGGAGGGTACAGTAGGTACAACAAGGATGGTACTGATAGCAGTGTATGGCCCCAACACAGACACACCTTAATTTTTCAGTGAGCTCTGGGGAAAAATAGCACAAACACTATAATATGGGGGGTGACTTAAACGCTATACTTGATGATTCCCTAGACCGCAAGGCCAAAGCACGTAAGCTGCACCCCAGGGCTGCATTAAACACATTAATAAGGGGCAATGGACTAGTAGATATTTGGAGGCAGTGGCACCCAGACGTAACAGAGGGCACTTGTATCATAACACAAAACTCTGCCTGGTCCCATAATGATTTTTGGCTATTATCCAAAGATAAGGCCACATGGTAAAATACCTCCCTAGAACCCTATCTGATCACGCCCCCTGCCTGCTCTGCCTCTTGATACCATTAGCGCCCATCCGGCCTTTTCAGTGGAGACTCCCGCCCAGGGCTCTGCTAGACACTGCATTCTGTGAGGAAATAAAAGGACACATCCCTGAATATTTTTCGATTAATGAGAGATCAGTGTCGTCTCCATCCTATTTATGGGAGGCTTTCAAAGTGGAGGACGGTGCATAGCCAGACAGGCTGGTGTCATTAAGGCCCTCAGACAAACAATCGAGCAGCTTGAAACCCAGATCCGAACATTAGAACTCGACTACTACAATTCCAATAATCCTATGCTCCTTCCTCTCATCAGAAGTAAGCTAACCGAGTTTGAGGAAGAAGTGCAGAGAGAAGTAAAATACCTAGGAAAATACACACAGGCTAGAAGGTATGTGGAGGGAGACCGACTGAATTAACAGATGACACCCAACAGCCCATAAGGAGACCCCAGGAAATAGTGGAACACCTCACACGTTTCTACTCTGGCCTGTACACCTCCCAACACCCAGCCCTACCAGAAGACATCCAATTATACTTTGACTCGATTGCACTGTAATGGCTGGACAAGGCCCACAGAGCATATCTGGACGAACCATTCACTACAGATGACGTAACACAAGTCATTAATAGCCTACCGAACGACAAGGCCCCTGGACTGGATGGCCTTCCAGCCTCATTCTGAAAATGCTATGCATTGATCTTTGCTCCTCACCTAGTGGAGGTTTAGCAGGACCTAATCGGAAAGGGCAAACTACACCCCACGCTAAAAGAAGCAAGCATACTTCTGCTACTTAAACCTGATAAAGCCCCTAATCTATGTGACTCTTACCGCCCGCAGTTTCTCATAAACAGCGCCAACAAAATATACGCCAAGCTATGAGCCAACAGAATTCAGCCACTCTTGCTGCTTATTGCCAGACCCAATCAATCGGGGTTCATACCCGGGAGATCAACCACCCACAATCTACGTACATTTTTTTTGATACTCCAGTATCTTGACGCCCAAACATCCGCAGTGGCTGCACTCCTTGACGCCACTAAGGCCTTTGACTCACTAGAGTGGCCATTCCAATTTGTGGTATTAACAAGATTAGGCATCAGCCCACATTTTTTTATTTAAAAATAAAAAATAAAAGTCTCAGCAAGCAGGGACCTTTGGTGTCAGCTGAAGTGTCTCCTCTACTAATCTTTTGGGATGCTCTTTATCTGTATAATAGAAAGCAGCCTTGCGATGTGTGTATAGAATAGCAATGTTATAGATATGTAGATAGGCCTGTCACCCCATGGATGAAGACAGAACAACATTTTTACATGATTTTCGAAGCATCATGATAATGTTGTGCGAAACTAGATGTATAAACAAAGTAGTTTCAGAGAAACAAATCCAATATTGTCGTGCACGCAAAATATGTGTAAGAGGTTACATCAGAAATGTTATTTGTAAAAAATAGAACAAAGTGAGAAATTACATGGGCCTAACTCGGGCACATAACACTCGTTCCCAATGCAAAAATAAGTTGCACTGTATTTTCACCAGAATATAGTGTTGTAATTTACAAAAGTCAATGTTGATCAAGTCAGAATAATTAATGCCCATGGTTCCCCGTGATGTTGAAAACCGCCAGGTGCCTTGGGCTTTTCCTACAGTTATTAACAATTAATAATTGTTTTGTGAAACAGAAGAGACCTGGATTGCTATATGAGCTATTCGGACCGATGCATAAGAGGTTACAGTCAATTGCACTGCCAAGTGTTGTTCAAATTCCTGATAGACTCATCTATCCTTCATTTTTTATTTACAAGATTAACTGGACCAATTTCCGTTTCTGATGCCTTTAGCACCTCCCAAATCATGATAATCTATACCCTGGGAGCTCAATATTGTTAAATCTGTCTAGTAAAGAATGTCAGAGGAAAACTACTATATTAAAATTACTACACCGTCTGGCATTTTACTATGATGAGTGGCATGAACATTTAAACAATTGTCAGGAAGCGGGTTGGATGTTCCACCGCCGCACTTCCAAACCCACATGAAAACCTCCCACTGTATAATTACTTTTTTAGTCATTGGTGGGCGAATCCTTTGGCGTTCCCACAGCAGTGTCTATTGAATAGGCACTGCAATGGGAATGTAAAAAACAGTTGCAGCATAGCATGGACTGAAAGTCCATGCCGTATTGGATCTTCTGTGCATGGACACGGGGGCACATGTTGGTCCCCTCCTGTGTGCATTCACACTGCGTGAGGCACAAAGGGGCCTTTGTTTCCTCTCCACCAGGATTTTCATTGAGGAGGAACTGCCATGAAAACTCTGGCTGAGAGAAAACTCCTAATATGCTTGGCAGGACCGCGGTGGTCCCGCCAAGCATATGGATGCCTCGGTACCGCCATGCCAACACCAGGGAACAGCAGTTCCCTGGGGGTGTTGATAGTCACAGGGTGGCACGACTAATGGGGTCATAATGTGGTGGCTGCAGCCCCACCGTGAGTAGGATGGTCCGAGGACCGCCAGACTCGTAATTAGGCCCTTAGTGCTTTGTATGGTTCATGTGTGTGGAACCAAGACTCTAAATCCCCTCATGATTTGTACATTTCAGAAAAGGAAAGGCTGGTGCACATCACAGACTGTTGGCGCTAATTAGACTGATGACACATGGAGGAGACATTGTGTTGCAAGATTCTGGAAGTGAAATATGATTCCCAGCTAGCATCAAACTCTCAAGTGCTTCAGAGAGAAGAAAGCACCCACCTTGAATAAATGGTATGACTTTCCTCATGGTATACCACATCTTTGGTTGGCAATTATTCTAGGATGTCGCAGCCAGGACCTCACTATGGGCCACATGTACGACCATTAACTTTTGCGGATTTTAGCAACTCACAATTTGCAAATTGCAAAAGAAAATGCATTAATTTTACAACTCCCAATGGGATCACAAATGACCTGCCACATTAATATTTATGAAGCAGGTCACCACATGCAACCCATTGGGAACGGGCAATAACACAGGGATGGAGGCCTGCTGGGAACATCACACCCCCATGTCTCTGTTTGCTTTTTAAATAGAGCAACTTTATCTTCCAAATGCACCTTAAAGGAAAGCAGGATGCATTTCAGAAACAGAAATAGAACAGTTCATTATCATTAGGTCAAGCTAGACAGTGCAGCTGTCTCTTTGAGACCTGCTGTAATCAGTGTGTCTGCATCAAGTCCATCCTCTTTGTTGACACTACTTTTCATTTGTCTATGTGAGTGTCCTTTAAAAGTTCTTGCTTGCTAGTGGTCAGTGCTGCCTCTTTGTCCCTCCTTTCTTTCTTCTGTTCCTCCCAGGAGCAGGGGCTTATTACTGTCTCATTCCACTATGGCTCTTTATCTGTTCTCTGGGGGACTATTCTTTCCTTGGTTTCCTGATCTGTTACTGTTTGTCTGTGTTCAGCTTCAGTGTCCTAGCTGCTTACATTAAATTACAGCATTCTTCTTCCCACTGCCTCTTAAAACCACAGTTGTGTTACTGCTGCTACCCCTGCCCTGCCTCCCCCTGGGTTGCTTGTTAATAATTGTTGACATTATCTATCAGCTCTGCTCCCCTTTCACAAGCTGGTTTCATTTGTATTGTTTATTTCCTGGCTCCTTGGTCCCACTTTCTCTGCTCTCCCTCCCCACCCCCTTCCAATCAGTCACGGCCTCCAAGCCTGGTCTGCCTCACAGCAGAGCAGGGAGCCAGGCAGATGGAGAGGGAGGGTTGTTCTGCAGCCTGTCTCAGATCAGGGAGCACTGCTGTATGTGCCCGCCCTGCTCCTTTGCAGCTGTACCAGCCATGGAATAGAATAATAGAAGCTCTTTATTGTTTGATTTTAAAAACCATTTACAACTGTACATGCTAGTAATTTAAATAATCTGGTTTAGCTGTAGTAAAATTTTAAAACAATTAATCAATAAAATACGGTTCGGTGATCGTAAATGTCTTAATAATATTGTGATGCAATACGTCACCCTAGGTTTCATATAGTTTAGGATAAAACGTCTTTTAGTTCAGAATCTCAACTCTAACTGAAATGGAGTCTAGAAGTCTTGACGCTTTATGAACAAGTTTCGCAAGTCCAATGTTTAACTTGGTGTTCACAGGGTTAAGGGCAGCCAATATTGCTTGACGGCAGGAACGTACACCCAATTTTATACATTGGCCTCTCAATAACTGCCGTCTAGCTTGAAGTAGTACTGGGCATGCACAAACAATATGTTCCATTGATTCAGTATGATAACCGCACAACCTGCATGCAATGCTACAGCCCGACCGGCGCCATGCAGGGAGATTCTTCAAAAAGGGCCATTCTCCCATCCTCAAGGCTAAAAACTTTCACTTCCAATAAAGTGCGTATGTGCTAGACAGATAGGGCAACTGGACACCCACTTCGTAGTTGGCGATCACTGCCCAGGCATGTCCCCTCTTCAAAAGTGTTGTCCTGTCTGAATGAAAGGACCACAGCCTGACAGATTTCTTTATGACAGATTTTAACACTGATGGGGAGAGATTTAAGTCCCATAGGTCTTTTGCGCCTAAAAGCTGTAAGCTGTGATCCAAGTATTGTCGGTGCTTTTGACTGGTAGGCTTTTTCTGTATATCCTGCCAGAGTCGGGCCTCCAAAGCCATGGACTGACTGGCAGGTTCTTTATATTATATCTATCTTCCGGCAGGCAGGCTCTTCCTATCAGTGCGTGCCTTTTCATGAACGCTGCACTGGTTACCCTCCAGCTGCTTTTCCTCTGGTGTCTCTTCCCTTGCTCCTCCATTCCACTGATTCAGATGATTAATTCCCAAAGCTTGTTTTTTCTTGGAGCACCCTGCTCCTCGCAGCTGTCCAGGCCGTGAATTGGCCCTGGACTCAAGGAGAACGGCAGGTCTGAGCTCTTTTTATGAACTCTTAATTTCTATCAGCGCGGCACCCCTTTCATGAGCGATGCTCTGGTTTTGCTTTCATTCTCCTGCCTCCTCCACCCCACTCTCTCTGCTCCCCCTCCCCCTCCCTTTCAGTCAGACACGGAGGTCCAATTTAGCACCACCTCACAGCAGAGTCAGGTGGGCGGAGATGAAGGGCTGTGCTGGTAGTTAATGATGCCCTGGCCATAAGGCTGAAGAGCTGGTGGCAGAGACTGGCGTCCCTGTCTCGCCCGCTGCTGTTATTAGCCCTAATCTGATTATCAGACATAATGCTTAGCCCTGGTTGCGCGAATACTTAATTTGTTTAGTGGGGCATACTTTCCTAACTTTGCCGTAACATTTTCACCCGCTCACACACAACCTTGGTGTAATATTGTGCCGTGATGCTGGGCGCTAGGACCACCTCGGCTGAGGAGGTGTGTCATGAGGGCGGGATAAGGGAGGAGGAACCGGCATGCCCGGGAATGGGGGAAGTATAGAGTAGGCAGTAGACAGAGAAGGTCGCTAATAAAGAAAGAGTGAAACCTTCATCCGTTGTCCGTGTCCTGTGTGCCAAGGACACTTCAACTGGCAACGAGGGTGGCCACGGCCCATGCGGTGTGGAGCCCTGTAACTGCGGGTGCCTGGAGGAGCTGCGCGCGCGTGTGGAGTGCGCCTCTGCATTCACGTGGCACGGTGCGGGAGCCTACCCCGACCGTGTTCAGTAAGGCGGGTTGCGACGCGGGTGCCCACCCCGGTCAAGTCTGGAGTGCCGTCCGACTGCGGGTAGCTGAGAGCCCTGACGCGAGAGTGGCGGCAAGAGAGAAGGACATCTGCGGCCCCCAGACCGTGAAGTGGCATGAAGGTCTCACGGTCCCTGCACAAAAAGACGATCTGGGTGCCCACCCCAGTCGCGTGTCTCCTGTGCCCTATATACCTGTGGGTGAGTGCCTTCCTTCGGGTCCGAGTGCTGGATGAAGCCCGGTTGCCTGAGACGATTCTGCCGATGTGTGCGAGGCTGCATCACGAGGGGCGTGTGAGCTTGAGGCGGCCATCTTTGAATCAGGCGCCTGCACCAATCCCTTGCGAGGAATCCCTGGTGGCCATTTTGAAGTCAGGCGAGGTCCAGAAATCAGCACCAAGCACTGGTAATGAAGTCCTGGGTATTTTAGACCCAGCGGTGCAGGGGCACACACCCTTTGACTTCTGGGTTCTCCCTGTTCCAGACCTACAGAGAAACACAGAGTCTTCTGGGTGAAGTCAAAGATTCATTTATTGGCTGCAGACCAATTACAGGTATCCTAGAAGTACAACAGCGTGTATGTTCTCAGGAGACTGCTAAAAATCATAGAAACGGACTTCTTCTTAAATACACTTTTTCCTGCTTCAGGCATACATTCCTAGGTTTATGATACGGCAATATACAAGTGTACATTTCAAACGAAAGAGTAGAGTCATGATGACCATCCCACATTCCAGTTAAGCCAGCCCACAATTATTTACACAGCAAGGTTCAGATCCCACATCAGATATTGATAGGCCCCAAGAAAACACGGGCAGCTCCTGTTGATAGAAACAAGTCATAAAGCAGGAACAGTCAGGTGTGAAAGAGATTAGCCAGAGGCGTGTGTGGGATGAAAGGACTTTATGGCGTGTCAAGCCCTGATGCTAATCACAGGTGGCCGGAGGAAGGGGTGCTCGTGAGACCGGACTGATCTGGGGCAGCAGAGCCAAGCTGCCCAGGTCACAGAAGAGTCATGGAAAGGCAAATGTGCGGTGAGGCCCGTATTTGCTTCATTATAGCCTATGTGAGGGCAATGACAAGATGGCCACCGCTTCCAAAATGGAACCCACGTAGTGATGCAGAATAACGGGTACGCAGTGCATTCATGGCTAGAACGTTATACAAAGCACTTGTACATACTGCATTAACCATTTGCGGTTCGCCAATTCCAGGATAGACAGGGGTGGGGCCCTGTCCCCTACGCGGTCCCAGAGATTAAAGTACGACAGACCCTCCTTTTGCCCTTACATAGGCAATTACTATACTCATCTCAATCCGAGTCTAGGTCAATGTTCACGAAGTCATGGAGATGTTGCTGTAGCATCATTCTATTACTGAGCTCGTCCCTCGATACAGGTTTCCTTACACATAAGGTAGCACAGAGGCCACATATCGCAGGAGCACACTGTATACACAGACAGAACAGGAAAAGAATCGCTAAGATCATTCCAATGACCATCAGAACTTTCCAACCCCAGGCAGATATCAGTTCCCAGAACCACCCCACCAGTGACCAACCTCCTTTATCCACGTGTATGGACTCAGATATTTTATGCAGTTTGGAGATGGCTTGATAGACTGTTGGAGCGTTATCTGGTATGAAAATGCAACAACTGGATTGGATAACCTTACATACCCCACCTCGGTCTGCAAGTATAACGTCTAGAACCATGCGGTTCTGCAAAGTCATGAGGCGATCCGCTTGGAGCTCAGCTGTCAGATTACCGAGGGCACCAGCCGTTACATTGACAGTGGATTCAACCACACGAGTCAGTTGTCTCAGGTTCCTACTATTTACCATAGGTCCCCAAAACGGCAGGAAACCCAAGAAGAAGTCTCCCGCTTCCTGACCGGCAGTATCCTCCTTACTAATTACGCCCCTCACAACTCTAGTTTTGTGATAGTCAGAGGCAGCAGTAAATGTTGGCGGTAGCAAGTTCGCAATATAACATGTGCCCGAGAAATCAGGGGGCAACCATGTATATGCTCGGTCATTGCAGATGAAATATGTGCCCTTGGCAGCCAAAAATGCAGGAGAAAACTGTGATGGGAAAGTGTACGTTTCAGTACAGTCACTTCTCCCCAGTTGAGCTCTAGGATTCTGACCATTACCTTGTAAGCAGAACCGACCTATGTGGGGTACGACCCAAATTGGGGATGAGATTTTTCGCTGTCTTTCACCCAGACTAATACTATACCCCGTTGCGTTCCATCCTACATAGGGTCTCAATTCTTCCTTGGGTATGGACGAGTATGCATCGATATCTCTGCTCATATCGGCAACTCCTTTCATCAAAGCCTTATTATTGGTGATAGGTCTGATGGAACGCGGTTGTCGAGGGGAGTACGTATCTAGAGCATAGAGAAACATGGTCTGGAATGCCCATGACGATCCATTGTAACTAAATGACAGCACCAAATAGGGAATACCCTTATTAATGGTATGTTGCATTAACCCACACACCCAGCAATTGGTTGTATTCATTACTAGTTGGTGTTGGTGCAGGAGCTGAATAAACGAGTTATTTACAAACTCTGATCGTCTGGTTTGTTCATGTTCAGGCAGAGGGTGAAAAGAGTGTGAGGAGGCAGTAGAAAGAGGTATAGGCTGTACAGTGGGTGCGATGGGCTTTTGAAAGGAGAAAAATACAAATCCAACGATGAACATTATCATACTACATAGTATAAATAGGCACAAAAATACAAAACATTTACTCCTTATAGTTTTACACATCCTTGCTTGAAAGTTCATTTCCTCAACGGGTCTCTCCATCTTAAAAAACTCCATCCTCTAATCGGGCCGCTCGCGGCGGATGAGTTTCTTCTGCTAAGGAGTACGCCTGTCAGTCCAGGGAAACGCCCTAGACCAACCAGAACCGTTGACCTAACGTCTTCGGTCTGTACCCCAAAGTCTTGGCACCGCGACCCTGCGGCTGAACCCGGATGGTGGTTCGAAAAACAAAATCAAGAAAGTCCTTCAGATGGGAGAGCTTATAATGTCAAAAAGAAAAAATAGTAAGGAAATCTTTATTTGTCCATAGGCCTTGGTCTCAAATTATAGTGGAGACGGCCAGGTGCTGTTTGATCCTGGAACAAAAGTTCAGGCTCTGTGGTGTCCAATCGACTTGATGGTGGCACAGCTTCTTGCAAAATATCGTTACTCTCTTGGTCTGAAGCTGTGCCTTTTATGCATGCATCACTGAATGGTACAAAACGAGGTACAGTGTCTGCTTCAGAGTCGGCGATACCCTCCTGGACCCACTGGTCATATGGCAGGGGCAAGGGGACTACCTTGCAGTGGGTGCCATGGACCCAATTCTTTCTCCCTTTCACTCGAACCGCTGATCTCGTTGACAGAAGTACAAGGTGGGGGCCGATCCACCGAGGCTCGTCGTTGCTCTTGCGCTGGAAATTTCTAATCAGCACCCATGTGCCAGGGTCGATAGGGTGTCCAGGAGTTTCAGAAGCTTGGGGAAGAGTATCATGCACCTGTTGATGTAAAACACGTAGTTTAACAGTCAAATCATACAAGTAATCGAGTAGTACTGGATGCTCGATCTCACTGAATTTCGTAGGCCTTGGTACACCCCATACGTTGGCCGGGCGGCCGAAAACCACTTCGTAAGGACTAAGTCCCACTCGTGAGTGTACGGTCATTCTGGTGGACAGGAGTGCTAAAGGCAGAGCATCAGGCCATTTAAGACCGGTGCTCGCCTGGATTTTGGCCAGTTTAAGTTTTAGAGCGCCGTTGTAGCGCTCCACTAATCCAGCTGATTGGGGGTGATTTGCAGCGTGGAACTTCTGCCTAATACCTAGCCCCTCACACACATTCTTCATCACTTTACCCACAAACTCACTTCCGTTATCACACCACACCATTCTTGGCATTCCAAACCTAGGGAAGAACTCTTTCACAAGGGCTTTGGCTGTGGATAGGGCCAACCACCAATACATATTTCAGGTTGTTGCACCTTTCCATGTGGATAAAGTCCAGCTGCAAAACTTCAAATGGGTATGATGGGGGTGCAAAATGACCAGCTGGAGTTGGGGTTCCCCTACCAGGGTTATATTTCAAGCATACCATGCAATTCTTGACCACATTCTCTGCACACTTGGGAATCACAGCATTCTGCCATACTGGAGCCAACAACTTACAAATTCCTTTCGTACTGATGTGTGCCATTCCATGTGCCATTGTAACTACTGGAAGCACATATGCATCAGGCAACAACCATCGCCTATGTTCTGTCAGATCAATCCAACAACCATTCTCATCCAACTTACCCACACTTTCTCTCCACTTGCTTAATTCTTTCTCTGTAGCTTCAGCTTGAAGCGACTTCACACTCTCTATCGTGTTTTCACACATTCCAACATCATCAACCCATCTTGCGGGGCCTGCAACATACATTCCAGTCTTTACATTCTGTGCTGTTTCTTTTGCGATCTCATCAGCAAACGCATTCCCACGTCCAACATCATCTGTGATTTTCCTGTGCGCACTGCATTTCATAATCGCAACTTGCAACGGTAGGGTCAGTGACTCAAGGAGATCATTCACCAACTTGCCATTCTGAATTTTAGCTCCATGCGAAGTCAGGAACCCACGTTCTTTCCACAATCGCCCAAAACTATGAGCCACGCCAAAGGTGTACTGGCTATCGGTGTATATATTCACTCTCATTCCTTCAGACAACACGCATGCTCTTGTGAGGGCGATTAATTCTGCTGCTTGGGCCGAATTATGTGGCACTCGTGCAGTTTCCACAACCGTGTGTAAGGTCGTGATAGCATATGCAGCAGTCGTGTCACCATTAGGGAGCTTGAAACACGAACCATCCACCCATAAAGTACCATCACACTCAGTCAGGGGAGTATCTTTTAGATCTACTCTCCCTTTCGTCTCTTCCTCTGTTCTGAACAGACAGTCATGTTGCTCAGTCTCATCTAGGTCTGCTGGAATTGGCAATAACGTAGCTGGATTCAGCGTATTGCATCTCTTTATGTGTATGTGGTTTGCTAACAGTGTGAGCTCATAGCCTGATAATCGCGCACTAGTCAAGTGTTGTGTCCTGGTCCTGTTTAATAATGTGTCTACAGCATGTGGAACCATAACGATCAATGTGTTGTCCATTACCAAACCAGCAGATTGTCGGATAGACATAGCTGCAGCAGCTGTCGCTCTCAGACAGCTTGGCAATGCCCTCGCTACAGGGTCCAAGGTTGATGAAAAATATGCGCATGGGCGCGGTCTGTCACCAAAAGGCTGTGTTAACACTGATAATGCACAACCATCTTTCTCGTGAACATACAATGTAAAAGGCTTGCTGTAGTCAGGGGTACCCAACACAGGAGCTGAACATAATGCATTGCGTAATTCCACAAAACTTTTCTGGCACTCTTCAGACCATGGGATAGGATTCGGTGTGTCTTTGCATGTTAATGCTAACAAAGGTTTTGCCAACAAGGAAAAATTTGGGATCCAGTGCCTACAATATGAGGTAATGCCCAAGAAAGCACGCACTTCTCTCTGTGTTCTTGGCACACTCAACTGTGCAATGGCTTGAATTCTTTCTGGGGTCAGTTTCCTTCCCTCCTTCGACAAGAGATGACCTAAGTAGGTCACTTCTTGTCGACAATATTGCAGCTTAGAGAGAGACACTTTATGATGGAAAGCAGATAAATGACGCAACAATAATAATGTGGCTTCTTTGCAAATTTTCTCAGTATCCGCGGCAATTAGTAAATCGTCAACGTACTGAATCAGGATAGCGCCATTAGGTAAAACAAGTGCATCAAGCTGCGCTTTCAAGGCTTGGCTGTATATTGATGGACTTTCACAGTAGCCCTGGGGAGCGCGTTTAAAGCGGAATCTGCGACCTCCTAAACTAAAGCCAAAAATGTCTCTGCTCTCCTCTGCAATTGGGATGCTAAAGAAAGCATTCTTTAAATCGATCACTGAAAACCAAGCAGCAGAGGCTGGAATCATCGTTAACAAGGCAGTTATATCAGGGACAACTGGAAACTGTGGCACAACAATCTTATTAACCTCTCTAAGATCAATCACAAATCTGTAAACAGGTGGCTGTGAAGGGTCCGTTCGTTTTAAGACAGGTAAAATCGGACTATTGCAAACGTTGCCTCTTGTCTCCTCAATTACACCCTTATTAATCAAGTCACTGACAATGTCTAACAATGCTTTCTGGCCTTCATTAGAGATCTTGTACTGGGGAATACGTGGCAGTCTGACATTAGCCTTTAAAGTTACCACGTATGGCGGTATCTCCAAGAGGCCCACATCATTGGGACCAGTAGCTCAAAGGACATCCGGAAGGGATGACAATTCAGGCGGCATTGTATTTTTAGACAAGTACATCGGGGAAATCACTTTCCTACCTAATGTAAGTTGTACTCCTGACGGTGAACAATACAGTGTAGCATGCAATCTTTTTAACAAATCTAACCCTAGCAAATTTTCACCACAACCTGTTGTTAGAATCAGGGGTGCTTTCAGCTCGCAAGGTCCAATAGAAAGTGACATGGGACTAGAAATCGGGTTCCTAACTGGGGCGCCAGAAAAACCTACTGAAACATTTATATCTCCAGACAAAGGTGCGCCAGGGAGTTTTGAATGCATGATTGAACTCTTTGCAGCACCAGTGTCTAGCAGAAAGGGCTCCGTTACATTTGCTGTAGTCACCTCAACATACGGTCCGCTCTGATCCACTGGCACTGAAACAACTCCCTCTCTCTGTCTACGGCTGTCCTAGTAATCATTATTTTCTGCATCGCCGTCCTCTGCATAATAATCATTATTGTAATACTGAGCTGTATTACTAATCGCGTTGGCTTGCTGATCAAAGCTATTGATGGTATTTTGAGGCGGAAGAGGACGCGCGTTCTGGGGAACATTCCCACGCCCTCTGCCTCTAGGAGCTTGCTGACCACCCCTCCCTCTTGCGCCATACATATTGCCGTTACGCTGCATCAATTTAGGGCAACTATATTTAAAATGACCTTCCTCTTTACAGTATTAACATTGGTTGGGACCTACAGGGACACGTGGTTGATAATACCCATTCATTTGCTGATTGTTCTGAAATTGTTGGGGTTGGTGATAGACACCTTGGGGTTGCCTATAATTATTCTGACCTCCACGTGGCGGATAGGCCTGCTGTAAAAGGACCTTTGTTTTTAGTTCTTTCGTTTTCTTTTCTGTTCTATCTTTCTCGTCTTTATCTCTGTTTTCATAATACTGTGCAGTAGCCAGTATTTGCGCTGAAGAGGAAACAGCCCAAGAACTTTCTGAATCTTTTAACTTTTTACACAGGTCAGGAAGTAAATTCTGCACAAATTTATCCACAAATAACCGTTGGCCACCCTCAGTACTCATATCTTGCCCACTGTGGTCAATAAACGTTTCTTCAAACCTGGTAAAGAAGTCTGACACTGTCTCATCTTTCTTCTGCTTGCATGCAGATAGCTTGTCCCAATTTACGCGCATCGCGGGCATTATTGTCTTCATATACGTGATGATTCTACCAGGGAGTTCTGCTATTAAAGGCTCTGGTTTCGCGCCACCAATCTGTCTAACGTCAGCAGCGATGATGTTAGCCCATGTGTCCCCTAGTTCCGCAGCATGATCCATATTACGAATGGATCCCCACAAAGGCTGTGGAACCACATTCCCAAACAGCATATCTATGTCAGCCAGATTCATTACACAAGATTCTGCAGTTTGTGACAACTCCTTATAATAACCGGTAGGGTTTTTACGGGGATCAGGCAATGTCTGCTTAAGTGCTAACACCTCAGATCTTTTCCATGGAACATGTACCCAAATACGCTGAAAATGTGCTACGACAGGTGGATTAGCATTTGGATCAGCAGGTCTCCAAACTGGGGGAACCTCACGCATCGGATATTGGCGTGCTTTTACCCTTTTTCCCACAGGGACATCAGGTTCAAACAATGACTGTTGACAATCATCATTCCTGAAGGATAATACAACCGCAACTGCTTTATCTACATCGCGATCCACAATGGTACCAGTTCCAAAATCAAATCTCACTCGACACAACTCCTGCGGGCTTGGGTCTTTACCACTATCATCCAATTCCTCACAGAGAATTTCGCACATTTTTTCAAAGACATACCTCTGTTTTGGGGCATCCCATTGATGGAAAACGTTGACAACTGATTCCACATCATACAGTGAAGGGAAAACAATCCATCTACGCGCCATGCGATCTATTACCTTTTTCTCATCGGGGTTAGGCAATTGACTGCGCAATTGCTTACGCTGTAAGCCAGGAGTCGCACCGGATGACTCAAAGAGAGGTGACATTAACGTAGTAACCACATTAACTAAACGCTGTCGCGCTGAAGGAGAAATTGAGGCAAAAACAGGGGGATAAACAGAGGGGAGAAAAGAGGATGTAGAAACAGGTTCTGGAGTGGTGCAAGGAAGAGTGTCAGGGGAGGCAGCTGCTGAATTAGACAAAGTCGCAGGAAGCGCGGGGGCAGTTGGAAACACAACTGGCGGCCCTTGAGAGTGCTGGGCTATAGGGATAGGAGCCGGCTGCGAAGCAGCTGGCGGTAGCGGCAAGGCTTGCAGTATTGTCGTACTTTGATATTCGGGAACCGCGTAGGGGACAGGGCCCTACCCCTGTCTATCTTGGTATTAGCAAACCGCGAATGGTAAATGCGGCACGTACGAGTGCTTTGCGTGTCGTTCTAGTTACGAACGCACTGTGTACACGTATTCTGCTCAACTACGCGGGTTCCATTTTGGAAGCAGTGGCCATCTTGTCATTGCCCTCACATAGGCTATGATGGAGTTAATACGGGCCTCACAGTACACGGGCTCCCCTCTGACTTCTCCGTGACCTGAGCAGCTGGCTCTGCTGCCCCGGGTCAAACCGGTCTCACGAGCTCCCCTTCCTCCGTCCACCTGTGATTCGTATCAGGGCTTGACCCGTCATAAAACCCTTTCATTCTACACAATCCCCCGGCTAATCTCTTCTACACCTGCATGTTCTTGCTTTATTGCTTGTTTCCCAAAACAGGAGATGCTCATGTTTATTGGGGGGTCTATTTACTTCAAACATGGGATCTGAACCTTCCTGTGTAAATCATTGTGGGCTGGCCGAACTGGAATGTGGGATGGTCATCATGACTCTGCTTTTTCGTTTGTAATGTATGCCTTTATATGACCATATCATAAACCAAGGAATGTATGCCTGGAGCATGATATTTTGTACTTAAGGAGAAGTCCGTTCCTATGATTTTCAGCAGTCTCCTGAGAACATACACGCTGTTGTACTTCTAGGATACCTGTCATTGGTCTGCAGCCAATAAACGATTCTTTGACTTCACCCAGAAGACTCTGTGTTTCTGTAGGTCCGGAACAGGGTGAAACCCCGAAGTCATAGGGTGTGTGCCCCTGCACCGCTGGGACTAAAATACCCAGTACTTCAGTTTGGCGCCCAACTCGGGCCGATTTCAGCGGTACCAGTCCAAGCCAGAGGTTCGTGAGGAGCTTCGTGTGGAAATTCCGGAGGAAGGCCGCCACTTCATCGACCCCTGCATGTCGACGTGGTCCGAAAGTCTTTTCTGCGAGGTTCTCCGCGTCCCGACGGCTACGAAGGACTGCTGCCCTGATTAATCGACCTGTTTTGGACCCTTGACGAGTTTGAGAGAGCGAAACAATCGAGAGAGTCTTCTGGTGACGTCATCGATCAGCAATATTCAGTTAAGTATAAGTGGAGCGTCTCCCTTTTGTTTTGGTATCCCTCGGGATCGTTTGGTTTGATTTGGTAATTGGTGATTTGGTGTTTGCAAACCCCAAAGCCAGAGGATTCGTGTATTCACGAGAATATCGTAATCGATAATCCTTTGACGTTTGGATCTAGACTAGTGAGCGAAGATGCCTGGTTCTAGACTATTTGGTAGATTATTCTGTTTGGGTTGTGGAAAAGATTTCCAGCTAGAGGAATCATGTCCGGTTCCTCCGGTTGGAACTCCAACTTATGAGCTCTATGTGAAACATGGCGTAGGCCCCATAGCATATAATGAAGTGTGGATCCACTACACCAGGAAAGACGGTGTTTTAAAATGGCCCCAAAATGGTAGTTTCGATACCGATATTCTAGATAATCTGGAAATTAAATTGTTTAAGAAGAAAGCCCGGCCGGCGATGTTTGACTCTTTCCGCTTATGGCGAAAAGAAGCCAAACAGAAGGAAATTAAGCTAGCGAAAAAGAATAAGAGAGAGAGAGGTATGTCAGTAATGCAAGCAGCTGTACAATTTAAAGACAATGAAGAGGAGCAAATGAATGAGCAATTGCACAGGCAGCGTAAGTTAGGGATTGACAAATGTTACCCGGCTTTGCCATATTCTAAGCAGGATGAGTCAGAAGAAAAGGAGAAAGATCCCCTGATGTCACATTTGTTGAGTTCGCCACCCCCGTATGCTCAAACTGCCACGGCGCCTCCCCAGCTTGTAAATATGCCGCCTCCAGTGCATATACTGCAAGCCTTGCCGCAACCGCCAGTTGCTTTGCAACCAGTTCCTATTCCTGTAGCGCAGTCTTCTCAAGCGCCTCCAGTAGTGCTTCAAACTACCCCCGCACTTTCTGCGACTTTGTTTGATCCAGTAACTACCTCCCCTAATACTCTTCCTTCTACCACTCCAGTACCTGTCTCTACATCTTCTTTTCTTCCCTCTGTTTTTCCCCCTGTTCTCGCTTCAGCTTCTCCTTCAGCGCGACAGCGTTTAGCTAATGTGGTTACTACATTAATGTCGCCTCTCTTTGGGTCATCTGGTGCAACTCCTGGTGTACAGCGTAAGCAGTTGCGCAGCCAATTGCCTAACCCCGATGAGAAAAAGGTAATAGATCACATGGCGCGCAGATGGATCGTTTTTCCTTCACTGTATGATGTGGAATCGGTTGTTAACACTTTCCATCAATGGGATGCACCGAAACAGAGATATGTATTTGAGAAAATGTGCGAAATTCTCTGTGAAGAATTGGAGGATAGTGGTAGAGATCCGAACCCGCAGGAATTGTGTAGAGTGAGGTTCGATTTTGGAACTGGTATAATTGTGGACCGCGAAGTAGATAAAGCAGTTGCGATTGTACTGTCCTTAAGGAATGACGATTGCCAACAGTCATTGTTTGAACAAGAGGTCCTTGTGGGGAAAAAGGCAAAAGCGCGACAATACCCTATGAGAGAAGTTCCCCCGGTGTGGAAGGAAGCAGTTGCAGCTGTCGGCAATAACCCCGCTGTGCCAGCGCATTTCCAACGTGTTTGGGTGCACGTTCCGTGGAAGCGCTCTGAGGTGTTAGCACTTAAGCAGACATTGCCTGATCCCCGTAAAAACCCAGCAGGTTATTATAAAGAGTTGTCACAGACGGCAGGGTCATGCGTTATGAATCTGGCCGACATAGACATGTTGTTCGGTAATGTTGTTCCACAGCCTCTATGGGGATCAATTCGTAATGTAGATCACAATGCAGAACTAGGGGATACATGGGCTAACATTATTGCTGCTGATGCTAGACAAACGGGTGGTGCGAAACCAGAACCTTTAGTAGCTGAATTGCCTGGTAGGATCATTACGTATATGAAGACACTAATGCCTGCGATGCGCGTAAATTGGGACAAGTTATCTGCATGCAAGCAAAAGAAAGATGAGACAGTGTCAGACTTCTTTACTAGGTTTGAAGAAACGTTTATTGACCACAGTGGGCAAGATATGAGTACTGAGGGTGGACAACGGTTGTTTGTGGATAAGTTTGTGCAGAATTTACTCCCTGACCTGTGTAAAAAGTTGAAAGATTCAGAGAGTTCTTGGGCTGTTTCCTCTTCAGCGCAAATACTGGCTACTGCACAGTATTATGAAAACAGAGATAAAGACGAGAAAGATAGGACGGAGAAGAAAACGAAGGAACTAAAAACGAAGGTCCTTCTACAGCAGGCCTATCCACCACATGGCGGTGGTAATAATTATAGACAACCCCAAGGTGTCTATCACCAACCCCAACAATTTCAGACAAATCAGCAAATGAACGGGTATTATCAACCACGTGTCCCTGTAGGTCCCAACCAATGTTCATACTGTAAAGAGGAAGGCCATTTTAAATATAGTTGTCCTAAATTAATGCAACGGAATGGTAATACGTATGGCGCAAGAGGTAGAGGTGGTCAGCAAGCTCCTAGAGGCAGAGGGCGTGGAAGTGTTCCCCAAAATGCGCGTCCTCTTCCGCCCCAAAGCGCAATTAATAGTTTTGATCAGCAAGCTAACGCGACTGGTAATACGGCACAGTATTACAATAATGATTATTATGTAGAAGATGGCGATGCAGAAAATAATGGTTACTAGGACAGCCATAGACAGAGAGAGGGAGTTGTTTCAGTGCCAGTGGATCAGAGTGGACCGTATGTTGAGGTGACTACAGCAAATGTAACGGAGCCTTTTCTGCTAGACACTGGTGCTGCAAAGAGTTCAATCATGCATTCCAAACTCCCTGGCGCGCCTTTGTCTGGCGATATAAATGTTTCAGTAGGTTTTTCTGGCGCCCCAGTTAGGAACCCGATTTCCAGTCCCATGTCACTTTCTGTTGGACCTTGCGAGCTGAAAGCGCCCCTGATCCTGACAACAGGTTGTGGTGAGAATTTGCTGGGATTAGATTTGTTGAAAAGATTGCACGCTACACTGTATTGTTCTCCTTCAGGAGTACAACTTACATTAGGCAAGAAAGTGGTTTCCTCAATGTATTTGTCTAAAAACACGATGCCACCTGAATTGTCATCCCTTCCGGATGCCCTTTGGGCTACTGGTCCCAATGATGTGGGCCTCTTGGAAATACCACCATATGTGGTGACTCTAAAAGCTAATGTCAGACTGCCACGTATTCCCCAGTACAAGATCTCTAATGAAGGGCAGAAAGCATTGTTGGACATTGTCAGCGACTTGATTAATAAGGGTGTGATTGAAGAGACAAGAGGCAACGTTTGCAATAGCCCGATTTTACCTGTTTTGAAACGAACTGACCCTTCACAGCCACCTGTTTACAGATTTGTGATCGATCTTAGAGAGGTTAATAAGATTGTTGTGCCTCAGTTTCCGGTTGTCCCCGATATAACTGCCTTGTTAACGATGATTCCAGCCTCTGCTGCATGGTTTTCAGTGATCGATTTAAAGAATGCTTTCTTTAGTATCCCAATTGCAGAAGAGAGCAGAGACATTTTTGGTTTTAGTCTGGGAGGCCGAAGCTTCCGCTTCAAACGCGCTCCCCAAGGCTACTGCGAAAGCCCATCCATATATAGTCAAGCTCTGAAAGCGCAGCTTGATGCACTTATTTTACCTAGTGGCGCTATCCTGATCCAGTACGTGGACGATTTACTGATCGCCGCGGATACTGAGAAGATCTGTAAAGAAGCCACATTGTCACTGCTGCGCCATTTATCAGCTTACCATCACAAAGTGTCTCTCTCTAAGCTGCAATATTGTCGACAAGAAGTGACCTACTTAGGTCATCTCTTATCGAAGGAGGGAAGGAAACTGACCCCAGAGAGAATTCAAGCCATTGCACAGTTGAGTGTGCCAAAGACACAGAGAGAAGTGCGTGCTTTCTTGGGCATTACCTCATACTGTAGGCATTGGATCCCTAGTTTTTCTTTGTTGGCAAAACCTTTATTAGCTTTAACATGCAAAGACACACCGAATCCTATCCCATGGTCTGAAGAGTGCCAGAAAAGTTTTGTGGAATTGCGCAATGCATTATGTTCAGCTCCTGTGTTGGGTACTCCCGACTACAGTAAGCCTTTTACATTGTATGTTCACGAGAAAGATGGATGTGCGTTGTCGGTGTTAACACAGCCTTTTGGCGACAGACCGCGCCCATGCGCATATTTTTCATCCACCTTGGACCCTGTAGCGAGGGCATTTGCCAAGCTGTCTGAGAGCGACAGCTGCTGCAGCGATGTCTATCCGACAATCTGCTGGTCTGGTAATGGACAACACACTGATTGTCATGGTTCCACACGCTGTAGATACATTATTAAATAGAACCAAGACACAACACCTGACTAGTGCGCGATTATCAGGGTATGAACTCACACTGTTAGCTAATCACATACACATAGAAAGATGCAATACGCTGAATCCAGCCACATTATTGCCGATTCCAGCAGACTCAGATGAGATTGAGCAACATGACTGTCTGTTCAGAACAGAAGAAGAGACGAAAGGGAGAGTAGATCTCAAAGATACTCCCCTGACTGAGTGTGATGGCACTTTATGGGTAGATGGGTCCTGTTTCAAGCTCCCTAATGGTGACACGACTGCTGCATATGCTATCACGACTTTACATACGGTTGTGGAAACTGCACGAGTGCCACATAATTCGGCCCAAGCAGCAGAATTAATTGCCCTCACGAGAGCATGCGTGTTGTCTGAAGGAATGAGAGTGAACATATACACAGATAGCCAATACGCCTTTGGCGTGGCTCATAATTTTGGGCGTTTGTGGAAGGAGCGTGGGTTCCTGACGTCGCATGGAGCTAAAATTCAGAATGGCAAGTTGGTGAATGATCTCCTTGAGTCACTGACCCTACCTTTGCAAGTTGCGATCATGAAATGCAGTGCGCACAAGAAAGTCACTGATGATGTTGGACGTGGGAATGCGTTTGCTGATGAGACCGCGAGAGAAACCGCACAGAATGTGAAGACTAGAATGTATGTTGCAGGCCCCGCAAGATGGGTTAATAATGTGGGAATATGTGAGAACACAATAGAGAGTGTGAAGTCGCTTCAGGCTGAAGCTACAGAAGAAGAGTTAAGCAAGTGGAGAGAGAGTATGGGTAAGTTGGATGAGAATGGTTGTTGGATCGACCTGACAGAACATAGGCGATGGTTGTTGCCTGATGCATATGTGCTTCCAGTGGTTACTATGGCACATGGAATGGCGCATATCAGTACAAAAGGTATCTGTAAGTTGTTGGCTCCAGTATGGCAGAATGTTGGAATTCCCAAATGTGCAGAGAATGTGGTCAAGAATTGTATAGTATGCTTGAAATACAACCCTGGTAGGGGAACCCCAACTCCGGCCGGTCACTTTGCACCCCCATCATGTCCATTCGAAGTTTTGCAGCTGGACTTTATTCACATGGAAAGGTGCAACAACCTGAAATATGTATTGGTGGTTGTTTGTGCTTTTTCCAAATGGGTAGAGGCTTATCCTCTGAAAGATAACACTGCCCTATCCACAGCCAAAGCCCTTGTGAAGGAGTTTTTCCCCAGGTTTGGGATGCCGAGAATGGTGTGGTGTGATAACGGGAGTGAGTTTGTGGGTAAAGTGATGAAGAATGTATGTGAAGGTTTAGGCATAAGGCAGAAATTTCACGCTGCAAATCACCCCCAATCAGCTGGACTGGTTGAACGCTACAATGGAGCCTTAAAGCTCAAGTTAGCCAAAATCCAGGCGAGCACTGGTCTTAAATGGCCTGATGCCCTGCCTCTAGCACTCTTGTCCACCAGAATGACAATACACTCACGAGTGGGACTTAGTCCCTACGAGGTGGTCTTTGGCCGCCCGGCTAATGTATGGGGTGTGCCAAGGCCCACGAAGTTCAGCGAGATAGAGCATCCAGTACTGCTCGATTACCTGTATGATTTGACTGTTAAACTGCGTGTTTTGCACCAACAGGTACATGATACTCTTCCCCAAGCCTCTAAACCTCCTGGACACCCCATCAACCCTGGTTCGTGGGTCCTAGTACGGAATTTCCAGCGTAAGGGCAACGACGAGCCTCGTTGGATCGGCCCTCATCTTGTTCTTCTTTCGACAAGATCAGCAGTGCGAGTGAAAGGGAAGAAGCACTGGATCCATGGTACTCACTGCAAGGTAGTTCCCTTGCCTCTGCCATATGACCAGTGGGTCAAAGAGGGTATCGCCGACTCAGAGACAGACATTGTGCCTCGTTTTGTACCATTCAGTGACGCCCGCTTAAAAGACACAGCTTCAGTCCAAGAGAGTGACAATATTCTGCAGGAAGCTGTGCCGCCATCGAATCGACTGGACACCACTGAGCCTGAACTTTTGTTTCAAGACCAAACAGCACCTGGCCGTCTCCGCTATAACTTGAGACCTAGGCCCATAGACAAATAAAGATTTCCTCATTATTTCCCTTTTGACATTTCTTGCTCTCCCATCTGAAGGACTTTCTTGATTTTTGTTTTTCGAACCACCATCCGGGTTCTGCCGCAGGGTCGCGGTGCCAAGACTTTGGGGTACAGGCCGAAGACGCTAGGTCAACGGTTCTGGTTGGTCTAGGGCGTTTCCCTGGACTGACAGGCGTACTCCTTAGCAGAAGAAACTCATCCACCGCGAGCGGCCCGAGTAGAGGATGGAGTTTTGTAAGATGGAGAGACCGATTGAGGAAATGAACTCTCAAACAAGGATGTGTAGAATTGTAAAAAGTAAATGTTTTGTCTTTTTGTGCTTTTTTACACTGTGTAGTATCATGATGTTTATTGTAGGATGTGTGTTTTTCTCTGCTCCAAAACCCATTGCACCCACTCAACAGCCTATACTTCTTTCTACTGCCTCCTCTCACTCTTTTCACCCTTTGCCTGAGCACGAACAGACCCGACGATCAGAGTTCGTAAATAACTCATTTATCCAACTCTTGCACCAGCACCAACTGGTAATGAATACGACCAATTGCTGGGTCTGTGGGTTAATGCCACATACCATTAACAAGGGTATTCCCTACCTGGTGTTACCGTACAGTTACAATGGATCGTCATGGGCATTCCAAACCATGTTTCTCTACGCTCTAGATACATACTCCCCTCGCCCACCGCGTTCCATCAGACCCATCACCAATAATAAGGCTTTGCTGAGACCTTATATGGGATGGAACGCGACGGGGTATAGTATAGTATTAATCTGGGTCGTACCCCACATGGGTCGGTTCTGCTTACAGGGTAATGGTCAGAACCCTAGGGCTCAAATGGGAAGAAGTGACTGTACTGAAACGTACACTTTCCCGTCACAGTTTTCCCCTGCGTTTTTGGCTGCTAAGGGCACATATTTCATCTGTCATGACCGAGCATATACATGGTTGCCCCCTGATTTCTCGGGCACATGTTATATTGCGAACTTGCTACCGCCGACATTTACTGCCGCCTCTGATTATCACAAGACCAGAGTTGTGAGAGGTGTGATCAGTAAGGAGGACACTGCCGGTCAGGAAGCAGGAGACTTCTTCTTGGGTTTCCTGCCGTTTTGGGGACCTATGGTCAATAGTAGGAACCTGAGACAGCTGACTCGTGTGGTTGAATCCACCGTCAATGTAACGGCTGGTGCCCTTAGTAATTTGACAGCTGAGCTCCAAGCGGATCGCCTTATGACTTTGCAGAACCGCATGGTCCTAGACGTTATTCTCGCAGACCGCGGTGGGGTATGCAAGGTCATCCAATCCAGTTGCTGCATTTTCATACCAGATAATGCTCCAACAGTGTATCAAGCCATCTCCAAACTCCATAAAATATCTGAAGCCATACACGTGGATAAGGGAGATTGGTCACTGATGGGATGGTTCTGGGAATTGATATCTGCCTGGGGTTGGAAGGTTCTGATGGTCATTGGAATGATCTTAGCCATTCTTTTCCTGTTCTGTCTATGTATACAGTGTGCTCCTGCGATATATGGCCTCTGTGCTACCTTATGTGTAAGGAAGCCTGTATCGAGGGACGAGTTAAGTAATAGGATGATGCTACAGCAACATCTCCATGACTTCGTGAACATTGACCTAGACTCGGATTAAGATGAGTATAGTGATTGCCTATGTAAGGGCAAAAGGAGGGTCTGTCGTACTTTGATATTCGGGAACCGCGTAGGGGACAGGGCCCTACCCCTGTCTATCTTGGTATTAGCGAACCGCGAATGGTAAATGCGGCACGTACGAGTGCTTTGCGTGTCGTTCTAGTTACGAACGCACTGTGTACACGTATTCTGCTCAACTACGCGGGTTCCATTTTGGAAGCAGTGGCCATCTTGTCATTGCCCTCACATAGGCTATGATGGAGTTAATACGGGCCTCACAGTACACGGGCTCCCCTCTGACTTCTCCGTGACCTGAGCAGCTGGCTCTGCTGCCCCGGGTCAAACCGGTCTCACGAGCTCCCCTTCCTCCGTCCACCTGTGATTCGTATCAGGGCTTGACCCGTCATAAAACCCTTTCATTCTACACAATCCCCCGGCTAATCTCTTCTACACCTGCATGTTCTTGCTTTATTGCTTGTTTCCCAAAACAGGAGATGCTCATGTTTATTGGGGGGTCTATTTACTTCAAACATGGGATCTGAACCTTCCTGTGTAAATCATTGTGGGCTGGCCGAACTGGAATGTGGGATGGTCATCATGACTCTGCTTTTTCGTTTGTAATGTATGCCTTTATATGACCATATCATAAACCAAGGAATGTATGCCTGGAGCATGATATTTTGTACTTAAGGAGAAGTCCGTTCCTATGATTTTCAGCAGTCTCCTGAGAACATACACGCTGTTGTACTTCTAGGATACCTGTCATTGGTCTGCAGCCAATAAACGATTCTTTGACTTCACCCAGAAGACTCTGTGTTTCTGTAGGTCCGGAACAGGGTGAAACCCCGAAGTCATAGGGTGTGTGCCCCTGCACCGCTGGGACTAAAATACCCAGTACTTCAGTATATTGACTGGAGGTGGCATATTCACAAGCTGGGGAGGCGCCATGGCATTTTGGGCATACGGGGGTGCCGAACTCAACAAATGCGACATCAGGGGATCTTTCTCCTTTTCTTCTAACTCATTCTGTTTAGAGTGCGGTAAAGCTGGGTAACATTTGTCGATCCCTAACTTACGCTGTCTGTGCAATTGCTCATTCATCTGCTCCTCCTCATTGTCTTTGAACTGTACAGCTGCTTGCATTACTGTCATACCTTTCTCTCTCATATTCTTTTTCGCTAGCTTAATTTCCTTCTGTTTGGCTTCCTTCCGCCATAAGCGGAAAGAATCAAACATCGCCGGCCGGGCTTTCTTTTTAAACAATTTAATTTCCAAATTATCTAAAATATCGGTATCGAAACTACCATTTTGGGGCCATTTTAAAACACCGTCTTTTCTGGTGTAGTGGATCCATACTTTGTTATATGCAATGGGACCTACGCCATGTTTTACATAGAGCTCATAAGTTGGAGTTCCAACCGGAGGAACCGGACATGATTCCTCCAGCTGGAAATCTCTTCCACAACCCAAACAAAACAATCTACCAAATATTCTAGAACCAGGCATCTTCGCTCACTAGTCTAGATCAAAACGTCAAAGGATTATCGATTACGATGGTCTCGTGAATACACTAGTCCTCTGGCTTTGGCGTTTGCAAACTCCAAATTTCCAAATCAAAATGATCCCGAGGGATACCAAACAAATGGGAGACGCTCCACTTATACTTAACTGACTATTGATGATCGATGGCGTCACCAGAAGACTCTCTCGATTGTTTCGCTCTATCAAAACTCGTCAAGGGTCCAAAACAGGTCGATTAATCAGGGCAGCAGTCCTTCGTAGCCGTCGGGACGCGGAGAACCTCGCAGAAAAGACTTTCGGACCACGTCAACATGCAGGGGTCGATGAAGTGGCGGCCTTCCTCCGGAATTTCCACACGAAGCTCCTCACGAACCTCTGGCTTGGACTGGTACCGCTGAAATCGTCCCGAGTTGGGCGCCAAACTGAAGTACTGGGTATTTTAGACCCAGCGGTGCAGGGGCACACACCCTATGACTTCTGGGTTCTCCCTGTTCCAGACCTACAGAAACACAGAGTCTTCTGGGTGAAGTCAAAGATTCATTTATTGGCTGCAGACCAATTACAGGTATCCTAGAAGTACAACAGCGTGTATGTTCTCAGGAGACTGCTAAAAATCATAGAAACGGACTTCCTCTTAAATACACTTTTTCCTGCTTCAGGCATACATTCCTAGGTTTATGATACGGCAATATACAAGTGTACATTTCAAACGAAAGAGTAGAGTCATGATGACCATCCCACATTCCAGTTAAGCCAGCCCACAATTATTTACACAGCAAGGTTCAGATCCCACATCAGATATTGATAGGCCCCAATAAAACACGGGCAGCTCCTGTTGATAGAAACAAGTCATAAAGCAGGAACAGTCAGGTGTGAAAGAGATTAGCCAGAGGCGTGTGTGGGATGAAAGGACTTTATGGCGTGTCAAGCCCTGATGCTAATCACAGGTGGCCGGAGGAAGGGGTGCTCGTGAGACCGGACTGACCTGGGGCAGCAGAGCCAAGCTGCCCAGGTCACAGAAGAGTCATGGAAAGGCAAATGTGCTGTGAGGCCCGTATTTGCTTCATTATAGCCTATGTGAGGGCAATGACAAGATGGCCACCGCTTCCAAAATGGAACCCGCGTAGTGATGCAGAATAACGGGTACGCAGTGCATTCATGGCTAGAACGTTATACAAAGCACTTGTACATACTGCATTAACCATTTGCAGTTCGCCAATTCCAGGATAGACAGGGGTGGGGCCCTGTCCCCTACGCGGTCCCAGAGATTAAAGTACGACAGTAAATGCACTGGAAAGCCTAAAAGTCATCAAGCATTGGTAAATGCAATGGAATGACCTGGAATTCATCAAGCACTGGCAAAGTCGACTGCACAGCTTGAAAGTCATCAAGCATTGGTAAACTCAACTGAATGGTCAGAAATTCATCAAGCACTGGCAAATTCAAATGAAAATGCAATAGAAAGACTAAAAGTCATCAAGCATTGATAAATGCAACAGAATGATCTGAAATTCATCAAGCATTGGCAAATTCGACTGCAAAGCTTGAAAGTCATCAAGCAGTGGTAAACTCAACTGAATGGTCGGAAATTCATCAAGCACTGACACATTCAAATGTAAGAGACGGAAAAGTCTTCAAGCACTGATACATGCAACTGAATGATCCGAAATTCATCAATTGTTAGTAGATGTGACTGACTAACCTGAATGTCAATCAAGCACTGACACGTTCAACGGAAAGGCTGTGTTTCTCACCATGTCTACCTCACCATTTCATCGAGCAGGCCCAGCGCAAGTCAATAATGGACACATGGGGATGCTTGGGGTGTCATTTCTGCGCCCACCCGAGTCGCTGGTTCTTGAAACAGGAGGAGGTATGGGTCTTCGGTGGAAGGAGTGGCTTGACGATTTTGAAGACTTTATGAAAGGGTCGCACGTGACGGACGCCGGTAAACAACTAATAGCACTACGCAAACTAATAGGCAAAGATGTCGGCCAAATCATAAAAGAACTCCCTGCCGCCGATCTGGCATCCTACACGGATGTTTGTGTAGCCCTAAACCGGATATTTTTGCATAAAAAGAATATTGATTATGAGAGATACACGTTTAACCTGGCGGCTCAAGAAAAAGAAGAACCCATGTGCGCCTTCATCACTCGCCTCAGACGTCTGGCACGCTATTGCGAGTTTGACTCTTTCTCGACCGAAGATGCACTTCGTCTGAGGGTCATTGAAGGGTGTCAGTCCAAATCATTAAGATGGAAACTGTTAAAGAAAAGCTATTCGCTGGACGAAATTGAAGAAATGACACGGGTGCATGATCAGGCTGAAGAGCATGCAAAAAAGATGGAAGCAGGGAGAAGTGAGAAACGGGAACAAGCCTTCAGACTTCAATCCCGCAACACACGCAGATATTCTCCAGTGAAGCGGAGGTCTTCACGGTCCAAGATGCAACAGCAACCTGTACACCGACGACGTCGTAGCCCCAGCCGAAATAACAGAAGGCGGGAGAGGCCCCTTAAATGATATTGGTGTGGCTATGATTTTCCCCACCCCGACGGGTGCCCCGCTATGGGTCAAAAATGCCGGAAATGTGGAGGGGAGAACCACTTCGAGAACGTGTGCGGAAATTACAGAAAAAACTAACAGAAAGATCAGGAAAGGTCATCTCGATCTGTGAGCACGCGTCATCAGGCCAAAGCAGTACGGGATCACAGGGACTCGTCAACAGGATCCTCCCGCTCCAGCTGCCAATCTCGCCGAAGTTATAGATCTCGACACATGACTCAAGGTCACTGTCCCCGATCTTGCAGGACAGTGACGAATATGTGTGTATGGTCGCTGACCCTGACCGATTGAAGAAATACCCTCGGCTCAGCATCCAAGTCGACAAACACCGGACTAAATTTGTGATGGACAGCGGAGCCTCTCTAAACTATATGCCAGTGGCGGAATATCAGCGAATGAAACCACGCCCGCGACTAAGATGCGAGGGTGTACACGTGGATGTCAAAAAAAACACTTCCATGTTTGGGGAAGTTTTCAACATCTCTCACACATAAAGATCGTACCATTCCTGCGCACATCCACGTCATTGAAGGGTCAGAGGCTGACTGCCTTCTGAGTCTTCCGACTGCAGAGCGACTAAGATTAGTGGACATTTTGTACAAGGTTGATGACGAACTTGATGTGGCTCGAAAATTTCCAAAACTATTTGTTGGCCTGGGAAAGATGGCTCATTGCCAAGTCTGATTACATATCAACGAAAAAATATCTCCAGTAGCGCAACATCATCGCCGGGTACCCTTTCATCTCCAGCAGGCAGTGGAACAAGAGCTACAAGATCTCCTCGCAGTCGGCATCATTGAAAGAACAGATGGACCTACACCCTGGGTCTCTCCGGTAGTCGTAGTGCCGAAAGAGGAGAACCTGACAAAGTCCAGCTGTGTGTTGACATGAGGGCGCCTAACACCGCCATTGAAAGGGAAAGACACCCAGGCCCACATATCAGTGACATGATTGCGTCACTCAACGGAGCAAGAACATTCTCCAAACTAGATCTTAATAAAGGTTATCACCAGCTGGAATTACATGAACAGTCGCGCTACATCACGACTTTTTCAACCCACCTTGGCCTCTTCCGATATAAAAGACTCAGTTTCGGCGTGTCTTCCGCTGCCGAAATTTTTCAAGAAGCCATCAGGAAGACGATTCACCACATCCCCAATGCCCTCAACTACAGCGATGATATCCTAGTGTATGGGTCCACAACACAAGAACATGACACTTCCCTAGAAAGAGTCTGTCATGCACTAATGGAAGCCAATCTCACGTTGAATAAAGCCAAGTGTGAGTTCCACAAGACCACATTGAAGTTCTTTGGCCACATCTTTTCCCAGGCGGGCATGAGACCAGACCCGGACAAAGTGGCGGCACTGAATGACACTTCCAGCCCCCGGGACGCAGGAGATGTTCGCTCCTTTTTAGGGATGGCCAGCTACTGTGCTTGGTATATCCAAAACTATGCAACCATCAGCTATCCCCTGAGACAGCTCACGAAACAAGGTCACTCATTCCAGTGGTCAGTGGGATGTGAACAAGCCTTCAATGAAATTAAAGTGGCTGTGGAGTCAGCCGACAACATGGCTTACTTTGATCCAAAAAAAAAGACAGAAATTACTGTAGATGCCAGTCCTGTGGGGTTGGGAGCAATTCTAGCTCAATATGACTCAGAAGGTGATCAAAGGAGTCTAACTGAGACGGAGAAAGCATATTCACAGCCCGAAAAAGAAAGCTTGCCCGTTGTCTGGGCCTGTGAGCTCTTTCACATTTTCATATACGGGAAACACTTTACACTAATCACTGATCATCAGGCCCTCATTACCATTTTTGGTAATCCTCGAGCTAAGATGCCACCGAGAATTGAACGCTGGGGCCTTCGCCTTCAAGAATACACATACACCATTGTGTACAAGCCCGGAAAAGCAGAGAACCCTGCTGATTATATGTCAAGACACCCGAAAGAAACAACAAAGTGTAGATCATCAGTAGCCGAGGAATATATCTGCTTCGTGGTGGACCAGGCCCGACCACCAGCAGTCCCGCTGGAGGCCTGGAGGCTTTGTGTGCGTGGGTGAGGAGGCGGAAGGTGATTCTTTTGTTGACGGGGAGCCAGTAAAGGTCTCTCAGGTGTCCGGTGATGTGGCTGGTTCGTGGGATGTCGAGGATGAGTCTGGCTGAGGCATTCTGGATCCGCTGGAGTCTCTTCTGGATCTTGGCGGTGGTACCGGCGTAGAGGGCGTTGCCGTAGTCCAGTCGGCTGGTGACGAGGGCCTGGGTGACGGTCTTCCTGGTCTCGGTGGGGATCCACCAGAAGATCTTCCGTAGCATGCGTAGGATGTTGAAGCACGCCGAGGAGACGTTGTTGACTTGCCTGGTCATGGAGAGGGAGGAGTCCAGGATGAAGCCCAGGTTGCGTGCATGGTCTGTCAGTTTGGGTGCGGCGCCCAGGGCGGGAGGCCACCAGGAGTCGTCCCAGGCGGAGGGTGAAGAGCCCAGGATGAGGACCTCCGTCTTGTCAGAGTTCAGTTTCAGGCGGCTGGTCGCCATCCACTCGGCTACCTCTTTCATCCCTTCGTGCAGGTTGGCTCTGGCGGAGGCGGGGTCGTTGGTCAGGGAGAGGATCAGCTGGGTGTCGTCGGCGTAGGAGATTATGCTGAGGTTGTGTTTGCGTACGATGGCCGCGAGGGGGCTCATGTAGACGTTGAAGAGGGTGGGGCTCAGAGATGATCCTTGAGGGACGCCGCAGATGACTTCGGAGGCCTCTGACTTGTACGGTGGTAGGCGGACTCTCTGTGTTCTTCCGTCGAGGAAGGAGATGATCCATTCCAGCGCCTTGTCCTGGATTCCGATGTTGCTGAGGCGCTGTACTAGGGTGCGGTGGCAGACCGTGTCGAATGCCGCGGAGAGGTCTAGGAGGATGAGGGCCGCTGTTTCTCCATTGTCCATCAGGGCTCGGATGTCATCGGTGGCGGCGATGAGGGCGGTCTCGGTGCTGTGATTGGCTCGGAAGCCGGACTGTGAGGGGTCGAGGGATCCGTTCGTCTCGAGGAAGGCGGCCATCTGCTTGTTGACGGTCTTCTCGATGACTTTCGCAGGGAACGGGAGGAGCGAGATGGGGCGGTAGTTCTTGAGTTCAGTGGGGTCCGCTGTTGGTTTCTTGAGCAGAGCGGTGAGTTCGGCGTGTTTCCAGCTCTCAGGGAAGGTGGCGGTGTCGAAGGATGTGTTGATGATGTCTCGCAGGTGGGGTGCGATGACAGCGTCGGCCTTGTTGAAGACGTGGTGAGGGCAGGGGTCGGTCGGTGATCCGGAGTGGATGGAGTTCATCGTGCGGATGGTGTCTTCGGTGCTGATCGGGGTCCAGGCGTGGAGGGTGGTGGTGGGGGGTGGTTGTTCGGTCATGGTGTGCGTTGGTTGGTTGTTGAAGCTGTTGTGTATGTCCGCGATCTTGTTGTGGAAGTATGAAGCGAGGGAGTTACAGAGGTCTTGCGATGGGGTGATGTCGTTGTTTCCTGTGCTGGGGTTGGAGAGCTCTTTCACGATGTTGAAGAGTTCCTTGCAGTTGTGTGCGTTGTTGTCCAACCGGTCCTTGAATGCTGTTTTCTTGGCGGCGCGGATCAGCTGGTGGTGCTTCCGGGTGGCAAGCTTGAAGGAGGTCCTGTTGTCCGGTGTAGGTTCCCTTCTCCAGACTTTCTCGAGGGCTCGGCAGTTCTTCTTGGAGCTCTTGAGTTCGTCGGTGAACCACGGGGCTTTCTTGCTGCCGGGTCTGCTGGGCGGGGTCCTCAGAGGGGCGAGTTCGTCCGCGCAGTTGCTGATCCACTTCGTGAGGTTGTCGGCGGCCTGGCTGGGGTTCGCTGAGCTGGCAGGAGGGTGCTGGCTCAGGGAGGTGGCGAGCTGGTCTGCTGTGATCTTGTTCCAGCTTCTGCGGGCGGCCTGTTGCTGGTGGTGGTGGGTCGTCGTTCTCTTGAAGGTGAAGTGGACGCAGCTGTGGTCCGTCCAGTGAAGCTCTGTGGCGTGGCTGAAGGCGATGTCTGTGCTGGAAGAGAAGACTGCGTCGAGTGTGTGTCCGGCGAGGTGGGTGGGGGTGGACACCAATTGCTTGAGTCCAAGATTGGCGAGGTTGTCGAGCAGGGTGCTGGTGTTGTGGTCGTTGTTGTTCTCCAGGTGGAAATTGAGGTCCCCCAGGAGGATGTAGTCAGCGGAGGGGAGGGCATGCGGGCTGACGAAGTTGGCGATGTCCTCGCTGAATTGTGTGCGTGGTCCAGGGGGTCGGTAGATCAGGGTGCCTCTGAGGGTGGTGTTCGGGTTGGTGTGGATCTGGAAATGCAGGTGTTCGGCGCTGGTCAGGGTGTTGTCGGTGTTGGTCGTGAGACGGATGGTGTTCCTGTGGATGATGGCGATGCCTCCTCCCATCTGGTTGGCGTTGCGATCCCTCCGGATCATCTTGTAGCCCTCTGGGATAGCGATGGCGATGTCGGGAGCTGAAGAGGCGTTCATCCAGGTCTCCGTGAGGAAGGCCACGTCAGGGGCTGTGGCGTCTAGAAGGTTCCAGAGTTCGATGGCGTGTCTGTGGACGGAGCGGGTGTTGAGCAGGATGCACTTGAGGTGGGTGCTGCTGGTGTTCGACTTGGCGGGTGCTGGAGCGAGGCAGGTCCGGATGCAGGAAGGAAGACGTAAACACAGGAACAGCAAAATATTTAAAAACAGGCACAAATGGGGGCAAAAAACAGGGAAAAAACAACACTTGGCAGCAGTAGCAGGAGAGCCGGCAGCCGATCACGGAGCACGCCGGGGGGGCGTGGTCAGCGGCAGCGGCAGCGAGGCAGCAGGGCAAGGGGCACACGCAGCAGCTGGTGGCCGTGCGGCGCGGGGGTGTCCCACAAGTGACCCTGCGAGAGGTCAAGCGCCGCATACAGAGTAATGACTGGAGACACTTAGATGTGGACACTCCAAACAGTGCTGTCGACAGACACGAACTTGCAGCATTCAAACACGTGAAGGAGGAACTGTCAGTAGCCACAAATGGTCTGATACTAAGTGACAATCATATAGTCATCCCAAAACATTTACGGCAAGGCATCAATAATTTGGCACACGAAGGTCACAGAGGCATTGTGGCCACCAACAGAGCCCTGAGGGAGCGAGTATGGTTTCCGGTCCTAGATCAAATGGTAGAGATCACCCTGAAGGACTGTCCCCAATGTCAACTGGTCGGTCGACCTGATTCTCCAGCGCCGCTGCAAATGTCTTGCCTGCCGGAGGGTGTGTGGCAACAAATTGCTGTAGACTTCTTTGGGCCATTCAAGTCTGGACAATATATCCTGGCCATCATGGATGAGTATTCATGGTTCTCGATTGCCGAACTCATTACATCAACCATAGCGTCCAGCACAATACCTGTGTTGGATGAAGTGTTTGCCGCTTGGGGCATTCCCAAAATAGTGAAAACTGATAATGGGCCCCCATTCAACAGTCAAGATTTTGCAGACTTTGCTAAACATCTCAACTTCAAGCATCGCAAGATTACCCCTCTGTGGCCACAGGCTAACGGAAATGATCGAGAGATTTATGTCCATGTTAAAGAAAGCCATCCAACAGGCTGAAGTGTCGCGACAAGACATTCAAAAGGTCTTAAATGAAGTTCTGAGGGAGTACAGAAACACGCCTCATTCTACGACTGGCAAGTGTCCCGCGACCCTGATGCTGGGCCGGCCAGTGCGCACCAGGATACCCATGGTTGACTGGACTGACGAGGCAGCAACCAATGAGTCTGACCCAGATGACATAGCTAGCACTGATCAACTCAGGAAGAAGAGGATGAAGACTTATGCTGATCGTCGTAGAAAAGCTGCCCCACCTGTGATCCACGAAGGTGACTGAGTATTAGTGAAACAAGAGCAGCAAAAGAAGACTGACTGTCGTTTTCATGAAACTCCGCTAGTGGTCACCAAGCAAAAAGGAACTATGATCACTGCGGAATCTGATGACAAGAGAATCACCAGGAATGTGGCGCACGTTCAGAAGTGCAGTCCTAAAGTCAAAGAACTACTCGATGGTCCTACCATCGGAGAACTGAGACCAAGTGCAACCGAAAGCGGTGATCACTCACCGAGAGCGATTCCTGGCGGAGGAGAATCAGACTGTCCAGACGTCTATGTGCGTCCCCGCCGAACTATCAAGAAGCCGAGCCGCCTGATCGAAGAACTGTAAATATGTGACATTACTTTTGGTTATTTAAAAAAAAATATATATGATTTAGGACATTTTGTCAAGAAAGGGGGAGATGTAATATTGCGCCGTGATGCTGGGCGCTAGGACCTCCTCGGCTGAGGAGGCGTGTTATGAGGGCGGGATAAGGGAGGAGGAACCGGCATGCCCGGGAATAGGGGCAGTATAGAGTAGGCAGTAGACAGAGAAGGTCGCTAATAAAGAAAGAGTGAAACCTTCATCCGTTGTCCGTGTCCTGTGTGCCAAGGACACTACACTTGGGATACCTCTTTGACCCCTTGTTTAATTAAACGAAGCACTCATTTACACCACAGCTGAACTGTGTCCTGGCCTGCGCTGTCCTGTCACACTCAAAACAAAATCACATTCCATTCAGTAAAACAAACCTGTAAAGCACATGCAAAATACAGCCGTAATGATCTGTGGGTCGCAATGCTTCTGTCACTCGCAGGCAGCCCTGAGCATGCAGTGCTAATCCAGCAACCCTTCACCGCACTGAGCCCGCAGAAATAAAGAAATAGATGTACAGCTCAGCAAGTAATGGGACATGAGGGCCTAAACTCAAATCTCAATTGCGTTTCTCACACTTCTGTTCACCCCAGTGGTCGTAACTTCATTTTAAATCACTATTACCATTGAGTTTCGACATGCTCTAAAAAGTCATGAAAGCGCCTGTTGGGCTACACAAACCACTCGCCTAGGGCGCTATGCTACAATCCTAGCTTTTGCTTAACAAACTTTTGTTTTCAGGTTTGTTGTTTCAGCCGATGAAATAGGACTCCAACTTTTATAATCCATTTGCCACGGAAAGAAAATCCAAAACTTGAGTACAAACTGCTTTGACACAATAACTTTACTGCCAACCTTAATAGAAAGTTGCGTGATGTCACTTCTCCAGCCCGATGGCAATCTGAGGATGCCCGAGGGTGTTGGGAGGTTCTTTTCTCCGAGTACGGTATTCTGACAGGACATAGTTAAATTCAAGCATTTTATGTCAGTCCACTTTCCTTGTGGCTCTGTTTATTTTAAGTGCTCTGCAGTAAGGGTGGCCACCTTCACCGGAGAAAAATACTGTTTCTTTTTCTACAGTTTAAGATTCTGAAAAAACCCAGACATGATACTTGAATATAGCGTTATATAACATGATCTGCAATCGTTTTTAACATGTCTTTTCTGTTTTAGTTTACTCTAATTGTTAGTCATGAAACATTAGGACAGTTCTAAAACACATGTTAAAGTGCTCCTTATATTTACTGTTTAAACGATGTAGTTTTGTGGATGCCATTCTCGACTTTCTCCTCTAGCCCTCAACACTTCGCTTCACCACACCCTCTGCCCTCCCTCGGACACCTCACCCTCTCACCCTCTCACCTACCTTTTTCCTTCCTCTACAAGGAGCTAAGTATTGCATCCTGTGAGTTTTAAATTCAGATCTCCTTGGAGCTGCTGCGCACTGCGCTGCCCGCCACAGCAGGGAATCCGCCCCCAGCACCTGTATGGGCAAGTGAAACACATGGCTCCCGTACTTCCGGCGGCGTTGGCGGAGTCGTTTGGGGCCCGGATCGTATCCTATGCAGACGACACCCAGCTCCTCTTCTCGTGCAAGAGAGGAGGAGACTTTGATGGGAAGAGTATCCGGGAGTGCCTTGGGGCTGTGTTTCAATGGTTCCAACTGAACAGCCTCAAGTGCAATTCCGATAAGTCCGAGGTACTTTTCTTTGGGTGCGACACGGAGCCAGACTGGCAGGCTTGGTGGCCTACCAACATGTTCCCCCCTACTTGCTCATCCCAATTGGCTAAGAACTTGGGGGTTAAGATGGACAATGGGTTGACTATGAAGTCTCAGATCTTGGGGGTGTCGGGCACTTGCTTCGGCCTCCTGAGGATGTTACGGAGGTTTCTTCCCCTCTTATCGGAGGAGCACAGGAGGCTGACTGTGCAGGCTCTGATAAGCTCCAGGCTAGATTATTCTAACGTTCTGTACCTGGGCCTGCCAGATTACCTGCTTCAGCGGCTACAAATTGTGCAGAATGCTGCGGCGAGAGCGATTTTTGGCCTGAACAGACGAGTCAGTGCTGCGGGTTTGCTCCAGACCCTGCACTGGCTTCCAATCCGCAAGCGGATTGCCTTTAAGGCTTTGACCCTGACATTTAAGGCTCTCCATGCGACGGGAGCTAAGTACCTCCAAAAGAGAATTGCCTTCTATCGACCGGCGCGTTCTCTGAGATCAGAACACCTGTTTTTGGCTTCCGTCCCGCGAGTAATGAGAGCGCGCTTGGGAGGTCGTTCTTTTCGACTACTGGCGCCACAGCTGTGGAACTCTCTGCCTCTTACATTGCGGGGAGCTACCAGCTTACTAGCTTTTAGAAAGGATCTCAAATCCTGGTTGTTTATTCAGTAGGTCCTGTTTTGTTTGTTGTTTTTCTTTTTGTCTGTGTCACTTTTTCTCTTTTAACATGCTATGTTATCATTCTGTAGTCTACCTTAAATAAAAGCGCCGGGACATTCTTTTTGAGTAGCCGCGCGCTCTATAAATACCATTTTAACATAACATAACATAACATAACTTCCCCCTCACAGGGGTAGGAAACTTCCAGGGCTTTAAGTGAAGTGGGTCCAGCACTGGCAGTTCTAAAAAGCAAGTGCCCAGACAGGTCGCCATCGGGCTCTCCATTTTTGCCCTTATCCTCAGGGTGGAACATTTATTTTAATAAAAAAACCTCTGCAGAAGTTACTCTATTCACTGCCTATCATGTAAACTCAAAGAGACTCGTTATAATTCTTTCGCTGTCTTATCATTTAACAACTAATGCATTTTCAGTATTATTTACAAGGAAGCCATGGTTGGTGCTACTTAGCATATGGAACTAACAACCATTGACGAAGTCAATGGCCCTGGTTTATTGTAGATGGAATGTTACTTGTTGTATTATATATATATGGATGCAATGACAGAAGCAGCAACATACCAATCGGGCGGATTTTAGCTTAATTACATCGGCCACACCACTTAGAGAGATCCCTCCGTTTTTTCAGCCCTCGTAAAGCCCTGGATACTCCTTACTTTAACTGTCAACATTTTACAGTCAGAGTTTGGTATCTATTTTTGCAAACTTTCTTCTAAAACTTTCTAATGCACAAAAAAGTTCAAATAGATTGTATGTTGTACATTAGTTTGATTTTCTCAATATAGCCATAGATGCCTATGCAGGCAACACACAGGCTGGGCTCCAGAAGTCATTCTCAGGTTTCTGAGACAAAATAGCAAAGTTACCTTTTACATTATTATTGTCGCCAAACAACCTATGACGCTGAACATCCTGTGATTCTGGGCAAATCACAATCTCCCCGTGCCTAACAAAAATGTATGTGTCCTCATGTAACGCAACTGGTGCTACGTAAAGCGCTCTGATACCCGATATCGGGTCAAGTTCACACTATATAAAACTCGGTAAAAAAAAAAAACTCTGGACACACAAGGGCATGTTTTTTGCAGCAGGCATCTTAATCCTCCGCTCTACTTTAGCATGAGTGGAAACAGCCAGTAGATACAATTCTCATCTCTATCCAGCAGGAACATATGTCGCCAAAGTTACCTTTACATTTTTGTTGTTACCTGACAACCTCTGGACACACAAGGACATGTTCTTTCAGCAGGCATCTCAATCATATGCGCTACTTTAGCATGAGTGGAAACAGCTACTAGATAATACTCAGATCTCTCCAGCAGGAACCTTAATCGACAAAGTTACCTATACATTTGGTCCTGTCCCACACACCTAGTCTCCCAAATTTAAATTAGTTTGTTCGACTCACCTGGCAGGGACTCTTAAGACCTCATCCCAGGGGCCCTAAGAGCAGTCAGCATGCAAGGAAATAGGCAACTTGCACAGCACTACTTCCTAGCAACATATTAATCACCAATAGTTTGCATTTTAGCATTTACAAAATCCTGTTAAAATACCTATCTGCCACAATCATTTAGGCATTTCTTGGCACAGTAATTTCTTGCGAGCCAACAAAGGGGCAGTACACTATCTCCAGCCTGGCCCTTCCTAACCCCATGCCATTCATGTAACTCTTCAGTTGTCATGTATTAGCAATGCAATAGGTCTTGTATTAGTAAAAGTATGAGCTATTAGCGTTGCAAATGATAATGATAGGATAGACAAAAAACACAGCAGTATCATAAGTAACGTGGCTTTTCTTTTATTATTTATGCTACCGGTGGGATTTTTTTATCACAAAATAAATCTAACAAACACTATCAATTGCATCACCAATAACTTTAACTTTCACTAATTCAAGATCTATTGCATTGCAAATGCTTGATTTTTAAGAGTATGCATTGGTCCCTGGTATCACTGCCTGCTCCTAAAAAATGTTTTTGCTGCCAATCCCAAAGGGGAGGGGTCCCCTGAGAACATCTTCCTGTTTGCCACTGGTTTACTACCTATCTGAAGAAGGCCATAAACTGCGATTGTTATGATACTGCATTCCAGACCAAAACAATTGTCATACATCCCCCGGCGTCTCGTTGTTAGGAGGGTATGCCCTTGGTACACCCATTCCTAATAGTGACTCGCAAACCCTATTTTGTGAGTCGGTAACAGGTTACTGACCTGCACAATAGGGTTGATACATGCTACAACCCTTTTTAGCGGTCACAAACAGCCCGAATCTCCGTTTGCGACCGCTTAAAACGGTCTCAAATGTGGCCCTACGTGGGTTATGGATTTTCCTCACAGATACCTATTGCTTCTTAAGGACTGGATCATTTGAGGCACAGAGAAGTATCTTGAAGCTATATTGTTGAGGAAAATAAACTTTGAAGCTTTCCTTTGACCATTTATCTGGATTGTTAAAGACTGAGATTATATTCTACTGCTGAGTTACAGAGAAGTATTCTGAAATCATTTAGTTGATGAAAACGAACATTGAACTATGCTCTTGCCCATCTGAGCTGTCAAATTTGCAGTTTATATTCTGTTCTATTAAGACATCTTAAAATAGAGCAATATATACATATTTACTAATCTAATGGATGAGGTATTGGGATTTTAGAAAGCATACACCACTGCTAAATTAATGAATAACAAGGTTTTAACAATATTAGCTATCTTTCCAGTTCTTACAAAAGTCAAATAGAAACTATAAGTCATCTTTGAGAAGAGATTGTATAATAACGATCTGGCCTGGGCAAAATTGAAATTACGTCAGCATAATTCATATAATGCTGAACATTTTGCAAAATATTTGTTACATGAAATTTGCAAAATTGCTCCTTGTTGCATAATTACGCTGGGTTCACAGCAACTTTATAGTGCAGGAGCGCACGAATAATGACAATGAACAGAATGAGAGTGGTTGTTTACAGCACAGGTGTTGTAGGTGCTACATTTTCATGTGAAATGTATCCTCATGTTCAAAATGGATTTGAGGAACAGTTAGAGCTAAATTATAAAGTGAATGCCATATTTCCATTTCATGAAATTCTGGCTAAGATTCTTGAAATTTTTCATAAATATGCCAAAGCAAATCACGTAAATTTCGCACACTTAGTAAGAACACTTGAGGTAGATATCCCATGGTAGAGAGAAATTATAGTGCAAATTTATTTTTGAGCTACTTATCATTTGGAAGTTGAGTTTAAAGGAATTACCTGTTCCATATTGAATTTCAGAGGGTTGGTTACCTAGAGAAAGCAGTTATGTATATCTATATACAATTTTGGGTACTTTTGGTTCTCTGAATAGCCAGGCACTTAAGGTATCTCTTTGCCATTTAGGGATTTACTATATTCCGCAAACCTCAATGGCCAGCCAAGCGACAAGGCTGATGTGGTGGCTTCCTGTATTTCTGTTTGCAAGACTATCCCATTGCCCTTCACCCACTGTACCACTGGTCCTCACATTTCTACATGCATAGTCAATGGTAGAGTTGATGAGAGATGGAAAGAAGCATTTGCTAAATATGGAACCTATGCACAAAGTTGCTGCAACCTGATCACATCACTTAGATGTTATTCAATATTTTATTAGTATGGTCACTGCAGCAACTTTGGGTGTATCAAAATGTGAACTGCCATCTTGTCTCATTCTGACTGTGTGTTTTGGATGTCATCAGCTGTGAATGTTCTGGAGTTCTTCCAGGCATTCACAGTGGAGATGCCCTTGGGAGTGGGTGTGGGTCTCTATACTTAATAAACTACATATCTGGAGCATCGCATCTGTGAGTCTCTGTTATTCACAAATCTACACACTACAAATTGTCAACGAGCGAGAAAGTTATTTGCACAGATGAAGATTTTTTGGACTGATACCCACCGACAAGAATTGCCTCCTGAGACCGCCCTTGGATATTAGTATAAATTTGTGGACAAGCTGGAATTATGAAAGGCAGTTTTGAACAAAAAGGGACATTATTTGCGTTAATACTCTCCCTGTTCTTTGCTTGCAGTCTTGATCTACCTACTATTTGACTGCAAGCCATTTGGCAGTTCAATGGTTTTTGCCGCATGTCCATTCTCCTGCAGTGCACATGCGCATCACACACATCTGCTTCAATGCATCATTGTGTGTCTGGAACCATACAAGCTCTTCTACAGCAGCGCTGCATCATCCAATGTACGTAGCCAGAGCGAGATTGTTTACAGATAGGGTGACCAACTGGCATGGGTGCAAATTCAGGACGGTAAGTGTAAAAATTCAGGACAAAAATTAAGGACAGAAGCCAAAATTCAGAAAAAAAATTTGGGACAAAAGGTAAGTCTCACAGACACATCAGATGAAGTTGCGCAATAGTATAAAACTAAGTAAATAGACAACCACTTAAGTACAAGTCAAAATAAGTTTCTATTAGGTTGAGACACTCATGCACTTCACGGTTTTTTGGTATGCGTGCAGCTTTGTGCAACTGTGCAGGTCTTTTTGTGGTATTTCATATGACAATAATCTATGTATATGGTTACTGCACTGGGTTGTCCAGTCTGATATTTTGTTTACAATTCATGGTCCTGAGCAGGCATGTTTGCTTGAGAGAAGTGGTCAGGAAGATCTGCTCGGGTAGATTTTGTTACTAGCATCTCATATCTGAGTGCCATTCTGAGATGTAAAGCCGCATGCATATGTGAACTAAAGAGAGGATTGCTGTGATAAACCCACTATAGGGAACGCATTTGCAAGTGGAACTTAAAATATGGAAACTGACTTTGAATATGGAGGCTGAGGTAACAAAGGTGCTTTTCCCTGCAGCTTTCTTAAAGAAGGCACCTAACTATACACTATTACATAGTTTATTTTTGACACCTTGTCTATTGCCACAAACACAATATACATCTCAAACACAGCTAATGGCACTATGAGGCCCTCCCTAAAACATTACACCTAAAACAAAACATGCAAACATTTACAATTACTCGTGTAACATTCAAGTAGAAGTTGGGTGTCACTCAAAATGTCATATGCATGATGTATAGATTCCACACATAAGCACACAGCAAATACAGAATAGTAACACATAGGCAAGAGATTAGCCAGAAAATTTAAATACATCCCACTTTGAACTAAAGCCATTCGGGCACCAGGAAAGCAAAAGAAGTCCTCACAACCCTCCGCAGAAGGGCTCTCTTGTCAAGGATCTAGTCATTCATCCTTCCATCTAACCCCGGATTTCCACCATTTCAAATTTACATTTTGTCATCTATTAATTCTTTAATCCATCATTCAGTCTTTCACCATTCATTCTGTCCTTCCATCTGTGTTCCCATTCATATCCAAACCTTTTCAACCATATGAAAACCTATCCATCATCTATCCTTCCATCCATCATTTTACTCATCCATCCATCATCCATGCATCCACCCTTTCCCCCAATACATCATTTCACTCATCCATCCACTCTTCCACCCATCCATCCATTCACTCATCCATCGAGCCATTTACCCTTTCACCTAAGCCATCCTTTCACTCATCCATCCACTCTTCAACCCATCTATCCATTCACTCATTAATCCCACCATTTACCCTTTCACCCATCCAGCCATCCTTTCACTTACTCATCCATCCACCCAGTCACTCATCAGTCCACCTATTCACCCTCATCCATCCTTTCTTCCAGCTCTCCACCCTCCCTTTCACTCATGTATGCATCCCTTCTCTCATCCATCTTTACGTTCTTCTTTTCACTCTTCCATGCACCCATTCACCCATCCATTCTGCCAATCATTCATCCATACTTTCACTCAGCCATCCATCCTTTCTCTATCCATTCCCCTTTCACTTAGCTACCCTTTCTTCCATCCACACTTCACCCATCCACACACCCATCCAGTTGCAGACAGAAGAGGCCTATCAAGAACTTCACCCTTGCTGTAGTTCCTAGAGCAAGGGGTGGGGTGGGGGAGGGTTCACTGTGCCCCTGCACTTAGGCAATCTGAAAACATGGACGTCATGAGTCAGGCATGATGCACAGTGCCAGGACGTGAGGTCACTGTGAAATGGTGTTGTTTCCAAGGCTTTAAGTGGGTTGAAAAAACTGGGGGTCTCTCCAAAGTGTGTGTTTGATGTAACTAAGGGTCTGGCTTAAAACACCTAAGCTAAACTTATGTGCTGAGCATAATGTGCCGCCCAACTGGTATTTTTCCGTTTCTATCATTGCATCCAGTAATATTCGACCTTCAACAAGCCTTGACTATTGGCTTTGTCAATTGATGTTAGTTGCATAAAAAGAATAAAAAAGCAGCAACTATGGCTTTGTTGTATATAATAGTAAAAATGCTTCAGCTCTGAAATGATGAGACTGTGTAAGAACTATAAACTCTTCTTCTTAACTGTGTACATTTGTTTTGTACATTTCTTCCATCTAACCCTAACAGAAGGCCCTGCCCTAGACCGTGGCATGAGGAGGCCCACCACATGCTGTAACAGCCCAAACTGGCCCATTGTCATTCTGTATGTGCTTCAAGGATGAGTGTGAAGCGGTCCCAGCAGGGAGCTGAGGCCTCTCTCAGAGGAACAACTCTGCTTCCTGCAAGGCCCAAAATTACGGACAAAAGGCGTACATAAAAGGGATCCTCATGGGTAACGGATGGCGGGTCCAAATTATGGGCAGTCCGTGAAATTTACAGATGGTTGGTCACCCTATTTACAAAGTGTATTGTTACATGCATAAGGTGCATAAGTCATCACGTGGCTGACGTGCAGCGGTTTGAAACAGGGATACACAACGTAATAGGAATTCATATGATTAAAAAAACAAAATTCCAGTAACTTCCTTTTTTGGGGAGATTAGTTTTAAGCAAAGCCATATGCTTTGACAGATATCTTGAGTATTGTATTGTATTGTAATTGCATTTATATAGCGCTAACTACCCCTGACGAGGCGTTAAAGTGATTTTTCGGCAAGTAGCATGCCACACCGAAAGCCGTAAAGGGTTAGTGGTGAATTAGTATAGTGAAATATGAAAAGTGATTTGAGTGATGGATATGTTAGTCAGTTATTTGGATTGAGAAGGATAGTGGAAGGATAGAGAAGGGAAAAAGGTTTGCATTTGGATAGGGCTTGCTACCCCTGATGGACTGTGTATATGTTAAGTGTCTGCAATACATTTCAAAATATGGCAAATGCAAACAATGTGATGCAACCTCCACCTTTTTTTAACTTCCTTGAAAACCACCAGTGTTATGGAGAAAATGGCTCAGAAGTTTATATAACTATATGGTTGCGATTTATGCAAAAAAACAGATGTGATTAGACGTACTGCTTTCTTTTACCATCATCTTGGTGATGCAGAGCAACAAGTATATGACAATGTACCTCGAATTTTTCCACCTGCTGCAGAAACTGAAACATAGGATGAATACACAGAAGCAGTAGCTCTCATAATCACACAGTACTCAGAAGAGCCATCTGTTATGTTAGAAAGGCACACATTTTTCAAAAGAAAACAGTAAATGGAAGAATCAGTGGAGGACTATTCAGCTGTCCCTAGGGTACTTGCTGCTAAATGTGAATTTGGCAGTAATTTAATCTCTATCTCAGAGGCCAGTTCCTGTTCAATTGCACTTCAAAAAAAATTAAAGAACATATTCCGAGCTGAAAGATGTGTTAATTCATATGTGGAGAACAGTATATATCTTGTTTCTAGCAAAAACAAGTCCGCTAGACCTAAGGACAAGAACATTCAAGTTATTATTTTAGATGTGGTTTAGATGTGGTTCAAAAGGCTACATAAGTAATATTCCTACATGCCCTGAGCAGGGAAAAAGGTGTAATTTATTATCCGAAAATAGGCATTTTCAAGGAGTTTGTCGTAGTATGAACAATAAAGTGAGTCAAATGACATGCCACAAAAAGTATTTGTGCAAGAGTGTTAGTAATGTGTTAACTATTGATATCGAAATGGTTCATACATATACAAAAATGTTCAAGGGTCTATTTGTAAAGTAGACATAGGTAATGTGGTGTTGAATGTCATGGCTGGTTCTGGTTCGCTGGTCAGAATACTTTCAGATGTAACATTTGAGAAATGTTGGTTAAAAAGGATACTAAAGTCAACTGACATCAATCCAAAAGCAGTTGGAGATTATAACATCATTGTGAAAGGATGCTTTCAAGATATTCTAATCTTTAAAGGTAGAACAATTTACACACAAAGTTTATGTAGCAGAAAAAGCTAGGGACATCAAGGGGTGGGAAGATCATGGGAAATTAGGCATTTTGCCTAAACCTGGCTCTGATGAACCAGCTGTGTTAGATGAGATGCCTTCTTTAAGTGTTAACACTTGCATGATCAATTCGAACATTGTAGTTATTAGATAAATATTCACAAGTCTTTAGTGAAGAGATGGTTTGGTCAAGAATTTTAAACACAGAATTATCTTAAAGAAGGGTGCCAGACATGTGGTGCTGAAGGTTAGACCAGTCCCTATTTCTGATAACCTAGAGTTGAAATCATTGTTGAATAACATGTGAGAACAGAAAATTATTTCACCCATAGAGTCTTTGGAATGGGATGCGGCAACTGTGATCACAAGAAAAAACTGGGGAGATAAGGTTATGTGCTCATCTCAGCGCTCACAATGACATTATAGTTGTGTATTGTCATCCTCTCAAATGCATACAAATAAGGTAGCACATTTTGGCAACTGTAAATATCTTTTAACAATAGTTCTGCAATCGACATATCAACATTGGCTGAAGATGGAGCTTACAATCATTTACGGATGTGTTTTGGCATCCACAGCCACTGTTTTTCAGCATCTGATGGGTGCACTTTTTAGCAAAAAAATAGGAATTCAAGAAGACATCCTGATCGATGCTGATAGTGTTGAATTTCACAACAAAAGACTAGAAGAAGTTCTAGGTACACTCATGAGGTGTGGTGTGACTATCAATAAACAGAAATGCAGTTTTCTCCCACACCATGTCGATTATCTTGGTCTTAACATTTCAGGGGAGTGAATCAAACCTAAAAATATCTTTGGTTAAAGAAATCACGGATCACCTGTTCCAAAGGATAAAGACAATTTAAGATCATCACTCTTAGTGAGTACTACTCAAGGTTCAACCTTTGAGAGACTTACTAAAAAAAGAGAACATAATTTGTTTGGAATAAACAAGCTCAGGATGCTTTTGAAAAAAATAAATGATGATACTGTAAATGCAACTGCAAAAATAAATTGATGCATGCTTATAAAAGCACTAATCCCAGTTGATGATAGATAGTATGGGCTTGATGTTGTTCTCAGCCAAATTATTGATGGCAAAGAAAACAGTGTGGCATTTGCATCTAGAGAGCAGACAGAAGCTAAATGTAAATATCGTACTATTGAGCAGGAGGCACTAGCCTGTTCGTGGGCTGCAGAGAAGTTTAAAATGTACAGATGGGGAACACGTTTTGATCTGTTTGCGAACCATAAACCATTAATATACATGTAATAGCTCTTCTAATAAACTTATACAGGTTGATAAGACTACTCTCATGATTGCAAGGTTACCATTTTGATGTGAGGTATATTTGGAGGAAAGAACACGAGGGTTAACTTCCTTTCTATGTTAACAGTTAGAGATGCTCAGGAAGGAAAAGTTGTGTCAAGAACATGAAGATGATTGTGTCATGACTGTCGTTGATGCCATAGAAAAATGTCAGATTGATGGGAAAGATTGGAATGAAAGTTGTGAGAATTATCAAATCTTTCACAGAGTTAACGAGTTTATTGTGAAAGGATGGCCATGAGACAAGATATTGTTTTCAGAATTAAGAGTTATTTTCTTCGCTTGCTTCTGAACTTTCTGCAGTGAATGGCATTTTGTTGAGACAAAATTGTTATGTTCCACCTTATGGTCTGCACCACAAAATCATTGTGATTGCAAAAAGAGGGCATTCATGGATTTCAGCTACTGTTCACAAGATAAAAGAGCCTTACTGGTGGCCAAGAGTTCATTCACAAGTTAGAATATCTGTGGAAAGATGTAAGAAGTGCTTATGATTTGACAAACATTGGAAAGCTACTCCCATTTCTTGGCATGAAGGTCTCGGACTACAAATAGGCTTGGATTATGCTGGTCCATTAAATTTAACGCCTCGAGGCGTACACATCCCGGGCTGCGAATCTATCATACGGACCGCGGAGTGTATGGCTACAAGCCCCGCAAGGCGGAAAGTGACGTACAAGGAGCCATTCCCAACATCTCTTACCACAGCAGGCAAGAGATGACGTGCTGAGCTTCAGCTTCTCCCCCACAGAACCCTCCAAGCAATTTAGCGCTCTCTAGCCTTCTGACCTACCATAAGAGGAGCTACGACCCACCCCACTTCTTGTGTTTTTTTTTGTTCTACTTTGTAGACTCTTCAAGCAACTCACAGGGAAGTGGGGAGAGGTCGTTCTGTAGCAGACCCAGGGGCCCGAGGGACGTGTGCTTGAAGCTCAGCTAATTTTCACCGGGACTGCGAGGACCAGCGTGCTCCCTGCTCTTTGTGCGGCGAGATCATCTGCAGCTGGGGGACTCTTCCCGACCCTCCCTCTTTGTTGGCATATAACGCCTCGCGGCCCCCGCTTCGCGGGTGCTGCTCGCAGGCGTGAACTTTGTCCTGTTTCATTTCAGAGGGACGTGTGCTTGAAGCTCAGCTAATTTTCACCGGGACTGCGAGGACCAGCGTGCTCCCTGCTCTTTGTGCGGCGAGATCATCTGCAGCTGGGGGACTCTTCCCGACCCTCCCTCTTTGTTGGCATATAACGCCTCGCGGCCCCCGCTTCGCGGGAGCCGCTCGCAGGCGTGAACTTTGTCCTGTTTCATTTCAGAGGGACGTGTGCTTGAAGCTCAGCTAATTTTCACCGGGACTGCGAGGACCAGCGTGCTCCCTGCTCTTTGTGCGGCGAGATCATCTGCAGCTGGGGGACTCTTCCCGACCCTCCCTCTTTGATGGCATATAACGCCTCGCGGCCCCCGCTTCGCGGGAGCCGCTCGCAGGCGTGAACTTTGTCCTGTTTCATTTCAGAGGGACGTGTGCTTGAAGCTCAGCTAATTTTCACCGGGACTGCGAGGACCAGCGTGCTCCCTGCTCTTTGTGCGGCGAGATCATCTGCAGCTGGGGGACTCTTCCCGACTCCTCCCCCTGAATCTATTTGAGCCACCCCTGTTCACGCGTAAGCGGGACGCGAGCGGGGCCTAGACCGGGGCTAAGCCCGGGCAAAGGGCGGGCCCTCTGTGGCCCTCAGAGGCACGAGGAGACCGGACCGGGACTATCTATTAACCTACCGTGGAGGTCTATGTGAGTACTGTTACACGTTGCTGATTCGATCACTATGACCGAGACTTTGAATAATTGTCTTCCCCCAACTGTTGGAGGTACAAACAAGTGTACATTGGATGATTATTTCATCAGGGTTGCTATGGACACTGGGAAGGAGACTGCATTAGCAGAACGCAGGGCAGAGCGGCGTCGTTCCGTAGAAAGTATGAAAAATAGACTGCCCACGGACTCCTTGCTCCAGATTACACCTTCTGAGTCAAGTCCTCTTACTGTTACTCAGGAGCTACCACACACTGATAATGTTCCCACATCACGAAGAGATACTTCATCACCACCCGATATGTTTAATAATCTGTGTGTTTCCAATGACCTTCCTCCTTCTACCATTTCTACTATTTCTTTGGAGGGAACTGATATGATCATGGCTCCCTCTCTATTAGAGGTTAAGGCCCCTAAAATGAAGGCTGGAAGGGTAGTTCTGTCTAAAGTCCAGAGACCCCCTCCCATAAAAGAAGAAAGCGGGTAGGTGACCAACAAAGAAGTAAGACCAATCACTCTGACTTTGGAAAAAGACCAGGGTCCACTGTAGATACTGTATCTATGCCAAAGCCCAGTGTATCATCTACCTCATCTATAGTGGCCCCTACGGAAATAAGCCCTAACCCCATACCTTCTGTTCCAACGGTACTTCCCCCATTTGCCCCAAATAGCCCCTCACATTGTCTGTCTAATGACGCTCTGCATGTTGCCCCCCTTGAGAGTATAGAGCGACTATTAAGGTTGTTCGTACTACCTATTATGGAAAGATTAAAGAAAATGTAGCAACGGCTGGGGGATATAGAACTAGCTATTATTAACAATGCGGGGGTACCTAAAGAATCTGTTAATCTAGTGCCTCCCTCTTCTGAAGCACCAGTGATACCTCCCATTGTTATAAGCAAAAATGGGAAGGATTTTACAGGCAGTCCTTCTAGGGTTATACCCTCCAAACTAGTTCAACAACAACTAGTACAAAATGATTTGGGTGAAGCAGTGAGGGGTGCAAAAGAACCTGCTTTAGGAAATATACAAGATGAGAGGGGACGCACTTTTATAGCTGGAACAGTGGACCATCTAAGGTATCAAGTGGATCTACCCCCAGAAGCGGTCCCTTATGTTGTAGTGCTCACGAGAGTTCCGATACTGGAAAAGGGCAAGAAGGAAGGGTTTTTTGAGCTCAAAAATAAAACTATGCATTGGCTTACCTTAAATAAGCCTCTTCCTTTTAACGTTAATGGAGAGATATTGCATGTCCGACGACTCTCCTGGCTGGGACGGAGAGCCAAGGACATTGGTGGGGACGTAATTGTCATCAACTTTAGAGACCCTAGAGCTGTCACTCACATTCTTAACTACACCTCGGACAATTGTAGTGGGTCTATCATGCCTCGGGAATTGACATACTTTTACCCTAGACCCTCAGTCTCTCACACGACGTATTCTCGGGCTTCGGCTCGAATGCAGTTATACCAGCCTGCACCATCCATACCCTTTGCCAATCAGCACACAACTCATGTACCAACTTCTGTGGCTCGTGAAAATGTATCTAATTGGGCCACTGTACCTTTTAGGAGTCACCGAAATGGTTTTAGGAGGACGGACTATTGCCCATTATTCACCCCGCTGGAGGTTGCAAATAGATTTGATGCCTTTTCAGGCTTTGATGACTGCGATTGACAGGGGGTGCTCCTACCTAATAAGTCTACTATCATGGAGCTACAGGTTGAGAATATTGAGAATATTGGGCCAATTTCCCCAGTGCAGATTCTCTCTCCGGAACAACCTACTGCCCCTGTTATCGCTCTTCCTTCTTCTGAACAGTATGCATCGCCCCCTAAGCATGTGTCCGTATCAGAAGTTGGATCTGCTGTGACTAATGACTTCTATGGTCTTCCGCTCCGCGATCCTATCAGTCAAGATCTACCAACTGGCCATGTTAAAATTCTCTCTTGGAATGTGGCGGGCCTTAAGATCAAATTGCCCATCCCTGAGTGGGGCTCTTTTATGGCCCTCCATGATATTTGCATGCTACAAGAAACCTGGGCACTAAAAAGCAGTTCGGCCCAGGGTTTTGCCACATTTGATATTGTGGCCAGCAAGGGTGAGAGGGGTAGACCTGCAGGGGGATTGTCCATATGGGTTGCCACGCATTTGGGAGTCACGGCATTACAAATTAGAACTAACTCGCCGGACGTTCAGTGCGTATTGCTCACTTTACCAAACGGGCCAGACATCGCCCTCTTTAATGTATATTCAAGGCCAGTAAGGCGGGGCCTTGTCTCAGAGGCCATTGAAGTTTTGCTGACCCTCATTCAGGCTATGGACCCTTCCACTGTCTTAATTCTGGGTGGTGATCTCAACTGTCATTTTGAGCCACTCACGGACTTGAACACGGGTGACTCGGACGACGTTGATTCACTGTGGTCCATCCCCCAACCATTGACTCCTCGGGTCACGGCTTGGACACCGTTAGTTTTACAACTGCAGTCATTTGTGTATGCAACCTCATTACGGGCTTGTAATGGGAGGGTGGAACCCGATAGACCAGGGAATGTAACATTTAATCGTCATAATCAGTCCTCGATAATTGATTACATTTTTTTAGAGGCTAGGCATTGGGACAAGGTGCATGAGTTCAGAGTTATTGAAAGAATCGACAGTGACCACAATGCCCTGGTACTTTCACTTAAGACAGGGAGTTTTGGGCTTAAATGTCAAACTTTGGTTGTTCATCCTCCCATTGTGCCTATATCGATAACAAATTGTAGACGTAGAGTTAAATGGCTAGACTTTCAGATGTCGGATTCCAAGCTTGCTGCCTTATATAAGACCATTATCCCATTTGTTGAAGAAATGGGGAAATCTGGTCACCTAGGCAGGGCATCTGAAATTCATATCAACTTAGTAGCAGCAATTAAGGATATTCTTTGCCCCGAGAGAAGGGTTAATTGCCCACGGACCTCGTCCCCCCAGTGGTATAATGCCTTCTGTCGGGCTACTAGAAAGGCTCTTTATAGAGCTCTGAAAACTAATAACAAGGAAGCCCATTAAGGTGCATCGCTCTGCTTATAAAAAGGCACTTAGTGATGCAAAAAAGGAATGGGAAGTGGCCAAGTGGGAAAATCTGGGCATAGCTCTTGGCAATAATAATCCCAAATTATTTTGGTCTATAGTAGCATCTGGACTTAGTGGGCACAGTCCGGCCCTTGCCCCTAATATTGCCCCTTCTGTCTGGGAAAGTTATTTTTGTGCCCTTTATGGCACCCCTGAGTGTGGAGCTACGGTTCTTAATACTATTCAAACGCAGCAGTCTCATAGTGTTAGTGGAACCGAAGAGTTTGTCCGGTCTATTGCCGTCCGCCCATATTTCTCCACAAACGAATTAATTACTTTGCGTGAGGTAGAGACTGTACTAGGAAATTTGCTCCCAAATAAGGCCCCTGGCTTGGATAAATTGCCCAGAGATCTGTTTGGGACGCAACCAAAAATCTGGGCCCCTTATTTAGTGACTCTATTTAATGGTATCCTTCAGGGGGACGATCTGCCGCCTACCTGGCTAGGAGCTGAAATAGTGCCGATCTTAAAAAAGGGCTGTCCTCTAATCCCCTCAAATTATAGACCCATTAGCCTAATCGATACTTCACAAAAGCTGATGAGGAGGGTTATCTTGGAAAGGATCCTTGGGTGGATTGAGGAAAAAGGGGTTTTATCTACACTCCAGGCAGGATTTAGGTCTGGTATTTCCACTTTAGATCAGATATTCCGCCTGCAGGTCCTGTACTGGAAAACGGCCAAGGTGGAGGGTGGCAGCCTCTACCTTGTATTTGTGGACCTGCGGGCTGCTTTCGATCTGGTCCCACGTGGGAAACTTTGGCGAGTCCTTGCGGATATGGGCCTTCCGCCCTATCTGCTAGCCATTCTCTCGAGGCTACACTTCAATAATTTTGCGCAGGTTAGGTCGGGGAGGAATGGTGAACTCACTAATCAATTTCCTGTTCTGAAAGGAGTCCGTCAAGGGTGCGTCTTGGCACCCACCCTTTTTAGCCTTTATATCAATGGCCTTATTGGACACCTTAATGGTGTAATCAATAATGACGCCCCAAGACTGGCTTCAGGTAGAGTGCCCGCTCTGATGTTCGCGGACGACACACTTTTGCTGTCCAGAACATCATCGGGCATTCAAAAAACCCTTGATGGTTTTGTAGAGTTTTGCCACCTTCGGGGGTTGGAAATCAACATAGGAAAAACAAAGTTCATGATTTTCAACCCCCCAAAGCGAACACGTCCTAACCCAGTACTCTTTGGCAGCCCCTTGGAAAGGGTCAAAACATTCATTTATTTGGGTGTTACCCTTACTGAGAAATTTGACTGGCAAAAGCAGACTGCTAGATCCATGCTTAGGCTAACCCAGCTAGCGGGGGGACTAACCAAAATTTTTAAGGAATCTACCTTTAGGCCGGTTTTTCCTGCACTTAATATATATAGTCATCAAGCAAGAATGGCAGCAACCTATGGGGCTGAACTTTGGGGGCACAAGCAGACTCTGGATCTTAAAAGGGTGGAGCAGTCTTTTGTCAGAAATCTAATTGGCCTACCGCCTAGCACGCCGTTGATCCCTCTCAGATTTGATCTTGGGTTGATCCCAATAGAGGAGATCATAAGCACTAGACCAATTATGTATTGGAAGAGGCTGTGGTCCGTCCCAGAACTGGCTGACTATCGAGCTGAATTTTTGGAGATTTGGCCTACACTTAGATCTAAAGTGATCCATGGCTTCAGCACATTAGTGCAGTTTGCATACGGCTTGGCCTCTCCGGATTATGGGATACTCCGGAGACTAGCTGTACAGGGATATCTAAGAATACACTCCTTTCTCATATGTATATGCTAAACCACCAGATGTTAATGAGATCTACATCATTAGGTAGGCTGTCATCGGAGTTCCTCCTAATAAAAACTGAGCCTAAGGCCGAGGATTTCATGGACTTAATTGAACCTCCAGCTGCCCGTAAACTGTATATTCAGTTAAGATACGGCACCCTTCCTATCAGATCTTTTACCTCTAAATGGATTAAATCGGACATTGTAGCTTGCCCTGCATGCACCCATAATATTGAGAATATCTCACATGTTCTGTTTTTTTGTCCCGCCTATTCTGTATATAGAAAACGTTTGTTGATCCCTATTTGCAGGAATCTGGGATTCTTGCATTTCAGTAACCCACAAACTAGGAGGTAGAGAAACGGTCAACTAAATGTTTAGCATTTGCTTAGTTGATTGAGGGAAGCACACATACTCTGTAAAAACTGCCCTCACCCACAACAAGTTGTGGCATGCTTCATCATCGGGCTGCTACTAACGCCTCTGCGCAGACCAACGCTAGAGGCGGAGCAATAGGGAGGGGTAAACAATACAACAATGATACAAACAAACAAAAAGGCAGGATCCTTAAGTGCAGAAATAATAAATGTTAAAACTGACCCAGGGATATCACTATAACATTTTTATTCCTGGATTCCCTAGTCAGATTAAAAAGGTATATATAAAGAGACATATATACACCCAATGGATAGTGGTGGAATGAGTGTATTTAGGTGCTCACCACCCCTCCATCTGCATAGCGGTCAACATGTTTCTGCCGGTTCTAGATCAATTTTCCGGCATTCCTCAGGACAAGTCAGAACCCTATGCCTTTTTACAACCCCTCTTACTACCCACAGTTGTGGGTTAATACTCCACCTGTAAGTTTGGAGTCTGTGATGTCTCTTACTCTTTCTCAATGGGAAATGAAAGGTAAAAGACACAACAGTGACTCTTGTCGTCACAACAAAATACAGATAAAATATTATATGATGTGTGCTCCCAAACCAACAAAATCAAATGCCAAACCCCCAATTGGTGTGACCCAACATTACAACATATGTGGTGCAAAATTCACCTTCATCAATCAGCAGGCAAGCACTGGCCCTCGTAATGGTATATCCTTGAGCACATAATTTGTGCTTCATATCCATTCATACAAATACTCCACATATAAACAAAGAAGAGACGAACGCGCTGTGACAAGTGAGAAACCACTCTTCAAAAGTGTCATTGTGCTGTTAAAAACATACTGGGTACTACTCCCCATTACTTAATCAAGGATTTCTATTTTTAAATCACAAAGGGCCTGAGATGTTTCCTTTAGCCCAATTCTTACCAGAGTTTATTATGTAAGACACTGGAACTGGCATCGGAGTAGAGAGCGACCCTCTGTAGTCAAACACTGTGAGGGGAAACACATAGATGTGCGCCATCTTTACATTCACGTTCCACTATCACAAGCGCCCACGGAGATCTTAGCCCTTGGTATACTGGTAACAGATGAGTGCCCAAGTATAACCACTCTACAAAAGTTTTTAGAACACCCGTAGTCACAAACGCGTGTATCTGCCCCCTTAATGGAGAGAGAGGCGCATATATTTCCCACCATGTTGGACTGGCAGGACCACTCCTTCTGCCACGAGTAATCTTGTAAAATTACACTATCGAGTATTAGGGTTATGTCCTCGAAAGAAGTGTAATATAAAAGCTAGCTCCCGTTAGTCCCTAGCTGCATCCCCCTTACTTCGTCAAGAGTGGTGCGCCACCAACGTGATCCGTCTTTCCTGGTGCCGTGTAGTTTCCTCTCGTAACCATCCCCTTCGCCTTTTCTCTTCCGCTATCATGTCACGTGATGCGTGCGTGCGTGTGTCATAGCTCGCAACACGTATCCAGATCAAAGGGAGCCCATAACACTAGACCGCTAACCTTCCTTATCCACCTTGGGACAGCGTCTATAGTCCACGCGAGGAAATGTACCGTTAATGTATATATCTCACATAGCGCGTGCATCAGACATTCCAGGCTTGGTAGCAGGAAATTGCTTGCATCATACTATGTTTCTAATATATATATATATACCAGGTCCGACGTGCACACCCTGTTAGTATTCATTCTCCTTGCAAAGACGTATAGATAAATCACTATTACTGACCAAGTTAGTATTTTAACAAGGGAACGAAGGGTTTTAAACAACTCCTGGTCATTGTTGTTAGAATCTAGTTCAATAGACTTTTCTGACCCCATAGATCCCCTCATCATGAGGATAGAATCCCCAATGTCGGGTCATCTCCTGCCTAGGGCCGACCAAGGTATATCGTCATCGAGTCCTGACACATGACTCTTAGTACGATGTATCCATTTCTGTTCACGCACATTTCTTGCATTTCACACAGGCATGCAGGATACTGACCTACGATACTCATCCTCCCTCGGGGCCCGATTCACAGAACAAACTTAAGACTAAATCCTAAACTTAGTACCATTCTGGTATTCACAGAATGCACTTAGTACTTCTGGTATTCACAGAATGAACTTACTACTTTTGCTATTCACAGAATGAACTTAGTAGTTTTGCTATTCACAGAATGGATTTACGACTCCTAAACTTACGTCCGCACTCGGGCCGGAAATTCCGGGCCGGAGGCGGAGCTTCCGGGCCGGAGGCGGAGCTTCCGGGCCGGAGGCGGGGCTTCCGGGCCGGAGGCGGAGCTTCTGGCCCGGAGGTGGGGATTCCGGCCGATTTAGCTATGGCTGAAATCTCCACCTCCGGGCCGGAAGCTCCGCCTCCGGCCCGGAAGCCCCGCCTCTGGGCCGGAAGCTCCGCCTCCGGCCCAGAAGCTCCGCCTCCGGGCCGAAATTTCCGGCCCGAGTGCGGACGTAAGTTTAGGAGTCGTAAATCCATTCTGTGAATAGCAAAAGTACTAAGTTCATTCTGTGAATAGCAAAAGTAGTAAGTTCATTCTGTGAATACCAGAAGTACTAGGTGCATTCTGTGAATACCAGAATGGTACTAAGTTTAGGATTTAGTCTTAAGTTTGTTCTGTGAATCGGGCCCATTGTGTTTGCGGTTTCCCGCTACCTGTTGTATATGTGGCGCACTAGGCAGAACCTTTTAATTCAATTGTCTTAATTCTTTTACTTATTGTCTTTTTTAATGTTTCTTGTACTTTTTATGGTCTTTTTGACCGAAATAAAGTTATTACAACAACAACAAATAGGCTTGGATTATGCTGGTCCATTAAATTTATCTAAGACTGACTGGAAGTGTTCGATTGTGGCTGTGGAGTACTATTCAAAGTGGATGTATGGTGTGTTTGTGAAGTCAGCTGATACAGACAATGTGAATCCAAAATGTGAGAAAATATTGAGCATTGAAGGTGCACCCAAATCTTCTGTGAATGATAATGGATCACATTTTATATATACTTAAATGCAGGAGTTTTGCAACAAATATGATATACAACACATTTCCATTATATAGTCCTGCTTCAAATGGTCTAGCGGAGAGGGTCAATCGCTTTCTTAAGAAAGGAATAAAAACTGCTATTTTATGCAACATCAATGTAATATAGTATTAAAAAGTCAAAGTTTTGAATTACATTGTAATGCCACTTAATCCCACATGTGTTGCACCTTTTGTACTTTTGAGAGACAGTAAGGCGGGTTCACATTTAAATCCTTTGTGCTTGGATGAGTGTACAGGATGTTAGTGAATCATTGGAATTGAAAAAGGTACACAGGAATGTTGAGAAGAATCAAAGGTCTTGTAAAAGGTATTTTGTTTGTACAAGTATTGTAAAGAAGGTTGATGTCCATATAGGTCCTTGGGGTTTAATTTAAAAAAATGACCACCTTGAAGATAGGAGTGTCTCTGTTTATAAAGCCAGTTAAGGTAGTTCAAGCTTCCAAAACGGCAGTGCTATTGCAAGATAAAGGTTGGTGGAATATAGGCTCCATTGTGAAAATTAAAGAACAAGCTCATATTTTGTCTAAAAGAAATGAGAGCTTGGACATGGATGAGGATTCAATTTGATTTGATGTTCCTTCCTCAGTTAAGGAGAAGGGAGGTGTTGGCTGCAAAGTCGAAGAAGCCAGCAGGAATGTGCAAGATATTTACCAAGCAAATCAAAGCGTGATGGATGGAAGCATTGATCAATCACGAAACGATGATTGGGTGAATCACAGTGATGAGACTGTGAATGAAGGTTGCCTGCTGAATGATTCAGTACACACCGGTGAGACTATGATGAAGGGTTGTGATGAACATGTGAGAGGAGTCACTGTCAAGATTATGGTGTGTTTTAGTTGTATAAATTAGTTAGAATATGTTTTCTAATATAGTTTTTTACATCTTGTGATTTATTATGTTTCATTTTTGTAATTTGTACAGTTACATTTTTTGAGTTCACAGTAGTTATGTTTTTTCAATGTTGTTATTATAATAAAGGAGATATTGCATACCTATAAAAGTACATAGTAAAATGTTGTGAATGTTCTGGAGTTCTACAGTCCTTCGAGAAATTCACAGAGGAGGTGTCTTTGGGAGTGGTCGTGGGTATCTATACTGAATAAAGTACGTATCTGGAACATCGCAACTTTGGGTCTCTGTTATTCATAGATTTACACACTACAACTTTACACGTACCACTGGATATTTAAATACTGATAGACAAAATGTACATGGTCTTGAGCTGAGTTTTAATTTGGGGTCAAACTGTTATTAATAATTTTCTTCCCCCCATGTTAATGCCCTGATAACACAGCACAGAAGGGCAGAACCTTTTTATCAGTCACCCTTGAGGGGGGTTCGGTTTCTTGGCTTAGCACTGGGGACAACCAAACGAGCATGGTCCTACTGGTATGGTAACAACATATAGGTGCCGATTCGGATCCTGGAAAAATTTCCCCCGTCCGAGTTGAATCTGGACTTTTTTCCGTCCGAATCGTACAAGTAGCGTACAAACTGCCAAGTACGATTCGCATGGGAAAATCTCCATACGAATCACATCGGGAAAATTTCCCCACACGTCCTCCGGTCGGAAATTGTGTCCGACACATCCCCGGACGATTTACCGTACGAATCGGAAAAATGAAGTCCGACCGCGCAAGTACGATCACTCCCGTCCTTTCGATTTCACAACTGTATGAAAAAAACACCGTAAGGACCGAACTCCCATAGCAACCATGGAGACACGTGCCCGCATACGCTCCGAACACCCCACCACAGACCCCGCATGTACACGCAAAACGCCCCCCGGCCGCGGATGTACGCGCCGAACCCCCACCAGTGTATGCATGGAGCGTACCCCCACCCATGTATGCATGGAGCGTACCAACTCCCCACCTGGGTATGTACGGACCGTACCCCCACCTGTGTATGTACGGACCGTACCCCCACCCCACCCGTGTATGTACGGACCATACCCCCACCCCACCCGTGTATGTACGGACCGTACCCCCACCCCACCCGTGTATGTACGGACCATACCCCCACCCGTGTATGCATGGAGCATACCAACTCCCCACCCGTGTATGTACAGACCGTACCCCCACCCGTGTATGAATGGAGCGTACCAACACCCCACCAGTGTATGTACGGACCGTACCCCCACCCCACCATTGTATGTACGGACTGTACCCCCACCCGTGTATGCATGGAGCGTACCAACTCCCCACCCGTGTATGTACGGACCGTACCCCCACCCATGTATGTACGGACCGTACCCCCACCCGTGTATGCATGGAGCGTACCAACTCCCCACCCGTGTATGTACGGACGGTACCCCCACCCGTGTATGAATGGAGCGTACCAATACCCCACCAGTGTATGTACGGACCGTACCCCCCACCCGTGTATGTACAGACCGTACCCCCACCCCACCAGTGTATGTACGGACCGTACCCCCACCCGTGTATGCATGGAGTGTACCAACTTCCCACCTGTGTATGTACGGACCGTACCCCCACCCGTGTATGTACGGACCGTACCCCCACCCGTGTATGCATGGAGCGTACCAATTCCCCACCGGTGTATGTACGGACCGTACCCCCACCCGTGTATGTACGGACCGTACCCCCACCCGTGTATGCATGGAGCGCACCAACTCCCCACCCGTGTATGTACGGACCCTACACCCAGCCCCCCCTGTATGTACGGTGCGAAACACCACCACTGATGGACGGTGTGGACCAACACCCTGCCCGTGTTCGTACGCACCCTACCCCAGGCGCACACACCAGCACCCTCACCCAACATCGGGCATGTATGTGTCGTACTAAGCCATAGCAAAGGACAGCACTGTACAACAACATGGCCCATGTACGCACCGTACAGACGCAAAAACACTCCTATTGAACCAGGACAAACCAAAAAAACACAAGGAGAGTCAATTCGAGGCACACAATACCACAAAACATATACAACAAGGCCAAATACATCCTATATACTGACCTGCAACTGACAAACAGCTAAGCAGAGGCCCAAACCACTACCACTCCTTATAACACACCCACCCAAAGTTCAAACACAGCCACACCCACAAATGGACCAATAAAAAGGCCCAACACACACAAACCATGATCCTTTGCAACAGATCTACTGCTGCCATACCCCAGAGACAACGCACTGCACCATACTTCAACACACCTTACACTTGCACTCCTTCACACAACCACCATCACAAACACACCCTCATCACATTCACACACACACACCTGCACAACCACACTCACACACCCACAACCATCCACACCCACACCCCCACAACCATCCACACCCACACCCCACACCATGCCCACCAACAAGAATCCAAAGTTCACAAAGGACGAGCTGGAGGTCCTTGTCGACGAAATCATCAGAGTCGAGCCACAGCTCTTTGGAACATTGGTCAGACGGACCAGCATATCCGACAAATCTGCCATGTGGGAGAGGATAGTCAATTCCGAGAATGCTGTTGGGGCCACCAGAAGGACCAGGCATGAGTGCCAAGCCAGGTGGTACGATCTGCGGAGGACGGTCCGCCGCAAAATGATGGACGACCACAACCAGGCCAACATCACTGGAGGAGGTCCGTCCCGCAGACCGGTACACTACCATCCCTGGGAGGAGAAGGTGATGGCCACGCTGCCGCCGTTGGGAGCAGACGGACTAGAAGGAGTCCGAGAGCCTGGTGAGTGCACAAACAACTCACCTCACATGGGGGGAACGCCATATACAACCCAAATACCAATCATGCACGCAACCCCCCCAAAGCCAGCACCGGACACAACCACACTCCAAAAACACACACATGCCACTAGCGCCTCCATGCCCCATGCCCCAAGCAAGGCCATGCCAAGTCACAGGCCACACAAAACACCAACACAAGACAGGATGACCCCGATGCCGGGAGGGTGGGCATCAAAACTAACATAGAGCAACTCTGAAGCACACAACAGTGCCCTCAGCCCATATGGCTTAGGGCACAGCCAAACATTGTGTCCACACACAGTACTGTTTTGCCTGCTAATGGTGGCCACGTTGCAGGACGACATGGGTATGAAGGCACAATTTGCACATAACAGCAGCTAATGAAGACGCAGCACACTGAAAGAGTGTCAGCACACACCGCCACAGCAGCAGCGCTGACTCAGACACTCCGCCAAATGGGTGCCGGCAGAGAAGAAACAAACCCACATGAACAAGCCAATGGCCTTTGCAAGACCTGCAAACTGTGTGTGCCCAGGAAGCTGGGCTGAGGTGACAGAGGATGACACACAGAGGGAGGGAGAGGGGCAGAGAGAGGGACAGAGACAGAGGTGGACACAGGGAGACAGACAAAGGGAGGGAGGAGGCTGACAGAGGGAGGGAGCAGGGGAGACGGACAGAGGGAGGAGGCTGATAGAGGGAGGGAGAAAGGGAGATAGAGGGAGACGGACAGAGGGAGGAGGCTGACAGAGGGAGGGAGAAAGGGAGACGGACAGAGGGAGGAGGCTGACAGAGGGAGGGAGAAAGGGAGACAGAGGGAGACGCACAGAGGGAGGAGGCTGGCAGAGGGAGGGAGAAAGGGAGATAGAGGGAGACGGACAGAGGGAGGAGGCTGATAGAGGGAGGGAGAAAGGGAGATAGAGGGAGACGGACAGAGGGAGGAGGCTGATAGAGGGAGGGAGAAAGGGAGACAGAGGGAGACGCACAGAGGGAGGAGGCTGACAGAGGGAGGGAGAAAGGGAGATAGAGGGAGACGGACAGAGGGAGGAGGCTGATAGAGGGAGGGAGAAAAGGAGATAGAGGGAGACGGACAGAGGGAGGAGGCTGATAGAGGGAGGGAGAAAGGGAGACAGAGGGAGACGGACAGAGGGAGGAGGCTGACAGAGGGAGGGAGAAAGGGAGACGGACAGAGGGAGGAGGCTGACAGAGGGAGGGAGAAAGGGAGACGGACAGAGGGAGGAGGCTGACAGAGGGAGGGAGAAAGGGAGATAGAGGGAGACGGACAGAGGGAGGAGGCTGATAGAGGGAGGGAGAAAGGGAAATAGAGGGAGACGGACAGAGGGAGGAGGCTGACAGAGGGAGGGAGAAAGGGAGACAGAGGGAGACGCACAGAGGGAGGAGGCTGACAGAGGGAGGGAGAAAGAGAGACGGACAGAGGGAGGAGGCTGACAGAGGGGGGGGAAAGGGAGACAGAGGGAGACCAAATCACCCTTGGGTGGTGTGGCCATGTCCGCTCGTCAGCAGGTGGACTGTGTGCATGTAGACAAGGTTTTGCAGTGCATGAACCCCCCCTTCAACCTTTGATAAACACTAGGCCATGTGTCAATCTGTGCACGAGTACATCCATGCTGCAGGCACAAACAGAACCTAACACCCAGTATACCCACCCACTGTGTTTGTCAGAACCCTGTCACAAATTGTTAAGTTACCTACCTGCATTCTCAAATAGCATGGAAAAAACAACATTTGGCCTCGTACAGTGCAACACGTAAGGCGGCTCTGCATGGCTTGCTACGCCCGCTCACTACACTGATGACTGCGTTCCCAAAAGATGCATCAACTAAGATTGTGTCACACATAGGTAAAGTGTCGAAAGCTGTGGCCAAGGGACATACCCATGCACAAGTGCACTGTGAGAGGAATGCTAGCCAAATCCAACCACCCAGAGGAACTGTGCCAAATCAAAAATGAATGAAACATGGATGTCGCATGTAACACAATTAACACTGTCTCTCTCACACACAGGTCAACGTCGTCGATCTCCCCCCAACACTGGGGGGGAAGACTCACAGGACCAGGCTCTGCGTGAAGAGGACCCCACCGGCAGCGACGACTCTCACCACTCCGTGGATGACCCAGACCAACCTGGCCTCTCTGGTGTCCAACCACCTGCAGCACCTGCATCGGGTACAACTGTGCCAACCACCACCCCCATTCCTGCCACATTCCAGGAGACACCCAGGAGCCCTGCCTGCACACAACAACACAGCCAGTCTGTCCAGGAGGGACAAGGTTCTCCGGGCACCCAGGAGGAGGCAGGCGACACCGCAAATGCCATCCCTCAGGGGTCCCGGAGACCCGATGTGCCCACCACTGCAGGCCAGGCGCAAGTGGGCAGGGGTGGTGGGAGTGGAGGACGGCGGAGGCGCGATCCTGCCCAGTTGGCTCAGGACCCGGCTATGTCACACGTCAGAAACATCCTGGACGCATACCGGCGTGACTCCAGAGGCATCGACCAGGTAGTGGAGACCCTCAATGAGATGAAGACCCTGCAGGTCGAGCATCATGCCAGTCATCTACAACACCATGGACGGATGGAGGCAAGACTGGCAGAGCTCCTGGCGGTGCACAGGGACGTGAGCCAATCACTCCGTCAGATCGCCCAAAGCCTGGCAAACCCTCCCTGTGCCACCATGCGTAGACCAGCACCAGAAACAGGGAGGGAGGAGGAGGAGGATTCATCTGACGGAGCGTCCCTAGCATCGTCAAGGCCTGCTTCTGAGGGTCCCCGCAGGAAGGTGGGTCGTCCACGCAAAAGACTGTGAGAGTCAGCGGAATATCACCATCTCCCAGGTCACCTGGCCTGGCACCTGTCCCTCTGGCCCAACAGCAGCACAGCAGCAACTGACATTCTCTGCCACATGGCCTTGCTGGTCACTGTCTGACCAATGTTGACAAAGACTGTGGCACAGACTCTGATGACTTTCAATGGCAGGATACCAACTCCCCCTGTGAACTTTGGATTCTACACTCCCGCCAAGCACCTCTTGTCACCCCCCCAAACACGTACCCCAGCACCAATAAAAATCATCACAATCACAAGATGATGCCGTCAGTTTGCATTATTCCACTGCATGTGTGTGTTGTAAAGTCAAACCATGCCTGATTTCAGAAGTAACTCCAAACATCCATACCCTGGGGTCTGAGTCTGGCACAGGACACACATGGGTCACAATGTACCATCCAAGACAGACATGGAGCACCATACTCACCCGTGATGGGCCCAACCAGCTGAGGGTGTGCCCGCACAACTGTGCCTACAGACCTATTTAGAAGAGCAACAGTCATGCACAGAGGTCAGGGATCATGTGGAGTGTCCTGGGGTGGGAGTCCCAGGTATGTGTAGACACGTGGCAGAACCATGTCCTGCATGCTTGAGTCAGGTGGATGTGGAGAATGGTGGGCCAGCCATGGTTGGATGCATGGAGATGGCACAATTGGGTGTTGGATCACAGTGCCACAAGGTTGTGTTGTGGTTGTGGGCTGCATCCTGAGTGTGTGCGTGGATTGACAAGGTCATCCTGCAGCTGGCAGTGATCCACTCCCCCATCTCTGACGTTGATGTGGCCTGGTCGGCGGATGTAGTAGCAGAGCTGTGCAGATGCACCCTGGATGTGGACAAGTATCATGGGATTTCTAACGCACATGTCCGTAGAGTGCAGGGTAGGATTAGACACGGATGTTGTAGTTGACCTGGGGGATGGTCTCCCTCTTGCCTTGAGGTGGATGGAACTGGGGATCTTGTGCATAATGCAGAGTGTGCTGCCGCATGAGGCACAGATGCTGCTGATCAGCATAGCACATGTCAGCAAGCAATCCATGATGAACACCAGCTCGTTTGCGTGGACACTGGGTGCCCTTGCTGCAGGGCCTGCAGCAGCATGCGCCATGTCAAGGAAACAATGCCACAAGTAGCACACAAAGACAAGGATCTCAGGAAGGAACTATGCAAAAGGTGTATGTCAAGGAAGGAATGTCTGGTTCAACATGGCACACACACACACACAATGGATTCACATGCAGCACAGTGGCCATCGTGGAGACTGACATGCCACAATACCTACACAGCCATGGACATCATGCACAATACAGAATCTAATCCCTGACAAACAGCTTGCATCTTGCTACTCTACACATAGACTCATATGCACCATCTCTGAGAACAATGCCAGACATGCCGCATGCACAGTGGTAACAGACCACCATTGACAGAGATGAGGCACCTTGGAGGCAGAGGGACACCTTTATTACTCATGTGTGTCGGAATGCTAATGCAACTCTGTCAACACATACACAGGTCATGTGGATGAACACGTGGGACCAACACTGGCACCCCCCTTACCACCACAGATGCTGAAAATCCATGGCACTGGCACACAAGTGACGGGTTACAGCTAAACACCCCCTGCTGCTCGCGGAGAGGCTGCTATACACCATTGAGCCCCTAATGGGGAATTCACACATCATGTCAACCCGGTGCCACCCGTATGTTTCTGAGGGCAGTGTTACACACATTGATGGCTCCATCACAATCCACAATCCCATTACAGATGACTGTCACCAAGTCTGACCATCAATTCAGGTGAATTCTGCTCCATGTCATGTGCCCCATGGTGATTCTACATGTATGTAAAGTATCCAAACATGAACAGGAGCTGTGCACACACATTCAAAACAAATACCACTCCCAAAAAGCCGTGCTGCATCCCTTACCCGAAGGAGATTTTCGAACTTGTCCGTGCATGTAACGCTGATTCAGCACATGTTGCTGTGTTCATGAGGAATAGCAGGAGCACAACAATGCCACCAGCAGACAGCATGCGCAAGTACCTGTGGATGGGAGAAACACCAGAAGTCAGCGAAAAGAAGCACATCCACATGCATGTGCATGTACTCGACACGTATTAGGTTGTCAACATGCTAGGTGACAATGATGACTCTGGAAAAACATTCTTCTATTGCACCATCACTCGAGTGACACATCCAAACACACCTCTGACTCACTTGGATGACATGCAGATGGACACACACATTGCAACACTTGCCACACACAGCCCAATGCGTGTACACTCAGACACTGGAACTCACCACTAAGCAAAGAAGTCGCGTATGAGCCGACTCCGCATGTCCTCTACCGCCTCCTCCTCCTCCACATCACTTGCCTCGTGACCAAGCCCTTCATCCTCCATGGGTGGATGGTCCTGCTCATCTGGATCCAGGCTGAGTGGCACAGCTTTCTCCACTGCCATGTTGTGTAGCATGCAGCACACGAGGAATATCTTGCAGACCTTCACCGGTGCATATGGGAGTGCGCCACCGGTCTTGTGGAGGCAACGGAATCAGCTCTTCAGGAGGCCAAACGTCCTCTCTATCACTCGCCTGGTCCGCCCATGGGCGTTGTTGTAGCGGTGATCGGCAGCCGTGCTGGGGTTGCGGAGAGGCGTGATCAGCCATGGCATGTTGGGATAGCCAGCGTCCCCTACATGGAAACATCATGGACAAGAGTGGGTCAGGAGAAGCAGTAAGACAGGAAGATGACGTTAAATACAGGACTGCCAGAGTATACCCACCAACAATACATGCTCGTTCGTTGCGCAGCTGCAGCATCATTTCAGGCACCCTGCTACGCCTCATGATGTACGCATCGTGTGCTGATCCTGGAAAACGAGCACAGACATGTGAAATCACCATGTTGGCAAGACACACCGCAAGGGCATTAATGGAGTGGTAATGCTTGCGGTTACGGAAGGCTACCTCCTGTGCCTGTGATGGTACCAAAGCCACATGTGTTCCATCTATGGACCCAATGACATGGGGCATCCCTCCCAGGGCATAGAACTCACGCTTGACAACTGTCAACTGCTCAGGAGTTGGGAATTTAATGAACTCATCCAGGTGCTCCAACATGGCCTCTAAAAAATCATGCAGAACACAGCTGAACATGGTTTGGGACATGCCACCGACATGGGCAATGGTATGTTGAAAGGACCCGTGGCCAAGAAATTTAGGGCTGCCATCACCTTCATCTTGGGTGTCAGTGCAGTAGGATACCTGTGTAGCGGTTGGAGGTGTGGTGCCAGCCGTGTCGTCAGGTCCTCAATCAATCGTTGGGGGAAGCGGTAGCAGCGTATACAGTCATTTTCCCGCATGTCAGCCAAGTCCGGAATTGGTCGAAGGAGAGGCGGAGCCCTGCAGTGAATTAGAAGGGACAACAAAGAGTGAGTACAGTACACCACCAATGTCAATGTACAGAGCACATGCTCAACAGGCAATACACATATGCTACATACAGAGTCAGGTCTGTGCAATATGCCCTGGACACGTATGCCAGGCATGTGACACTCCTACCAAGAGCCAGCTACAAACGTTGATTCTCAACCTCAATATGCCATGCCATGAAACTAGCTGTGGGCCAGTGTAAGTGAGCAGGCAGATGCATTACAGGAGTTACAGACATCCAAATATGTGCAGAAGAAGAATGTTTATTGTACAGACAGGTTGCGGAACACTAGAGGCACAGGTCACATGTCATAGAATAAGGACAGACCACACACCTTGCCATGAAGGATTACATGTCAAGACTGATCACACATACATTGAGAGTATGCAGATATGTCCTTGTTTTGGAACTCCGTGTCGATGCATACATACACACCTAACGTCGGATTACACATGTGTGCTGGTGTGCGTAACAGTGTGCCATGCCCATCTACACACAGACACATGTTGGTTGCAGCAACTGCAGATGCATTTGACCAAACACCTACAGCAAACCTATGGGAACACATGACACACACATTACATAGCTACAGTGTGCAACGCGGGCATTCACTTGTCAGGGGTAACATTCCGTGTACCTGGCATCAGGGGACATTTGCGGGTGTCGGTGACTGTGCCATGCCAGTGACGCATGGCCCACCAAGTCAGTACTATATGCACACATGTCAAAGTAGTGAAGGGGATGTGTGGCACATAGGGCACCATCACACGTGACATGTGTACACAGCTCATCACACTGTAATTAGCTTCACACCTCAGGAGTATGATGCCACATCACAGCCTGACCCACCTGTGCCCGACACATGTAGTACTGCACAGACAATGCCTTGATGTCCAGCCTTGGCCATGTATGACAGCTCAATTCATTCCTGTGTGCCGCCTGTCACCACTGTCAGGTGTGAATCCCACCGTACATACGCTCCGAGGGCGTGTGTGGGGTCCCTATCACTATGGGGGTGCTCGCATACGTGTACGCCATAGTAGTCCGGACCGTACACACGCGTGTGTACGGTCCCTATCACTATGGGGGTGCTCGCGTACGTGTACGCCATAGTAGTCCGGACCGTACACACGCGTGTGTAGGGTCGGTCCGTATCACTATGGCGTACGCATTCGCCAGCACTCCCATAGTGATGGGGACCGTACACACGCGTGTACGGCCCGTTGCAATGCATTTGGGGTGCTCTAGGGCTGTGGAACGCACCGTACCTGTGTTGTGACATAGGATTGACATAGGGGACACACGAGGGACAAGTATAGGGGCCTAAATGCATGCTGTTTGCCATGGAGACCGAGTTTCAGGTTTGAATTTTGCATCATGTGGCCAGCAGAAGTCGGTTGGAAACAATATACTTTGTTGCAATGGGGTTGTTGACATTACATCATGCTCAATTTTAAAACCATGCAAAGCCTGTCACTGGGGTAGTTTTAAAATGATTGGAGGACACGTAGGATGCAAATGTGACTGAGCCAATCACTCTGTACTCCTGTAAATGAAACAGGCCAGCAAGGAAGATATAAGGCAGCCAGGTCCCTTGAGAGAGCACTTGCCTGCACATCCTTTCATTCCACAACACTGCTGCTGCTTGTCATTCCTCTGGCACCATGTCCAGGTCTGTGGAGAGGGCCCAGTTATTCACCATGGAGGAGAATATGGCATTGGTGGATATGATCCTCCCACAGTACACCATGCTGCATGGTCGACCAGGGGAGCAGGTGAGTGCAGACTCCACTAGCTTAAACTGTGCCCCTTTTTGTGACTGTGACTTCTGGCATTGTGTCCAGGTGTGACAGACATGCAGGGTTCTTCATAGTGGTTCCCAGGGGGGGGGGAGGGCTCATGTCTCCCATGCAGAGCATGCTGTAGTTCCTGTGTGCACAACGCACTAGCATGGTGCTTACTGTGACGATCACTGCATGGTGCATGCCGATTTCGGACTGCCTAATCCTCCTGGAAATGTTGTTTCTACAGTCCTGATGTGAGTCTGTGCTCCCCCCAGGGTGACAGGTGCCAGGACCCACAGATGTGTGTCTGTTCAGTGTACCTGTGGTGAGAGTGTCCAAATGATGTGGTCGTCCCCTGGACATTGGTGTGTGTGTGTGAGTCCCCTGTCATGTGGGTGTGTGCATATGTGGAGTGTTGCACCCCAGCTGCATGTGGGATGGATACACCCTGCCCATCTGATGTGAGCAGGGAGCTGTGCTGGATGTCTGCCGTGCTGAGACAGCCCCACATCTGTGACACCCCCAGTCTAGTGGCACATGTGTAGAGTGAGGTTTGTAGTGGCAGTTGCCAATGCCAGGTGATTGTTCAGTGCCTGTGTGTGTCTGTGTACTCTGCTGAGGTAGTGTAAGTGGGCTGGGGCATGTGACTGCCTAGGGGTACTGTTCAGATTCCTGTTGTAGCTTGGGATGCACAGTGTGAGCCTGCATCATTGATTGTGTTGCACCCCTCATGCCACCTGTGTACTTTCAATGGCACCTACTGCATTTGCCCATTCCCAGGAGGATGATGTCACTATGACAAAGGTGCAATGAGTTGGCTGCATACTATGGCCAGTTTAAACATGCATAATTTCTGATATGTGTGTCTCTGTATCATTGATAAGGTGGATTGATGTATTGTCACTTTTGCATCCTCACAGGTAGGCGTCTGTGCCAAGGGGGAGATCTGGAAGCAAGCCGTCAGTGCCGTGAGGAGGACGGATGGTCGGAAGCGGCGCCTAGCCCAGGTGAGGAAACGCTGGCAGGACATCCGGTGCTGGACGCGGAGGATCGCATGGGTCCTGCTGGGGGACTCACCTGTGAGCCACAAAAACCGTGGGCACCCACATCCATAAGCGTGTGCTGGCGGTGGTCTTCCCTGACTTGGATAGGCACCTAGCGGAGAAGCAGCAGCAGGAAGGGGGTAGGTACATGTGTGTTTGTTGTGTGTGACCAGCTTTTGGAAGTGCGCAGTTGCATGGATACACTGCCAGGGTTTAAATGTGCAGTGCATATCCTGTTCCCCAAAGTAAAGCGGTGCTGTTCTTCCTCCCTTCCCCTCCTTGCCATGTCTTCCCTGGTCTGTGTGTAGTCACTCTTGCACAAGGTCATCTAGGCTGGCAGTTACTCCAAGTGCCCAATGCTTGCAGCATCATGTGTGGGGGTGGTGTATAACAGGTTTTTGAACGTTGCCTGTGCCCTGGCCAGTTCTGTCATTGTGGGGTCCATGTTAGTTGGCACTGATGCTGAGTCCCGACATGGGAGTGTGTGTTTCATGTGTACTGCCTTACTGCCTGCATGTCGAATGTTGTGCCCTCTGACATGTTGTGCTTGAGTGTGAGATATGCATAGTGCAGGGATGGTGGCTTGGGTTCCAGTCATATCCATCCAGGGTCATGGAGTAGTGTGGCCACTACAGTCCCCTGGGGCACCTTTTCATAGGTATCATGTGTGTCATCAGACAATGTGGACATTCTCTGTGTCTTCAGCATAGTTTGGGCCCTGTGGCATAGTACCCTGGCCTCATTTGTATTCACGTATACTGTGCTACATGTGTCCACTGTACAGGGTGACCTAATTTAGCTGGTGCATACTCACAGGGGCCAGTGCCTGTGTGTCTTGGTACAACTATCTGATGATGGTTGTTTGTCAGTGATATATGTGGACAGGCGCACCAGGGGTAGTTTGTGTGCGATCAGGATTAATTGCAGGCCATGTGTTTTCATCCCAGACTAAGAGGTGTAAGTACTTCCTCTGTCTCAATCACATTGTCTCAGGTAGGGGGCTGGGTTGGTGCGGGCAAGGCCTACATGTCCAAACCTGAAGTCTCCTTGCTCGGTCTGGCCAGTGTGTGATGTTTGTGTGGCCAAACACTCAAGGTGCAGTGCCCCAGTCATGTTGGCCATGGTTTTCAGTATTACCTTTGCAGCATGTCCCAAGAGTTGATAGACATGGTTCCTGCTCATCCCTTTCTTGGCTACGCTGTGTGTCGCTGATGCTGTGCTAGATTGTCCCCAGAGCCTGGCTCCTCTGTACAATTTGATATCAAGTTATTTGCTATTGTGTCATGCTATCCATATTTTAACAGTGGCATGGTGGGTCAACAAACTGTGTGTTGCAGGGACTACATATGTACCTTGTATTGTAGATGTTACTATTGTTGCTTTTCAGGCTATGCACTGTGACCTATGTAGAGTTGACTCATGTGACATATGTATACAGGTGTCTGATTTCTCCTGTCTCTTCACCTTGCCCACAGCATCGTCGGGGAACTACGAGGGAGACACTGGCACGGACCGTGAGGAGGGAGCGAGCACCAGTGCCAGCAGTGCTGAGTTGGCTGGCACATCGATTGGCACGGAGGCCGACGGGAGTGCAGCAGAGGACCTGTCCAGTCAAACCACCACCGACTATGACGCAGACGGGTCCGAGGCTGAGCACTCCGAGGGGGCGGAGGCTGCTCCCACAGCTGACACCAGCACTCCATCACTACCCGCCCCCTCCATTCCGATCACCGGCCTCCCACTTGCTCGTGTCCCTTCCCGCCGTGCTAGGTCACCACGTGTCTCCTTCTTGCCAGGCACCGCACCCCCTGCCCCTGTCTCCACTGCTGCCACCAATGCCGAGTCTGTGGACATCCTGCGGCAGTTGCAGGTTGGTCAGACTGTGATGCTTAATGTCCTCCATGGCCACAGCCGAGTGCTCAACCAGATGGAGGCATACATGGAGGGCATTTCAGCTGCGCAGTCTGACCAAAGCAACTTGCTGAGGTCCATAGACTCGACACTGACTGCAGCATTGGGTCTCCTGCAGCGCTACGTCCCCCCCCTACCCCTGAACCATCCACACTTCCCACTCCCATGCCTGTACAAAGCACACCCAGACGTCCCCATGCACGCACACCACCAGACACAGGCAGCACACCACCAGGGAAGGCAAAGCGCACACCTCCTGGCACGCACACACAGGGTGAAGTAGGCACACCCACTGGGTCGGGGGGGAAACGGAAGACACGCAGCCAGAGTGGGAGTCCACATTCCTCACGACTACCACCCTCCAAATCCACTCCCCTCAGCTCTCCTGGCCAGGATTTCACCAAAGACTCCTTCATGGCCGCTCTGTCCCTGAGCCCCAAAGTGACACCACCCCGCAAGCGGTCAAAGGAGTCCCCGGTCAGGGTAGTTGAGTCCCCCCCCTGTCCACCCCCTCCCCCGGTAGCGCTGCAACCCATCCCTGCGACCCTCCCCTCCTTGGGGCCTGTGGTTCCTTCGGGTGCAGGGGAGACGCTGGGTGACATGGCAGTAGTGTGCAGCACCGTGCTCAAATCCACCTTTGGCGCTGCCCCACCCCCTGTGTTGGAGTCGTCCGTCCCTGCACCCACAACACCTACCCTTGCCCCTCCTGTCCCTGCGGTGCCTGGTCCTTCCCCCCACATGATGCCCCCCCCCGTGGATGACAAGGTAGTCTGAACTGTGCAGGCAAGCTAGGGGACACGCATCCCAATGTGTTCCCCACCTGGATTGGAACTATGGACTGCCCTATGGGCCTTGTGCATATGGAACTCTTCATACAATTCATTTTAGAACATTGCTGAATAAAGCTATTTTATTTTCCTTGGCACACTACTGCTTTTCTGGCATTGCTGTTGGTGGTGCTGCTCCATGATTTGGGGTGGCGATAATGTGTTAGGTGTCTGGGATATGTTGTAGTGTGCTGTTCGTGGGGTGGACCCTGTTATCTGTGTGCCATCACACGGTATTTGCTATCAAACTTTGCTCATGTAAGCTGTTACTGCATGGTGACATTGTCCCAAGGTGTGTACCTTCCTCTGTGGACCCTGACATCTTCCCTGCAGGGTGTTGTGAAGACATTTGTGCAGTGCTGTGTCTACATTTGCTGGGTGTGTGACGGACCCCTTCAACTTTGGCCATGCATGCTGGCCAAGGTCTCCACCTGCATCATTTGTGTCATCCTTGGGGGTCACTGTACTTGTGACTGGAGTATATTGACAGGACTTCATGTGTACATGTTTTCTTTTCCGCACTATGCTGCATGTGTGTACTCCCAGCCTCGCACACATGTGTTTCGTGTTCTGCTGGGTCTTTGAGCACCTGACTGACAATTGTGGCCATTGTATATGTGTGTACTCAACCCCTTTCTTTCCATGGGCACAGCTGAGGGGACTCTGCACCCACCCCTCCTGTGTCTGGGCACTGCTGGGAGTGATAGGCACACACCCCTCCTGTGTCTGGGCACTGCTGGGAGTGATAGGCACACACCCCTCCTATGTCTGGGCACTGCTGGGAGTGATAGACACACACCCCCCCTATGTCTGGGCACTGCTGGGAGGACTCTGCACACACCCCTCCTGTGTCTGGGCACTGCTGGGAGTGATAGGCACACACCCCTCCTATGTCTGGGCACTGCTGGGAGGACTCTGCACACACCCCTCCTGTGTCTGGGCACTGCTGGGAGGACTCTGCACACACCCCTGCTGTGTCTGGGCACTGCTGGGAGGACTCTGCACACACCCCTCCTGTGTCTGGGCACTGCTGGGAGGACTCTGCACACACCCCTCCTATGTCTGGGCACTGCTGGGAGTGATAGGCACACACTCCTCCTGTGTCTGGGCACTGCTGGGAGTGATGGGCACACACCCCTCCTATGTCTGGGCACTGCTGGGAGGACTCTGCACACACCCCTCCTGTGTCTGGGCACTGCTGGGAGGATTCTGCACACACCCCTCCTGTGTCTGGGCACTGCTGGGAGGACTCTGCACACACCCCTCCTGTGTCTGGGCACTGCTGGGAGGACTCTGCACACACCCCTCCTGTGTCTGGGCACTGCTGGGAGGACTCTGCACACAACCCTCCTATGTCTGGGCACTGCTGGGAGTGATAGGCACACACCCCTCCTGTGTCTGGGCATTGCTGGGAGTGATAGGCACCCACCCCTCCTATGTCTGGGCACTGCTGGGAGGACTCTGCACACACCCCTCCTGTGTCTGGGCACTGCTGGGAGGACTCTGCACACACCCCTCCTGTGTCTGGGCACTGCTGGGAGGACTCTGCACACACCCTCCTGTGTCTGGGCACTGCTGGGAGGACTCTGCACACACCCCTCCTATGTCTGGGCACTGTTGGGAGTGATAGGCACACACCCCTCCTGTGTCTGGGCACTGCTGGGAGTGATAGGCACACACCCCTCCTATGTCTGGGCACTGCTGGGAGGACTCTGCACACACCCCTCCTGTGCCTGGGCACTGCTGGGAGGACTCTGCACACACCCCTCCTGTGTTTGGGCACTGCTGGGAGGACTCTGCACACACCCCTCCTATGTCTGGGCACTGCTGGGAGGACTCTGCACACACTCCTCCTGTGTCTGGGCACTGCTGGGAGGACTCTGCACACAACCCTCCTGTGTCTGGGCACTGCTGGGAGGACTCTACACACACCCCTCCTATGTCTGGGCACTGCTGGGAGTGGTAGGCACACACCCCTCCTGTGTCTGGGCACTGCTGGGAGTGATAGGCACACACCCCTCCTATGTCTGGGCACTGCTGGGAGGACTCTGCATACACCCCTCCTTTGTCTGGGCACTGCTGGGAGTGATAGGCACACATCCCTCCTATGTCTGGGCACTGCTGGGAGGATTCTGCACACACCCCTCCTGTGTCTGGGCACTGCTGAGAGGACTCTGCACACACCCCTCCTGTGTCTGGGCACTGATGTGAGGACACTGCACACACCCCTCCTGTTTCTGGGCACTGCTGGGAGGACTCTGCACACACCCCTCCTATGTCTGGGCACTGCTGGGAGTGATAGGCACACACCCCTCCTGTGTCTGGGCACTGCTGGGAGTGATAGGCACCCACCCCTCCTATGTCTGGGCACTGCTGGGAGGACTCTGCACACACCCCTCCTATGTCTGGGCACTGCTGGGAGTGATAGGCACACACCCCTCCTGTGTCTGGGCACTGCTGGGAGGACTCTGCACACACCCCTCCTATATCTGGGCACTGCTGGGAGGACTCTGCACACACCCCTCCTGTGTCTGGGCACTGCCGGGAGGACTCTGCACACACCCCTCCTGTGTCTGGGCACTGCTGGGAGGACTCTGCACACACCCCTCCTGTGTCTGGGCACTGCTGGGAGTTATGGGCACACAACCCTCCTATGTCTGGGCATGTACGGTCGGGACATACACGGGTGTGGGTACGCTCCATTCATACATGGGTGTGGGTGCGCTCCATTCATACACGGGTGTGGGTACGGTCCATACATACACTGGTGGGGTGTGGGTACGCTCCATTCATACACGGGTGGGGGTACGCTCCATTCATACACGGGTGTGGGTGCGCTCCATTCATACACGGGTGTGGGTATGCTCCGTACATACACTGGTGGGGTGTGGGTACGCTCCATTCATACACGGGTGTGGGTACGCTCCGTACATACACTGGTGGGGTGGGGGTACGCTCCATTCATACACAGGTGTGGGTATGCTCTGTACATACACTGGTGGGGTGTGGGTACGCTCCATTCATACACGGGTGTGGGTACGCTCCATACATACACTGGTGGGGTGTGGGTATGCTCCATTCATACACTGGTGGGGGTACGCTCCATTCATACACGGGTGTGGGTACGCTCAGTACATGCACTGGTGTGAGTATGCTCTGTACATACACTGGTGGGGTGTGGGTACGCTCCATTCATACACGGGTGTGGGTACGCTCCGTACATACACTGGTGGGGTGTGGGTACGCTCCATTCATACACTGGTGGGGGTACGCTACATTCATACACAGGTGGGGTTACGCCCCATTCATACACGGGTGGGGGTACGCTCCGTACATTCCCGTACCCACGATTTGCAGGCCTGGGTACGTACCGTACCCAGGCCTTAAGAGTGTGGGTACGAATCGTACCACGCCCACCACTACGTCACCCCAACAATGGCGGTACGGCCCGTACCCACGTTCTAATGGCCTGGGTACGGGCCGTACCAGCATTGTTGGGGTGATGTAGGGGTACGCGTGGTACGACCCGTACCAACGCTCTGAGGGCCTGGGTACGGTGCAGATCCCCAATGGGGTGCCGTAGGGGTACGCACCGCACCCAGCCCTTCAGAGCGTGGGTACGGGTCGTACCACGCGTACCCCTACATCACCCCAACAATGCTGGTACGGCCCGTCCCCAGGCCTTTAGTACGTGGGTATGGGCCGTACCGCCATTGTTGGGGTGACGTAGTGGTGGGCGTGGTACGGCCCGTACCCACCCTCTTAAGGCCTAGGTGCGGTACGTACCGGTATTGTTGTGTTGCCGGTTCGCGTCAACATCCACTTCCGTTGTGGCGGACGCTTGCGTTGCTGGACACGCTCCCACCCCCTCGAGGTGACCAGGTCCTGCAGGTCAGGTATGTCCAGGGCATGTGTAATTTGTGACTTGTGTGGGGGTTGTGTGTCCAGCCCCTGCCCCCCCCCTTTGCCCCTGGGTGTTATTCTGACCTTCTGCGGCGTCTGCGTCGGTGCCTGTAGAGCAGGTGGACTGCTATGAGGGCTGGGATGACACGTAGGTTCGGGTCCATGGCTGTCCGTCGCGTACAGGTGCTCCTTGTGCGAGTCGTCCTGATTTCCCGGCAGTTTTTGACAGCCGGAAAATATAATCCGTGCGGGGTGACGTCGGTGCGGATCGTACTTCCTGGTTCGTGAACCGCAGCCTGAATGCGTCCCGACGTCACGTCGGAGCATTCCCGGATCACATTCGTATGTATATTTTCGTCGGTTGGTGTTTTTTACGATTCGTACAGAAATGGTTTTTCCGTGGGAATCGTACTTCCATGTTTGGAATGTTTATTTCCCGGGTACGAGTCGGACGGAGAAAACGCTCCGACCGACGGTTCGTACCCAGTTTCTCCAGGATCCAAATCGGCACCATAATGTAGTGTATTGACTTTTTCAGCTAAAGATCAATCTTGCTCGAAAGATTAAGCAAATGTGGCTTATGATCTACTTTAAAGAGTCCCGACCTTTCCAGTCCTTGAGAATACATTTTGAGACTACATTTCATTCATTGTAACTATTTGGCTGCTTAGTAGCGTTTGTTTAAGGGGCATAAAATGCCCAAATAATGCTATAAAAAATAAAGCGACTTTTAAGGCGAGTTAACAACAAGCTTTATTTGATTTCAAATAAATCATAAAAGCACATGATATAAATTTTCGTCGTAACATCGTATTTGAAGATGTAAGAAGTCACAAGCTTCATCACTGTATGTAATATAAAGATTGCAGCACCCCCAATGGGTCAATGGCAGTGGTGAGACATAAAATTAAGCTGGCACAGAATACACCGACCATCCCTTAACCATATTCCTTTCTAATTGCATCGCTCCTCTAGCAAAGTGTTAAAACTACAGGGCCGATGGTCAAGAGAACCAAGAAGAGGACCTGAAACCATCTATATGCTACTCTAACGAAGGCTGTTTGTTTAAGCATAAAATCATTACAGAAAGTCTAAAAAATAGTGTTTAGCTGATGGCGCAGTACCATCAGGTTTTGATGTGTCCAGTAGATAAAAAGACTCTTCAAAGGTGCTCTGAAATACAAACGTAGGCAAGGCCAGGTGTTAGGGCACTAAGGTGGCACTAAGGTGGGTAATTTGTAAAGCTAAAAAAAGCCAGGTGGCCCGGCTGTTCTTGAGTCCGATGGTAAGATTATTTAAAAGAAGAGTCTTAAAATGCAGGAAGGATCCGTGGTCCGCTGTGCTGTAACTATATACTCTAGGAGATCAAGATGACTCTAGAATGAGAGCAGAGAAACAATGGCCAAGCCTCCAGTTCGAGTGCTAAGGACATGATGCTGATATGGGAGAAGATGAATACGAGATGATAGCTCTTTATTTTAGTAAAGAAATCTATAGAAAGCTTATTTACTTGCCTTAATGAGTATGGCAACGATAATCAAGTTTTAGAGGTTTTCCCTCAATTATGAGCTTCATATGTGAGTGTACTGTGGGTCTCGAGTGTAGGATCAGAGCATATAATACTATAGCAAGAAAAAGAAAAAAGAAAGAGAGTCCGCAAATAACCGTGGCAGGTGTGTGAACCTCCACTGAGGTTTTAAGTTCCCATCACCCACCGGTGGTGGTTCTTCATCATTTGGGAACTAAGGACGAAACCCGGAGTACCAATCACTCTGTTAGTTGTGGTGGTACCCTGGTTGTCCAAGGCAACCGTGCCAAATTGTTACCAGCGGGTGATGATTGCAGTGCGAAAAGGTGATGAAAAAAATGGTGAGGTTAAAAATGACTACCAAGACACTGTATAATTTTATTCTGGCGCTATCTTGGTGTCAAGATTAAAATCAAATATAGACAGCTTAAACAAATAACTGTCAGGTTACAGGTCTACATGTTTCGGCTGTTGGACAGAGGAGTCCAAGCTCTCGTCAGGACCATGTAAACGCTACTGCAAAAAACGTGAAAAACTGAAATATAATAATAATAATAGTGAACTGAATCAACGGTTGGTACCCAATACAACCTGATCAAGTCCTGTGCGTCACAATGGAACAGTTACAGGCATAAGGGGCAGAAGGAGAGGACAGCCTCAAGTACACTGGCTGGCGGATCAACCACCACCCAACACCCGCAGCAGGAAGGGACAACCACAAGCAGGGACAAGCTCGGACACAACGAGCTAGTGGTGAATCTAAGCACAAGAACTTTCACACCTGATGAACTTTTGGTGCTCAACAAAGGCATAGGTTTTGTCCCCACTAATGTTGGAGATCCTTTTCTACTGCGCTGTGAGCTAGCCAAATTCTTCCGGAAAATTCGCCTACACTTTTTCTTTAAAGATAAAGATCTGACATCCTCTGTTGAAACTTCTCTTGACAGGAATACAGGCCTCAAAAATCCATCCACTTTCAACCATCCGGCTCATCTTACACCTGATCGAGTGAGAGTGTTTGAACAGGCAGTAATTCATGATATTACTAACATCACCACTAGACAAAACAAATTATACCACAATTTGTCTTTTAGAGAGAAACAAGCCTTACAAGCCCTCTCAAATGATGATAGTATCACCATTAAACCCGCTGACAAGGGTGGTGCTATTGTCGTTCTGGACACGGACACGTACCGCACTGAGTGTCTCAGACAACTTAGTGACCGCACAGCATATGAACCTTTGTCTATGGACCCCACACCTAGACTGTCGAGGGAGATCAAGGTTCTTGTAGAAGATGCTAAGACTGCGGGTTGGATTACAGAACAAGAGTCGCAATTTCTAACAACCACACATCCAGTTATGCCATATTTTTATGTCTTGCCCAAAATCCACAAAACCCAAAGACCACCTCCGGGGCGACCAATTATCTCAGGTATTGGTTCCCTATTGGAACCCCTTTCCACCTTCGTGGATTTTTTCCTGAGACCACTTGTTAAAGAAATGCCCAGCTACTTGCAAGACACTAAGGATGTCCTCAGACTACTCCCGGACATCAGTTATGACACAGAGACAGACTTCCTGGTCAGTTTTGACGTAGAGTCTTTATACACCTGCATTCCACAAATTGAAACTCTAGAGGCGGTCAGAAGTCTTCTGGATGCAAGAGATCTGGACACCATCACCCCGGTCCATTTCATCATGGAATGTGCGAGACTGGTCATGATGGAAAATTTCTTTAAGCATGAAGAGACGATCTATTTACAAATCTCGGGTACATCTATGGGCAGCATTTTCGCGCCCAGCCTGGCGAATCTGTACGTCCACCTCTTCGAACAGAATAATGTACTCACCCAGACAAATCCTTTCAGAGACCACATTACCATCTGGAAAAGATATATCGATGACATCCTGGTTGTGTGGCGAGGATCTCTTACCTCACTTTTGCAATTTCATGCATGGCTCAACACCAAGAATGCTTTCCTCCGTTTCACAGTAGCCTTTGACAAACAACGACTTCCATTTCTGGATATCCTAATTGTCCCTGATCAGGGTAAATTAGGCTGTGAACTCTACAAGAAACCTTTATCTAAGAACTCCCTACTCAGCTTCAAAAGTCATCATCCTAAGTCCCTTCGTGAGAATTTACCCGTTGGTCAGTTCTTACGCATTCGTAGGAACTGTTCGGATCTGACCACCTTTAACCGACACGCTGGGGATTTGTCTAACCAACTACAAGACAGACAATATCCCAAACGTCTGATCAAACAGGCTTTTAAAAGAGCACTGAATAACAACCGGGAGGCCCTTTTGGAACCGTCGATGCCCAAGCCCCCTTTGTCCAGAATGACCTTCGTTAACACCTTTAGCACTTGGTCTAATCAGGTACAAAAGACGGTGCGCAGGCACTGGCGCATACTAAACACAGGAAATGATGTCATCCCATTCCCCCTGTTTTCCTTCAAGAGAGGGTCCAACCTGCGCGATAGCCTTGTGCACACCAGACCAAGATATAAAACCTCTGGTGAACCAAATACTCTATGGAATTTGCCGCCAGTTCAAGGCCATTTTCCATGCGGCCACTGTTCAGTCTGTCCTCAAACTGAGGTGACCAAATCAATAGATATAGGTACAGGTACACCTTGGTTACTTCGTAAACATACCAATTGCAATACTGAAAAAGTGATTTACCTCATTTCTTGCCCTTGCTCCTTGCGTTATGTCGGTATGACAACACGTAAAATCAAAACACGCATCTCTGAGCACAAAAGCACCATCAGGCGAAACAGACAAGCAACGAAACTCACTAATCACTTTCTAGAACTGAAACATAAACCTGAGGATTTAAGATGGCTGGTTTTGGAACAGCCCTTCATCCCTACCCATGTGACTGATATTACACGTTTTCTGTTCATCAAGGAACAAAAATGGGTCTTCAAACTTAAGAGTGACCAACAGGGTTTAAATGACGATATTCCGTGGTCCTCTTTATAGAACTCATTTTTCTTTGTCCGCTTTGCAACTCAGCTCATAGACTACTTGTATATCCATACATTGATTAATTATTATCTTTGACCGGTATATGTGGGTCCTACCTCTGATCTTACATACAATCCTTAATGCGCAGGACACTTGTTAGCTAAAAAAAAAATTTAAATTTTTTTTTATTTTTATTTCTACTCTTCATCCCATCACATTTAGTGATCTCTAACAGGCTCTTTTATACCTTTCTGACACACAGTTTGGCGTCAAACTCATATATATGCGCTGATCATTACACTTTCACCGTTAACTACATGTCCCAGAAAGCCTAGTATTCCAAGGGATACCAGTTCGCTTTCTGAACGCCCGCACGATCCGTAGCTTTGACACGGAAGCGCGCGCACGAACACACCCATACTCCATAAAACCATTTTCTCGCCGCCCGCCAGTTACCTCCCCTTCCAGCTCTGACATTTGGAGCGGGGTACCGACGGACAGGTAAGCGTTGCCTTCAGCAACTCTCACTTTGTTTTATTTTTGTATCGAACACTAAAATTCTGTGTAAGAGCACATGACGATACACTGGCAGGCTCACGGGACCTTTTCTCTCCCTGTGAGTCTGCTTCGGTCATTTTAAATAACTCTTTCACTCCGGTTACGACACACGACTCGAAGGATTTTCGATACTATGTGTGCCAACCATTTAATCTTTTGATCCCACACTTTGGTCAACAGTTGGTTGACGTCGTTTCTGCCATGGTTTTAGCTTAGTCTTCACTAACATAAGTTGAGGGAATTCCGTCTTTGCCCGTGCAGGCTGAAGGTGCTTCTCGGCCCACGGTGTTAACATTATACCTTTCTCTGGACTTCTTCCTCCTTAGAGCGGTGCCTCACAGTCCTGAGCGGATGCCAGGCGAGGCGAGGCGCGTACCCACATTGACGCGGGTAAGTGCACTTGAGATTTTGTGTCAACTGAATCTTTTGATTTAACAAACATGTATCCTTTTTGTAAAAATTCAATATCTTAGACAAATGTTAAGAATTGAGGAGTGTATACTACATTGAACTACACACTATTCTTGAATCAGCTATATATACTATAGTGCAAACAGATTGAGTTGAGCGTCCCTCTTAGTATACCTGTTTGTTTGTTTCTATTCAGAGGCCAACCTCCAGACAATGCCTGTAACTGTTCCATTGTGACGCACAGGACTTGATCAGGTTGTATTGGGTACCAACCGTTGATTCAGTTCACTATTATTATTATTATATTTCAGTTTTTCACGTTTTTTGCAGTAGCGTTTACATGGTCCTGATGAGAGCTTGGACTCCTCTGTCCAACAGCCGAAACATGTAGACCTGTAACCTGACAGTTATTTGTTTAAGCTGTCTATATTTGATTTTAATCTTGACACCAAGATAGCGGCAGAATAAAATTATACAGTGTCTTGGTAGTCATTTTTAACCTCACCATTTTTTTCAACACCTTTTCGCACTGCAATCATCACCCGCTGGTAACAATTTGGCACGGTTGCCTTGGACAACCAGGGTACCACCACAACTAACAGAGTAATTGGTACTCCGGGTTTCGTCCTTAGTTCCCAAATGATGAAGAACCACCACCGGTGGGTGATGGGAACTTAAAACCTCAGTGGAGGTTCACACACCTGCCACGGTTATTTGCGGACTCTCTTTTTTCTTTTTCTTGCTATAGTATTATATGCTCTGATCCTACATTCGAGACCCACAGTATTCTTTTGTGTATTGATAACTGATTTGGGGATTTATGTTGTGTTGGTCTTTAAACTCATCCCTAGGACCCTCTTACTTAGCTCTTTGTTTCTACCTCTGTGTGTGTGCCATCGTGTGGGAAGCAATACAACTTAACAGAAGAATACTCGTGCAGCAAAGCCAACAGAGGTCTTTGAAGAGCAATTCCCGAAATATCATTGTTTATGCTTTGCAAGATAAGTGTAAAACTTGCGCAAGTGCAAAAAAAAGCATTTGGGAAGTGCTGAAGGCAAGTTATTCACCCTGATTCCGGAAAACTAGCAGCCAAATCAAGAGACTCAAATATGTTAGATGTGACTAGTCGAGCAGAGATGTTGGTGGAATATTTTTAAAGTCTGTATACTTGTTCCAGTGATATCATGCTGCCATAGTATACCAAAGGACAAGCAACCTTTTTACTTTTACATACAATGACTTTATCATGGTGATTACGTTCCACATACGTAACATAAAAACCGGATGGCACACATTTGGCTGTTTTTAACTTTATTATTGACTTATGGGCACATATGCTAGAAGCACCAGCGAGAAACCCAGTCTTTGCACCCTGAGTATAATCTTTTTTTGTTGTTATTTTTTCCCACTAATGAATAGGCCATTTTATTGAATTCATGCTTCCGTTGTCCCATTTCTTCAATAGAGTATTTTGTAAAGGTATTAGATAGGATCTTCTTGTTGTAATCACCAGAACATTTTCAGCTGTGTCCGAGTTGTTTCAGGAGCTGACTGTATGAGGTATTGTTGATTCTCTAAGGGCATTATGCAGGGGTATGTGCTTGTTTCATTCCTCTTTACTTTTTTCAAGAACTTGGAGGCCGTACAGAGAGAAAGGGAATTTCATTGAAATTGACGCCAATGCTCAATTTAGACCTTTGATGCTTTCATTAAAAGCTTGTAACTCACCACAAATCTAAACAAAGTACAAGTGATGGAGCTTTGGCCCAAAAAGTGGGATACACAACCATGCATTCTAAACAAACACTTTTAAATAATGTAAAAGCTACACCCATTTAGAAATGATTTGGAATTCATTGCTAAACTTAGGTGAAAGGAAACTGCACTTCATACAATTATTAGAAACAGTATTTTATTTTTTGTCACATTCAGGATGTAAACCTATGAAACATATGTTCACTCTTTATAATGCCAGATATTTTTCCATGAGGGCAGGCTTTATGTGTACCTGGATAAGCTTAGTTTATAAAGAGAAGAAAAGAGATATTTGATATGCCTAATGGGCCTCATGTGCTTAAATAATTTTCTGGGGGGCGTGACTTGATTGCAGATCAAGTAGCAGTATTCTGGTGGAGCTGCCCACGGAGCCCAACAATCTGATATGAATCTAGAACCCAGAGGGACACTGAGGTCTGAAAGAGCTGAGCTGGCAGCGGGCGTAGTACCCCTCTCCACCAGGTCTTGATGGAGGGGCGTTAGAACACCCGAGATGCACGGAAAATCATGGCTGCGGACTGAGGAGCACTTACTAGGCCCTGTAATCTGAGCAGAATGGGGCCTCTGCACCAGAGTCGAGGGAATTGGGTATAGTGCCTAAGGAACGGAGGGGATCCTGTGTGGCCAGCAGGAGACAGGCGAAAGATGACCTGTGGCGGCTGGAGCTGACTAGTCCATCCAGCCCACTGAGCATCGTTTGGCCAGTCATGGCACCAGTTATGACCAACGGGCCCATTCGATGGTGAAGACTGGGGATGCGCATCGAGGGCCCAACATGAACGATGTACTCTCGGTGGAGTGGGATATCCTGGGGGAGGGACATTGGGGAGGAAAAGAGGGGGCCTAGGTGATTTTCTCTCTTCCATGGACCTAGGTGATATTTGGCAAAGCCACTACTCCAGTTTCAGGCAATATACTCACTTGTCCGCGGCACATGGAGGCTTTGCGCGATTGGAATACTTGATAATGCAAGCTCAGTTTGTTGAACAGTTTAGGGAGGTCAGACACATGGCCCGGGGGCGTCTGGTCACTCCCCAGTGGAGGCTAGTTTGGAGGGCACCCGCTGGAACATGTTTGCTCCCAAGGGTAGATCCATTGTACATTAAAGACTCCCAATTTAGGTCCAGCATCCGAGATTGCATGGATCACTTTCTCACAGAAAATATGGGGACAGTGGACTCAGGGTTGATACTCTGGTAAGCTTACAAGACCGTACTCAGGGGCCACACACAGGCCTTGATAGGGGACTTCAAAAAAGAGAAAGTATTGAAATGCACAGTTTTGGAGAAAGAGATTCTAGGGCTAGAAACCCAGGTAGGGAGGGAGAGTGTGACATCAGGAGAGACGCATAATTGACTTTATAATATGACAAAGGGAGCTCAACGAGCTTTTTGGGGACTGGGCAAAAGCGGCAGCAAGGACCACTAGACACCGAATATATGAAATTGGGGACAAAGCCGGCAGACTCTTGGCGTGGCTCGATAAACAGGAGACCTTAAGGAGATTGGTCCCAGAGATACTAGATAGCTCAGGATTAAGACATGTGATGGGACAGGAGATTGCGGAGGCATTCACCTCTCATTACGAAAAACTATACACATCTACATCTGGGTATACAGAACTAGACAGAATGGAATTCCTCAAAGATATCCTCCTACCAGGATTGACAACTGAGGAAAGGGATGGGTTAGAGAGTGACTTGATTGGCACAGCAGCCCCGGCGATACAGTCTGGGAATGCGGTGAACCAAACGGTCTCCTGCCAGAACAATTCAAATGTTATTGGACAAAATTGCCCGTACCTTCTCTCAATTTTTCAAGAAGCGCATCAGACCGGGGTTCTACCCAAAGATCTGCACTTGGCGCTGATTACAGTGATACCTAAGGAAGGCAAACCCCAGTTGAACTGTGGCTCGTATAGACCCATATCCCTCCTGAACTTTGAGGTCAAAGTTTTGGTGAAGATACTTGCAACGCGCTAGCAGACGGTGATTAGCTCCCTGGTGCACCCGATCAATCGAGCTTCTCAATTTGCATAGGTTGTGTGGATTCCTGCATATCACTGGGCCAGATCCTTCATTGCCTCGGCGTTTCTGTCCTTAGATGTCAGTATGGCATTTGATAGCATAGAGTGGAACTGCCTGTGGGTGATCCGGGCACATACGGGGATTGGACTGAAATTTATCAGTTGGATAAAGTTGCTGTATGAGCAGCCGTTGGCAAGGGTGAGGGCTGATGCCACGGTATCTTGTGTGTTCATCATGAAAAATGGAACGAGATAGGGTTGCCTGCTCTCCCTGATATTATTTGCCCTAGCATTGGAGCAATTGGCAAAGTGGGTTCATCAGGATCCGTTGATTTGGAGAATCCAGGTCGGGATGAGTGGTATAAGTGCATCTCCCTATATGCCGATAATATTCTCATAAAGGTCTAGGACCCGAGGCAGTCCATTGACAGAATCCTGCAAATCATTTGCATATTTGAGGTCTACTCAATTGGGATAAATCCTTAATGTTTCCATTAGCAGATGGGATCCCTAACCTGACATCGAGATGTGAGGTCCCTTTTGGAAATGGATGGGTTTAGATATTTAGGATTAATGTTACAAGGGGCCCCCATAAGTTCTATGAGAGAAATCTGCTACCCCAACTGGACAGACTTAAAAGTGACACCAAGAGGTGGAAGATGCTACCCTTAACGTTAATGGGTTGAGCTGCCCGATTTAAAATGATGCAAAAATAACAATTGAAGGACAAAATGCAGAACAATGTCATACATTCACTGCACAGAAATCTGGGCCTAAATCCATTGTTGTTTTGCTCCCCATGCCGTTCTAATTTAGACCCAGCCATATGCAAATCAGTCTTGACCCTGCGCCCAATGGGAACAGTCCAGCCCGAACTGTCAGGCCAGGTCCTCCCTGGACTGGAAACAGGCATCCTAGGACCGGTTTCAGGGTTTCTCCTCTTATCAGCCAGGATAGATTGACTGCATATTTAAAATGATGGCACTACCCCGTTTAATCTATGTCCTGCAAAATTCTCCATATCCGATCCTGACATTGTTCTTCAGAGCAGTGGAGGTGGAACTGAGCTCTCTTCTATGGACGGGAGGATAGTCTCACATAACTTACAAAGGGGCATCTATAATGGAGGACTGGCAGTACCATGCGTAAGGTGTTATTACTGGGCCATCCAGCTTATTACAGTGAACGACTGGGTGTTTGGAGACAGGAGTGAAACAGTCTGTAGAGTGGACAGAGCATATGTGGGCACAAGGGGGTGTGTACCACTACTTTATGATAGAAAAGCGAATAAGGAGCTACCAACACATACACAAACGGTAATCAAAGCTTGACACGAGGCATAAAAACACTTAGGTTGGGGGGAACTGACAGCGATGACCCCCCTGTGGGTACATGCACAATTAGAGAAAGTGGGCTTTGGGAAGTGGCTGGAAAACCTAGGCAATGTTTGGAGGAATAACGCATTTGTGAAGTTTAAGACTCTTCCGCAAGATTACAAACTAGAACCAAGGGGTGGTTACGGTACCTGCAGCTGCGGCATGCCATTAGGGACCACATTTATGAGGGTGAAGAATTGGCTAAGGCCTCTCCCTTAGAGGATAGACTCTTAACAGATACCTTGGAGGGTAAGGTGATATCAGGAGTGTACTAAAAACTGCTGAGCAATGCACCAGACCCTTTGGGATCATTGATATCCGCGTGGGTGGGAGATGTTGGCCCAATTAGGGACAAAGAATGTATGGAGGCCCTGCAGGGACCGAGGGAGGTAGCAATTATTTCTGCCTAATCTTATTAAAGGTCTTCCACCGCATATACTGCTCCAGGAGTCTAAAACATTGTTTGGGCAGGGTAGAGTCATCAAGGAATGCCCACAAACACACTGGGGTAAAATTGGAAGAATTATGGCACAAGTGGAGGGGGCAGAGGTTTCCCTGGAGCTGAAGTGGTTCCTGTTGAATATCTTTGGGGAAGAGGCATGGCAGGGATACACTGGGATCTGGCTGATGTTAGCTGCTGTGGTGGCCAAACGCACCCTAGCAAGGTGCTGGGGAGCCCGAGCTTTACCAAAGGTTGCGTATTGGCAGACAGATCTAGACTGGTGCTTGTTTGCAGAGCAGACTATTTATCATAATAAAGGTTGTCTGAAGAAATGGGAAAAGATCTGGGGGCAGTGGCAAACTTATTGAGGCCTGTGACCAGGATTTTAGACATAAAGGGAGTGCCATGTATTACTGGTGAGATACGTGCTCCGATAATAGAAATGTAACTGTAAACTATATGGTCAAATTATATGTAAAATGATGGTATTACTGATGGGCTGCTATTACATTGTCTGCAATAAAAAGATTTATTTTCTTAAAAATCTGTGGGCTTTCCACGGGATACCCTGCTATTTACAAGACACATTGAGGGTCCCACTAAGTTGTTGTAAAATAGAAATCCTGAAGGATAATTTGGGCTCAAATGGTATTTGACAAGACTGTGAGGCTCCTATCCATCTTCAAAGTGGCTAATCCTTGTTAAATTGCCAGTTGTTGGCAATCCCCCTATATTCCTGTGCCCAGAATCCATGCTATTGTTCTCTGGAGAGCAAGGTTTTTATCTCCAACTCGGAATGTTTATTGGGCCCCTGGAGCTGTGATGATTGGCAAACCGTGTTCTAATACTATTTTGGTACATGGCAGTACAATGTATATTTATATAAATCACCTTTCACTAAAGGTAACATGAAAATCGATTTTAAAACTATGTGGAAAATACCTTTGAATCATTTTGCTAGCTTTTTGGCTAGTGAAGATTTAGGGTTATAATTGTATATAGGCCTGCTCATGAGAATTTAGGTGAACCTACACAGTGAGCACAGCTTTTGCACATTCAATCACTGTGAGGACACACTATTCTAAATATTTATTGTGCCACTTTCTATTATATTAAGCTTGGTGCCTCATGGGCAAATAAACATTCTTTAGTGATGACATTAAAATATAAAAACATGTTTGCCTGCATGACACAAGGAATTTTCGTTTCCAAATGCCACTGCAGTTTTTTTCTAAGTGCAAACCAGCCAAAGCAAATGGTGCTTCTGACAGCCAAATATTTCTTTCATAAAAATGGGTTGCGAAAACACACATTACAGCTCACCTATGACATTTGATGTCCACACCCCTGGTTCAATATATGCACCATCTACCATGGCCTTAAAGGAAAACTAATAGAATCAATTGGGTGAAATTAATTTTGTTAGCATAATTTTAGAGGACGAGCATACCCTCTGTAGCACTGAATAACACTGTCAAAGTGCCCAGAGTCATAAAGCAAGAAAACAATAAGGCCCAGAAATCACACAAAATATTGGGTGGCCATAAAGGAAAGGTGACTATACTACACTGTAAAAAAATAGCACACCTTTATTTACTCTATCCTTACCCATATGCCTTCTGAAGAGGGAAATTGCTCTCCAGTTCCATTCCAAACAGTCATATTAACAATAATTGCCTCTGTTAGCATCCTCTCTTTTATAGGAAATGTTGGAAATTAATAATCGTGTGCGTGTTATTCCCCCAGATGTTTGCATTCTGTTGCAGAACCTGTTTTGTTGGCCATAGGACTCTGCTCACCTGACTCTTGCTAACCAGTGGTAAAATGATTGTTCCCTCTCCTTAAACATGGTACAGTTAGCATATTCCTAACTGGTACATTCATTTTATCTATAAAACCCTAGTTACTACATAAACTCAGGGACTGCAAATTAAATGCTACTAATGGGCTGCAGCACTCATTATGCCGATTAAAATAGTAGCATCATAACACATGTCTCCAGGACTAACCTTGCACCCAGGGTACACAGTTTTCAACTGTCATTTTAACTTAGCAAAATAAAATGTTACCCAGTAGGAGGCTAGGCTACCAAGTGATGAGATGTGGATTACTCACAGACAGTGGAAAAAAGGCTTCTGGAGAGATGTTCTTCTTCCTTGAACAGGATGGCCTCAGAGCTGTGCCAAGACCTTTCCAGAGCTACAAAGGATGCCTGCTCAGTCACTAAGAGATGAAGCTCACACCTAGGTCTGTCTTTCCTTTGACTTGCTAGCCAGCTTGGCTGCAAGCTCATTGGGAGGGGAAGCTGCACCAGAACCAGTTTGCTATAACCACAAGGTAGGGTTTGCCCATTTTCATAGCCACACCTCTAGGTGGGTACAGCTATCTCTGACTAGGGTTAGAAGGGTTCTGCTACATTGGATTTAGGGAAAGAGTGTTATTGTGGGATATCTTACAGCAAAACACGCTGAAAGTCCTGCAAAAGTGGGTAAGATTACCCATGAGCACTTTTACCCCATGGGTTGGGGAGTAGGCAGGAGTCACTCACCCAGAGGCTGAACCTTGGCATAAAGTGGCTTCATCAGTAGGTTCCTCATAACTCCCCTGGACCTGAGAGGAGTCAGAAGAAGGACCACCTTGTTGTCTGAAGAACCTGAATGAAGACCAGACCTGCTTAGCTTGCACCCAGGACCCAGAAGTGAGTACAAGGGTGTTGGACTTGGCGATACATATGAGTGAACCCTACGGTAGATTCTAAAGGCCCATAGGGCAGGGTGAAATGTATTTAAAAAGTTGGACATGTGTTCTTAAGTTTTACATGTCCTGCTAGTTAAAAACGATTGCATTTGCTTTTCACTTCTGTGGGGCCTTTCTATCCCTTTTGATAACATTGGGTTGCCCTATTACATTTAAATAAGTGAAACAATGTGGTGCCTTCCGGAAATATTGCTAATGTGCAGTATGCTCATAAAATACAAAATGATTCCAAACGTTATATATTCCTGATTTCGTACTTTTATTGTTTCTCAAAATAACATAGTTTTTAACTTTGGGCCATCCCATCAGTTGCTTGGCCAGCGGGCACGCATTCTGTATGTGGTGAATGACTGCGGGAATCAACATCTGTTTTAATACCCCATTTGCAACGGTATATTCACATTGAGCACGGGAAGCACATTGCATTAGGAGTTTGAGTAAGCTATGCACATTTTTATCGAGATATTCACATATGAGCACAGGGATTACCTAATAAAAAGATTCTGACTAAGTTGTGTGCGTTCTTAATATTGCTGATACTTTGCCCCTGTGCAGACTGCATACGTTTTTAGAGTACTCAGGGGCAAATTTACAAGCCCCTTACGCCAGATTTGCGCCGCTGTTCTGTCACTTTTGTGACGCAGCGGCGGAGCAAAGCCAGCGCCATGATGCGGGCTATTTACAACGTGACGCATCTAGGGAGATGCGTCACGTTGTAAAGCCCTGCGCCACATGTGGGCGTTCCTGCACAGGGGGGGGGGCATTCCGGCGCAGGAACGCCTCCGAAAAGTGGCTGAGTGAAATCTACAAGATTTCTCTAAGTCACTTTCATGGCCATGCTGCATCAAAACCCTGCTCCTGCTTGAAGCAGGCGTGAGGATTGATGCAGCATGTTAGGGATAGGGGCACCCTGAGCCTTGCTGGAGCTGCGTCGCGCTTGTGACGCAACTCCACCAATGCACCGCCTTTCCGCAGGGGGGATGCGACACGCATCTGCCCATCTGTGGGCCGCATTGTAAATGCGGCGCATCAGTGGTGGCGCACGGGTGGGCAGATGCGTTGCAGCTCTTCTGGATCATCCCTGCTGATTAGCAGAGATGCGCCAGAAGTAGTAAATCTGCCCCTCAGTCTACGATCTGTCCCTCATGAATGGACCGGTTCACGCATTTTCCCATTGCACTTGCCTTAACTGTCTCTGCAATAATTTAACAGTTTCAGAATGCTAACATTAAGCATGAGGATCATTGTATAAAGACTTTGACTAAGCTGTGCGCTTTTCTATTGGCAAAGGCACATTTGAGTACAGGGGTTACCTTGTAAAAACACTTTGACTTTTTTAATACTGTTGATATTCAGCCCCTGTGGAGACCTCGCAAGTTTTCCGAATTTTCAGTCTCCGCTCCGTCCCTCGTGAATAGACTGGTTTGCACAGTTTTCCATTGCACTTGACTTAACTTTTACTGCAATTATTTACCAGTTAGCAACCCACGTACTAAGAAAATTGCCACTAGCACCCAGATAGAATCAGGGATGCTACCTGTTATTATTAGGACTGTCAACATGTTATCATTATTCCTTCAATGCACAAAATGGTTGGATGGACTCCGTAAGGAATTCTTGTGCCTTACATTGAGGTTAAGTGATTTTTTAACAATGGGCAGGTTGTGAAGCATTCTAATTGAATTTGACTTTGGAAAACCATCCATAGAAAGTCAGTTTACTGTATCCTCACCCCTGATGAACCTTTTTTCTTTCTGAGGACTTTTATCCCAGAATATGTTCTGCTTTATGACTACAGATGTTTTAAATATATACTAATGAGTAGCTTTGTAAAATGCACAGGTAAATACCTAATTGACATACCTAATTGACAATTATTGCCACTGCTGGTGCTTGTTTAATCATGAGTTTCACAGTTCAGTAGTAATTTATTGATCCTTCCATTACATTTTACTAAATCTCGACTTTGAGCATCGGGGTTCTTTCCTTTTCTTTCTTTCCTTCATGATTTTGTATAAACACAGGGCCTCATCTGTCAGGTTTTATCATAGAGCAGCGCCGCAGGTCTTCCTGCACTGCTATAAGGTAAAAGAAAAGGAGAGGAATGCACCATATCTATCAGATAAGGTTAATTCCTGTGTTTTCCCCTGTGCCTGAGTACAATGCGCTGCCGTGTGCCAATGCAGGCACCTTTGCACCATGGTGCAAGGGTGCCTACGTTGCGGGGATTATTATTTTTGTGCAGGAAGGGAAACCTTCCTGCACCAAAACAATCAGAAGAGGCTTTTTCCTCTTTCTATGTGTGCTGCATGATGCACCACACATAGAAAAAGGGAAAACAAGGAGAAATAAAGATATTTCTCCTCGTTGTGCCTCCCTTACGCCTCCCCTCGTAAATCTGGGGCAGTGTCAAAAAGCCATGGATGTTGCTGAGAATGCCCCCAGCAACACCCATTGCACACCCTTTAATGCAGAAAACTGCGTTAAAGGGAGCCATATTTATGAGGCAGCATTAAGCAAAAAGAATTGGCTTCATGCTGTCACGTAAATATAGAGCAGGCTCCTGCACCACAGTACGTCAAAAAAAGTGAAATTCTGGCGGCACAAGGGGCTTCATGAATGAGGCCCTCAGTTTTTCACAACAATTTCGTTGGAGAAGATATTTAACCACAAAGTCATGTGTGGTGATTTTATCTGTACACGATTCTCAGCTATCATTAAAATATGTTGTAAAAATACCGATTATGGTGCCAATTACGATCCGGTAAAAAAAATTCCCGTACGACTCGTATCCGGTCTTTTTACCGTACGAATCGTACAAGTGCCGTACAAACTGGCAATCACGATTCGCATGGTAAAAAGCCCATACGAGTCGCATTGGGAATAATTCCCCACACGTCCTCGGGTTGGAAAAAGTGTCCGACACGTCCTCGGACGATTTACTGTACAAACGTGAAAAGCGAAGTCTGACCGGGGAATCACGATCCGTCCCGGGAGTCCGAATGTACAACCGTATGGTTAAAAGACCGTCCGCACCGAACTCCAATAGCAACCATGGAGACGTCCAAACAGATGCCCGGTACGCGCCGTACCCCCCACCCCAGCCCCCGCATGTACGCGCCGTACCCCCCCGCATGTACACGCCGTACCCCCCCAGCCCCCGCATGTACGCGCCGTACCCCCCCAGCCTCCGCATGTACGCGCCGTACCCCCCCAGCCTCGCTGTACGCGCCGTACCCCCCGTGTATGTACACCCGAGTACGAGTCGAACCCCCCCGTGTATGTACACCCGAGTACGTGTCGAACTGTACGTGTCGAACCCCCCGTGTATGTACACCCGAGTACGTGTCGAACTGTACGTGTCGAACACCCGTGTATGTACACCCGAGTACGCGTCGAACCCCCGTGTATGTACACCCGAGTACGTGTCGAACTGTACGTGTCGAACCCCCTGTGTATGTACACCCGAGTACGTGTCGAGCCCCCCGTGTATGTACACCCGAGTACGTGTCGAACTGTACGTGTCGAACCCCCGTGTATGTACACCCGAGTACGTGTCGAACCCCCCGTGTATGTACACCCGAGTACGTGTCGAACTGTACGTGTCGAACCCCCCATGTATGTACACCCGAGTACGAGTTGAACCCCCATGTATGTACACCCGAGTACGTGTTGAACCCCCCCTGTATGTACACCCGAGTACGTGTCGAACTGTACGTGTTGAACCCCCCGTGTATGTACACCCGAGTACGTGTCGAACCCCCCGTGTATGTACACCCGAGTACGTGTCGAACTGTACGTGTCGAACCCCCCGTGTATGTACACCCGAGTACGTGTCGAACCCCCCGTGTATGTACACCCGAGTACGTGTCGAACTGTACGTGTCGAACCCCCCGTGTATGTACACCCGAGTACGTGTCGAACCCCCGTGTATGTACACCCGAGTACGTGTCGAACTGTATGTGTCAAAACCCCCGTGTATGTACACCCGAGTACGAGTCGAACCCCCCGTGTATGTACACCCGAGTACGTGTCGTACCCCCCCTGTATGTACACCCGAGTACGTGTCGAACTCTACGTGTCGAACCCCCCGTGTATGTACACCCGAGTACGTGTCGAACCCCCCGTGTATGTGCACCCGAGTACGTGTCGAACTGTACGTGTCGAACCCCCCGTGTATGTACACCCGAGTACGTGTCGAACCCCCGTGTATGTACACCCGAGTACGTGTCGAACTGTACGTGTCGAACCCCCCGTGTATGTACACCCGAGTATGTGTCGAACCCCCCCGTGTATGTACACCCAAGTACGTGTCGAACTGTACGTGTCGAAGCCCCCGTGTATGTACACCCGAGTACGTGTCGAACCCCCGTGTATGTACACCCGAGTACGTGTCGAACTGTACGTGTCGAACCCCCCGTGTATGTACACCCGTGTACGTTCGAGTCATACCCCCACCCGTGTATGTACGGCCGAGTACGTGTCGACCCCCGTGTATGTACACCCGAGTACGTGTCGAACCCCCCCTCGAACGTACACAGGTGTACATACACGGGGGGTTCGACACGTACAGTTCGACACGTACTCGGGTGTACATACACGGGGGTTCGACACGTACTCGGGTGTACATACACGGGGGGTTCGACACGTACAGTTCGACACGTACTCGGGTGTACATACACGGGGGGTTCGACACGTACTCGGGTGTACATACACGGGGGGTTCGACACGTACAGTTCGACACGTACTCGGGTGTACATACACGGGGGGTTTGACGCGTACTCGGGTGTACATACACAGGGGGGTTCGACACGTACAGTTCGACACGTACTCGGGTGTACATACACGGGGGGTTCGACACGTACAGTTCGACACGTACTCGGGTGTACATACACGGGGGGTTCGACACGTACTCGGGTTTACATACACGGGGGTTCGACATGTACAGTTCGACACGTACTCGGGTGTACATACACGGGGGGTTCGACACGTACTCGGGTGTACATACACGGGGGGGTTCGACACGTACAGTTCGACACGTACTTGGGTGTACATACAGGGGGGGTTCGACACGTACTCGGGTGTACATACACGGGGGTTCGACACGTACAGTTCGACACGTACTTGGGTGTACATACACGGGGGGTTCGACACGTACTCGGGTGTACAGACACGGGGGTTTGACACGTACAGTTCGACACGTACTCGGGTGTACATACACGGGGGGTTCGACACGTACTCGGGTGTACATACACGGGGGGTTCGACACGTACAGTTCGACACGTACTCGGGTGTACATACAGGGGGGGTTCGACACGTACTCGGGTGTACATACACGGGGGGTTCGACTCGTACTCGGGTGTACATACACGGGGGGTTCGACACGTACAGTTCGACACGTACTCGGGTGTACATACACGGGGGATTCGACACGTACTCGGGTGTACATACACGGGGGTTCGACACGTACAGTTCGACACGTACTTGGGTGTACATACACGGGGGGTTCGACACGTACTCGGGTTTACATACACGGGGGGTTCGACACGTACAGTTCGACACGTACTCGGGTGTACATACACGGGGGTTCGACGCGTACTCGGGTGTACATACACAGGGGGGTTCGACACGTACAGTTCGACACGTACTCGGGTGCACATACACGGGGGTTCGACACGTACTCGGGTGTACATACACGGGGGGGTTCGACACGTACAGTTCGACACGTACTCGGGTGTACATACAGGGGGGGTTCGACACGTACTCGGGTGTACATACACGGGGGGTTCGACTCGTACTCGGGTGTACATACACGGGGGGTTCGACACGTACAGTTCGACACGTACTCGGGTGTACATACACGGGGGGTTTGACACGTACTCGGGTGTACATACACGGGGGGGTTCGACACGTACAGTTCGACACGTAATCGGGTGTACATACACGGGGGTTCGACACGTACTCGGGTGTACATACACGGGGGGTTCGACACGTACAGTTCGACACGTACTTGGGTGTACATACACGGGGGGTTCGACACGTACTCGGGTGTACATACACGGGGGGTTCGACACGTACAGTTCGACACGTACTCGGGTGTACATACACGGGGGGTTCGACACATACTCGGGTGTACATACACGGGGGTTCGACACGTACAGTTCGACACGTACTCGGGTGTACATACACGGGGGTTCGACACGTACTCGGGTGTACATACACGGGGGTTCGACACGTACAGTTCGACACGTACTTGGGTGTACATACACAGGGGGGTTCGACACGTACTCGGGTGTACATACACGGGGGGTTCGACACGTACAGTTCGACACGTACTCGGGTGTACATACACGGGGGGTTCGACACGTACTCGGGTGTACATACACGGGGGTTCGACACGTACAGTTCGACACGTACTCGGGTGTACATACACGGGGGGTTCGACACGTACTCGGGTGTACATACACGGGGGTTCGACACGTACAGTTCGACACGTACTCGGGTGTACATACAGGGGGGGTTCGACACGTACTCGGGTGTACATACACGGGGGGTTCGACTCGTACTCGTGTGTACATACACGGGGGTTCGACACGTACAGTTCGACACGCACTCGGGTGTACATACACAGGGGTGCGACACGTACTCGGGTGTACATACACGGGGGGTTCGACACGTACATTTCGACACGTACTCGGGTGTACATACACGGGGGGTCGACACGTATTCGGCCGTACATACACGGGTGGGGGTATGACTCGAACGTACACGGGTGTACATACACGGGGGGTTCGACACGTAGAACACGTACTCGGGTGTACATACACTGGGGTTCGACTCGTACTCGGGTGTACATACATGGGGGTTCGACACGTACAGTTCGACACGTACTCGGGTGTACATACACGGGGGGTTCGACACGTACTCGGGTGTACATACATGGGGGGTTCAACACGTACAGTTCGACACGTACTCGGGTGTACATACACGGGGGGTTCGACACGTACTCGGGTGTACATACACGGGGGGTTCGACACGTACAGTTCGACACGTACTCGGGTGTACATACACGGGGGGTTCGACACGTACTCGGGTGTACATACACGGGGGGTTCGACACGTACAGTTCGACACGTACTCGGGTGTACATACACGGGGGGTTCGACACGTACTCGGGTGTACATACACGGGGGGTTCGACTCGTACAGTTCGACACGTACTCGGGTGTACATACAGGGGGGGTTCGACACGTACTTGGGTGTACATACACGGGGGGTTCGACTCGTACTCGGGTGTACATACACGGGGGGTTCGACACGTACAGTTCGACACGTACTCGGGTGTACATACACGGGGGGTGCGACACGTACTCGGGTGTACATACACGGGGGGTTCGACACGTACAGTTCGACACGTACTCGGGTGTACATACATGGGGGGGTCGACACGTACTCGGCCGTACATACACGGGTGGGGGTATGACTCGAACGTACACGGGTGTACATACACGGGGGGTTCGACACGTACAGTTCGACACGTACTCGGGTGTACATACACGGGGGGTTCGCCAAGTACAGTTCGACACGTACTTGGGTGTACATACACGGGGGGTTCGACACGTACTAGGGTGTACATACACGGGGGGGTTCGACTCGTACAGTTCGACACGTACTCGGGTGTACATACACGGGGGGTTCGACACGTACAGTTCGACACGTACTCGGGTGCACATACACGGGGGGTTCGACACGTACTCGGGTGTACATACACGGGGGGTTCGACACGTACAGTTCGACACGTACTCGGGTGTACATACAGGGGGGTTCGACACGTACTCGGGTGTACATACACGGGGGGTTCGACTCGTACTCGGGTGTACATACACGGGGGTTTTGACACGTACAGTTTGACACGTACTCGGGTGTACATACACGGGGGTTCGACACGTACTCGGGTGTACATACACGGGGGTTCGACACGTACAGTTCGACACGTACTCGGGTGTACATACACGGGGGGGGTTCGACACGTACTCGGGTGTACATACACGGGGGGTTCGACACGTACAGTTCGACACGTACTCGGGTGTACATACACGGGGGGTTCGACACGTACTCGGGTGTACATACACGGGGGGTTCGACACGTACAGTTCGACACGTACTCGGGTGTACATACAGGGGGGTTCGACACGTACTCGGGTGTACATACACGGGGGTTCGACTCGTACTCGGGTGTACATACATGGGGGGTTCGACACGTACAGTTCGACACGTACTCGGGTGTACATACACGGGGGGTTCGACACGTACTCGGGTGTACATACACGGGGGGGTTCGACACGTACAGTTCGACACGTACTCGGGTGTACATACACGGGGGGTTCGACACGTACAGTTTGACACGTACTCGGGTGTACATACACGGTGGGTTCGACACGTACTCGGGTGTACATACACGGGGGTTCGACACGTACAGTTCGACACGTACTCGGGTGTACATACACGGGGGGTTCGACACGTACTCGGGTGTACATACATGGGGGGGTTCGACTCGTACTCGGGTGTACATACACGCGGGGTACGGCGCGTACATGCGGGGGCTGGGGGGGGTACGGCGCGTACATGCGGGGGCTGGGGGGGGTACGGCGCGTACATGCGGGGGCTGGGGGGGGTACGGCGCGTACATGCGGGGGCTGGGGGGGTACAGCGCTTACCGGGCCACCTACTCTGGTCGTTTCGCGCCGTACTTCGCTTTTCCGGCACTTTTTGGGTGCCGTAAAAATATTGCCGTCCGGACTGCTGTCGGTTCGAATTGTACTTCCTGGGTCGTGAAACGCGGCCTGAGAGCGTCCCGACGTCACGTCGGCTCTTTCCCCGGATCCCATTTATATGTATCTTTTCGTCGGTCGGTGTTTTGTACGACTCGTACGGAAATGGTGTTTCCGTGCGAATCGTACTTGCATGTTTGTAAAGTTTTACGATCGGGTACGAGTCGGACGGAAAAAAGCCTCCGTCCGACGGTTCGTACCCGGTTTTTGCCGGATCGTAATTGGCACCTATGTGTCACAAAAAAGTTTCATATTCTTTTTCTTTAACCTTGAAAAAGCCCATGGCTTGCATGCCTTGATTCTGTGAAACAATAGGATAAAAACTGGGTTATTTTGAAAGAACAATTAAAGTACGGAATCAGGAAAATATACCGTTTAGAATGAATTTGTCTTTTATTGACATACTTCATATTAGCACTTGCTAATATTTTTAGAAGAAAAAGAAAGAAGCTCCTTGGAGGATACACTCATTGTTGCTTCATACTTGAATTCAAACAAGAGGTGTTGTTGGCCTACCCTCATATGAGTGACTTTGAATCCTCCTTACCAAAAGGTAGGGGTGCATGAAAAGGGCATTAATTGATGGGTCTTGAGTGTGTCGGACCTTAAATGAATGAAACATTTAAATAAGTGCTAACTTTTGATAGGGAGTACATATAGATGTAACATTTGGACTCAAATGAAATGCAATTTAAAATAATTTTTAATGGTAAAGTATTAGGACTTCTAGGAGTTCCCAGCTGTCTGGACCTGTTAATTGGTTCCACATTAAAATTATTTATTTGACCCAGACAGCTAGATTAAGCCTATGAAGTCTATGAACCGTACAACTATCCTAATGTGTTGAGTGTCTTAAAGTAATCTCCCCTCATCAGCATTGCAGATGGACTTGTAGCTTATATACGTAAAAGATTGATTAGTTAAAAAAGTATTGTTCTTTTCATTACCACGGTTATCTAGTCACTTTTAGCTAAGCCCCTCTCAGCATACTGAGTAATGACTATTGCGTCTGCTAAAACCTAAAGGTTTTATCCCCCAGGCTGAGACAGCATGTTCTCCAAGGAGGGATCCATGGAACTTGTGTAGGAACCTGCAAGAAAGGATGAAAATTAACACTAATTCCTCTCTGAATGTGGACTGCGAGACTAATCACAATTTCCCAAAAAAGTCTGGTTAACCTTGATGGCTGTTCTTGAAATGTTGATAACCTGTTTTCTTCACAGGTTCCTCTGCTTTGCAGATGTTTGTTTTTTGCACAGGTCAATTGCATTAATTATATCAGAAAGAGTTGTCATAGCAATAACTTAAACTAACCGGGGCCGATTCACAGAACTAACTTAAGACAAAATCCTAAACTTACTACTTTTGGTATTCACAGAAGTTAGGATTTTGTCTTAAGTTTGACTTAAGACAAACTTAAGACAGACTTAAGACAGACTTAAGACAGACTTAAGACAAACTTAAGACAAACTTAAGACAGACTTAAGACAGACTTAAGACAAACTTAAGACAAACTTAAGACAAAATCCAAACTTAAGTCTGTCTTAAGTCTGTCTTAAGTCTGTCTTAAGTTTGTCTTAAGTTTGTCTTAAGTCTGTCTTAAGTCTGTCTTAAGTCTGTTTTAAATCTGTCTTAAGTCTGTCTTAAGTTTGTCTTAAGTCAAACTTAAGACAAAATCCTAACTTCTGTGAATACCAAAAGTAGTAAGTTTAGGATTTTGTCTTAAGTTAGTTCTGTGAATCGGGCCCACAGTTCCCGAAACACACAAAAAATGACCAATGCAAAATGGAGTACCCAGGACCCAGGTCAGCAGCAGGCAACAACCCCCTTAACCCCCCAGCAAGGATAAACAGCCAGAGTTCATGGGGAAGGGGAAAAGGAAAACCAGATTCAGTCAGGGTGAAAATGAGATTCTGATTGCCTAGGGGATGGAGAATCAACACCAGCTCTTCGTCATCTCCAAGGTGTCATTGAGGACCAAAGAGTTCATTTGGTAGTCCATTGTCAGCAAGGTAAATCTGTAGCCAAACTCAAGAGGACAGTACCTGATTGTCTCTCTCCCTGTGTAAATATGTGTATAACCTATCTAAGTTACTGTTAGACACTTCCATATAGAATGTCAAGAGGGCAAATGTGTAAACAAGGGATTAAATAAAGTTAGGGTATCTGACTGAAATACTTTGTAACGTCTGGTTGAATGTATAGTGTAAATAGATCCAGTTTTTAATGTCTGTATATATTGTAAATAAGTGTGTGTTTTGTATATATTTTGTAGCCCTGAAGAAGTCCCAGGTGGACGAAACGTGTTGGCTACTATATGCTTGCAGTAATTTTAAGAAAAAATGACGAATAAAGAATGTTTGGAAAAAGAAAAGATTCCTACATGTGTTCATTGGGATGACATTGTCTAATTATTTCTATATGTGTACTATGGCCTAAAAAATTCCGCTAAATATACAATTGATTTGCAAGCTGAGTGCTGAACCACCTTTGTGGATGTTTGTTTTGGGAATTGATTCCTTTTTAAAAGTGTAGGAGGGTCACATCTTTGGTTTGTTGCACTGCTATAAAATCCTTTTTCACTTTTACTACTCCGTGCTGACAAGTGCAGGACTTGTGTGCCTTGACCCTTCTTTTTGCTTAACAACCTGATTGTAAAAAGCACTGGCATGATGCCAAGCACAAGACTAAACAGAAACTGGCCAGCAATCGACAGGCAGCCCTTCAGACCGGAGGTTGGAGTCTAGCACCACAGAAAGAGCTTGATGCCTAGGAGAAACAGGTGTCCACAGTTATCTTGACTTGACTCAGGATAGTGCTGACTATGACCAGCTACGTCAGCAACAGGGTAAGTAACAACCAGGGACATGGGGGGAGTAATGTTGTTTCTGTCCATCTACCTATGTCTCAGTGTTCGCCCACACTTTGTGCAGATCAAATGTTAGCTGCACATGTACTTGGGGGTACATTCATGTGTCCCTTGGACTGCTAGTATCATTAACAAATACATTGCAAGTCATATAATCGTGGTGTAAGGGACTTGTAATCAAGTACACATGCATATGCTATTATACCTCAAAAATGATGTATCCAGATGAAAGTTGCTTAATGTGATGTTACATTGGCAGTATGTCATTATATTCATGGTCCAGTGTTCGGTGGTCAATGACACATAGAGACGTGCAGAACATATGTCTTAGGTAAAGTCAAAAGTGGCCGTTAAAAAATGCATATCTAATGATGTCTGTAAACTTTCTTCCTGTACCAAATGCATTCAAGGCCCAGTTACACTACAGTATGTATCATCCATGTGCTCATCCCTGTGCTGTTCAACAAAGGTCTGCTGTGCAACAACGCATCAATCCTTGAAGCCTGCCTCAAAGTTCTATGTCCTCCTGTTTGCATTACGTTATCATTGTCACTGCAGTGGAAAACACAAGTGATTGCACACACATCTTAACTCTGGCCCAGTCCTGTGTCTGTAGACACATGCTGGCTTTAAAATTTGAAGTTGGTGCAACACCATATCTATCTAAAATCTTGTCTAAGGGGTATATGTTGCGAAATCACACCATCAACAAAAGAAAGGCAACTCCTGGTGTGCTGCATGATACATGTCAGCTTCTAACAGATGGCAACATCTACCTGTTACGCCAAATAAAAAATATGAGAGTAGTAGCCACATTATGAAGCACTCGTCAACATGGTCACATAAATGTGTGTTAGTCAGTTGTTTGTCCTGATCTCAGTCTTAAACACTCAGAGGAATCAATGGACACATACAAGTGTTCTGAAGACATACATAAGGTGACTCACATCCTGCTTATCACTTGCACTAAAAATAATACAAAACAGAGGATGTCAGTGCTTACCACTTGAAACATAGGTTAGGATGTAGCCAATTTAAATTAGCTTAAGCACAAAAAAGCAAAGTGTGTGTTTAAGTATAAATTACTAACAACGTACTTCGTCATAATGAAAATTCGGAGTTGGGTGGATTTCCCACTTTTAGCTGCACGGTTGTATGACATAATTTCGACAGACAGAAAATCGACCTACAAATATATCGCAACAAAAATATCGATGTCAAGAATATCGACATCCTATCTACAACATGGTAAGTACAAAAATATCGAAAATTAAATATCGATGTCAAAAATATCGTTATTAAAAATGTCGTTTTTTTTTACTTTAAAAATATATGTAAAATAAACCAAATTATACTTAGAAATTAAATAAACATAATTAAATATATTGTATAATATTTAAAATGTATAATTAATATATATAATTTAATAAATCTTTAATTAAACATATACATATAATATATAATATATATACTTACTTAATAATTAATTTTACTAATAATTTCTGTAACGTATAAATTATTAAATGTTTTTAAAAATTACCAATACATCTATACACATAAAATAATAACATTAATAAATATTTAATAATTACATATAGCAAATAATAATCAATATTTTTAATGTGAATAATTTTTATTATTAATGATATATTACAATAGCAAAAATAATACAAAACATATGAAATATCAGACACAATAAAACTACTAGTCCAAATCCAACAAAAACAACAGAATGTAAAATGTTGGATACCGTAGGGGTAAAAATTACTATTCCAACTCCAAAGAGTGCAACAGTAGGTAAAGCGTTGGATAGCGTAGGGTTAAAATTACTATTCCAACTCCAGAGAGTGCAATAGTAGGGAAAGCGTTGGATAGCGTAAAGGTAAAAATTACTATTCCAACTCCAGAGAGTGCAACAGTAGGAAAAGCGCTGGATAGCGTAGGGGTAAAAATTACTATTCCAACTCCAAAGAATGCAACAGTAGGGAAAGCGTTGGATAGCGTAGGGTTAAAATTACTATTCCAACTCCAGAGAGTGCAATAGTAGGGAAAGCGTTGGATAGCGTAAAGGTAAAAATTACTATTCCAACTCCAGAGAGTGCAACAGTAGGAAAAGCGCTGGATAGCGTAGGGGTAAAAATTACTATTCCAACTCCAGAGAGTGCAACAGTAGGGAAAGCGTTGGATAGCGTAGGGGTACAAATTACTATTCCCACTCCAGTAAGTGAAACAGTAGGTAAAGCGCTGGATAGCGTAGGGGTAAAAATTACTATTCCAACTCCAAAGAGTGCAACAGTAGGGAAAGCGTTGGATAGCGTAGGGGTAAAAATTACTATTCCAACTCCAAAGAGTGCAACAGTAGGGAAAGCGTTGGATAGCGTAGGGGTAAAAATTACTATTCCAACTCCAGAGAGTGCAACAGTAGGGAAAGCGTTGGATAGCGTAGGGGTACAAATTACTATTCCCACTCCAGTAAGTGAAACAGTAGGGAAAGCGCTGGATAGCGTATGTGTAAAAATTACTATTCCAACTCCAAAGAGTGCAACAGTAGGGAAAGCGTTGGATAGCGTAGGGGTAAAAATTACTATTCCAACTCCAGAGAGTGCAATAGTAGGGAAAGCGTTGGATAGCGTAAGGGTAAAAATTACTATACCCACTCCAGAGAGTGCAACAGTAGGGAAAGTGTTGGATAGCGTAGGGAAAATAATTACTATTCCAACTCCAGAGAGTGCAACAGTAGGAAAAGCGCTGGATAGCGTAGGGGTAAAAATTACTATTCCAACTCCAGAGAGTGCAACAGTAGGGAAAGCGTTGGATAGCGTAGGGGTACAAATTACTATTCCCACTCCAGTAAGTGAAACAGTAGGTAAAGCGCTGGATAGCGTAGGGGTAAAAATTACTATTCCAAATCCAAAGAGTGCAACAGTAGGGAAAGCGTTGGATAGCGTAGGGGTAAAAATTACTATTCCAACTCCAAAGAGTGCAACAGTAGGGAAAGCGTTGGATAGCGTAGGGGTAAAAATTACTATTCCAACTCCAGAGAGTGCAACAGTAGGGAAAGCGTTGGATTGCGTAGGGGTACAAATTACTATTCCCACTCCAGTAAGTGAAACAGTAGGGAAAGCGCTGGATAGCGTAGGGGTAAAAATTACTATTCCAACTCCAAAGAGTGCAACAGTAGAGAAAGCGTTGGATAGCGTAGGGGTAAAAATTACTATTCCAACTCCAGAGAGTGCAATAGTAGGGAAAGCGTTGGATAGCGTAAGGGTAAAAATTACTATTCCCACTCCAGAGAGTGCAACAGTAGGGAAAGTGTTGGATAGCGTAGGGAAAAGAATTAATATTCCAACTCCAGAGAGTGCAATAGTAGGGAAAACGTTGGATAGCGTAGGAGTAAAAATTACTATTCCCACTCCAGTGAGTCCAACAGTAGGGAAAGCGTTGGATAGTGTAGGGGTAAAAATTACTATTCCCACTCCAGAGAGTGCAACAGTAGTGAAAAAGCTGGATAGCGTAGGGGTACAAATTACTATTCCCACTCCAGTAAGTGAAACAGTAGGAAAAGCGCTGGATAGCGTAGGGGTAAAAATTACTATTCCCACTCCAGTAAGTGAAACAGTAGGGAAAGCGCTGGATAGCGTAGGGGTAAAAATTACTATTCCAACTCCAGAGAGTGCAACAGTAGGAAAAGCGCTGGATAGCGTAGGGGTAAAAATTACTATTCCATCTCCAGAGAGTGCAACAGTAGGGAAAGCGTTGGATAGCGTAGGGGTACAAATTACTATTCCCACTCCAGTAAGTGAAACAGTAGGGAAAGCGCTGGATAGCGTAGGGGTAAAAATTACTATTCCAACTCCAAAGAGTGCAACAGTAGGGAAAGCGTTGGATAGCGTAGGGGTAAAAATTACTATTCCAACTCCAGAGAGTGCAATAGTAGGGAAAGCGTTGGATAGCGTAAGGGTAAAAATTACTATTCCCACTCCAGTGAGTCCAACAGAAGGGAAAGCGTTGGATAGCGTAGGAGTAAAAATTACTATTCCCACTCCAGAGAGTGCAACAGTAGTGAAAACGCTGGATAGCGTAGGGGTACAAATTACTATTCCCACTCCAGTAAGTGAAACAGTAGGGAAAGCGCTGGATAGCGTAGGGTTAAAAATTACTATTCCAACTCCAGATAGTAAAACAGTTGGGAAAGCACTGGATAGCATAGGGATTCTATAAACATAATAACCAATTAAATAATTATTTTTAAAAAAAATAGCATATTAATAATTAATTTACAAAATATGTATTATTAAATACCAATTATTTAAAATAATTATTTATATAAATAACTTTAAATTACATCCCACACTATTCCCCCTTTAACACACAACACACTACACATACAAAATACACAATACATTTAAATATCAGTGTATCTATTATTTACAATTCATAATACATTCTTTATAATTAATATACTTATTATTTACAAATTTATACATATTAACTACCAAATTACAATTATTCACAAATTAATTATTAATTAACAATACATTAATTAGCAATAACAACAAATAACATGAAATAATAAATTATTTATATTTACTATATTTAACGTACTAATAACAATTAAATACCAATTAATAATTAATTAACAATTAATTATTATTAATTACAAATAAATAAAAATTATCAGTAATTATTTGAATTTAATTACATCCCACCCTATTCCCCTATAAACCCACAACCCACTACACATAAAAATTCACATAATTAATTTAAGCATCAATGAATCACTTAATCAAATTAAATCACCAATTAATTAGTAATTAACAATTAATTAATTAACAATACCAATAAAAAAATATTAATATTAAACTAATTTATATAATTAACCAATTAATAAAATTAATTTACAATTAATAATTAATTAACAATTAATTAATTAATTAATACATTTAATTAACAATTAGTAATTAATTAACAATTAATTAATCATAAATACCAATTAAACAATACATATTAATTAATTAATTATAATTAAATTACTTCCCACCCTATTCCCCTATAAACCCACAACCCGCTCTGATACTAAAACGCTAAATTATATTTTACATAATTATTAATCTCTAAACATTTATTTTTAAATGTATTAAAATACATTACAATAGTCTTTAACATACAAATAAAATACATATTAAAATACATTACACTAATAAAATATCGATATTCTTGATATCGAAATTTTTGATTACGATATTACTTACATCTATATTAATGACTTCGATATTATTAACTTCGATAATACTTAACTTGGGGTCGATATTCTGTCCATCGATATTCTCGACTTCGATATTCTTTACCTACGATATTTCCAACTCGATATACTTGTAGTTCGAAATTTAAAACTCGATATTTAGACTGCTCACCTAGCTGCACACCGGCGACTTGTAATTGTACCTGTGGTTATCAAGCTACCTTGCATCAACAAAGACTTCCTTGCACCAAAACATTTTTAATGAACAGGAAGGTGTTCCTTCCTGCACACAAGGATCCATCCATGGTATTGCCCTGTTTAAATGGGTGCTGCATAACTTAAACAGATAGGGCCATATGTAGGTAGGCTGTGTTTTGCGATTCTCTAATTGCAATTTTTAGGGAATCGCAATTAGAGAATAGCAAAACGCTATGTAGGTAGGATTAGCAATTTTGTTTGCGAATCCCACCTATTCCTTATTTGCGATTCTCTAATTGAGAATCGCAAATAAGGAATACCTTGCCATTCATTCCTATGGGCTAAAAGGCCCATAGGAATGAATAGGAAGACATTCTCAATTTGCGATTCTCAATTAGAGAATCGCAAATTGAGAATGCAATTTCAAGGGTGCAAGGGTGTCAACATGACACCCTTTTGCACCCCTGTAATGAGCATGGGTGCACATGTGGCGCACATACATGCCTAAAGGGCATGTATGTGTGCCACATGGCACTTTGAATAATGCAAAAAACTGCATTATTGAAAGAAATCGCAAATTACCATCAACCTGAAGTTGGTGGTAATTTGCGATTCCTTAAGCCAAAATAGCACAACTTGGGTGCTTTCTATATTGCATTTAAGGAATCGCTATTTGGGATTCCTTAAATGCATTTGCAAAATAAGGAATCGCAAATTTTGCGATTCCTTATTTTGCATGCAGATTTTCCTTCCTACATCCCACTTAGCAAAATTGCGATCGCAAACGCCGAAATTCGGCGAATTTCGGCGTTTGCGATCGCAATTTTGCTTTCTACATATGGCCCATAGACACATCTTAGATTAGGATAATCAGAACAAATCTCCTTGTCTTTGCAACTGGCAAATTTCTTTATTCCTGGTCTCAAGTGCATGAGTGGCCTCATCCTTATGCCACATTTGTAAATAGGGGGCAGTGGCAACATCAATGGGGTGTTCAGTGGAATGTCCACCTCAAAACTCTGTGAGCAACACTTATACACAAAATGGAGTATGGAAGGGTGCCTTTTCCTCAATGAGGTGTTAATCAACGTGAAGCAGTTTAATGGTGCATAATAAATACGGTGAAGCAATAAGCACCACAGGAAGCTTTGACTAGATGATGTAACATTGACAGTAGAAGCTCATACATATGACACTCCCTGTTGAAATACAGGGAAACTGTTCAAATGAACAAGCAACCCAAACGTAACAATCATGTACTTTCTACATTGATACACAAGGCTGCATGTCACAGGTGTACCATGTGACACAGGAGAATGGAACGTGTCATGCACTCCTCTGATTGTCAAATGCAAAAATACCTGGTAACATGTAACAGACACATACAACAGTATCTGCCTTTTACATTGCAGAGGATGAAACCTCTCCTCCTGATCAGTAGCCTGTCCCACTCCTCAACGATGATGATGATGTGGAGAAAGTACTCACAAACATCAACCAGGACACCCTCGAAGAACTGCTAGAATCCATAGGCAGTCCATCTCTGAACTCCCTGAGATCCAGCAGCAATGTTGCATCTCCACATGCCCCCCAAACATACAGCAGGCAACACCAACCACCACAGCCACAAACCTGGACTCTGAGGACCCACTGATACTATGTCAGCGCAATGCGGTAGCAGTACAGCATGAGATGGAAGACCGGGTGCGGGCGGAGTTGGAGAGCCTGGCAGCCAAACTTGAGGGGATCCGTGGGTACCTCAGTCCCAATAGGGACCACTCAACTGCCATCAGAGGTACCTACAGTCTGCTCAGTGGCCTCCAGCAGTCCTTGGCTGACATCGCTGGTGTCATGACGCAGATGCAACACAACTGTCCTGCCAAAGTGGCACCACGAAGTGGCCAAAGACTTGGGGACAATGAGGAAGATCTTGGCGAACATGGAGCGGAAGCAGGATTCCCACTTGGCTGCCATGGCTGCCTACCACCAGGACATTGCTGGGGTCGTGCAAGCCCTGCAGATCATCCTTGCTGTAGTGATGCCTCATCTGTTGGCATCGATTAATGCTGCTGCACCTACAGCATCCCCATCTTCTGCCCCTGATATGTCTGTGTATTCCTGGCCTGTTGCTGATCCAACAGCACCCTCATGGGAGACAGCACACACATAAGAGGAGGAAGATGTGGATGAAGCATCTCTCATAAGGAGAAGCCAGCGGTAGCTTTCATCTGTGTCAAATGGCCAGTTTCTGCGTAGCCCTGTGCTTCTCATCATGCCTCTGAACATCACCAGTCACTGTCCTCACATTGACCATGCTACATTCAACTTGGACATTTTATGGACTGTCAATGTGGCCATTGATCCTCAATGACACTGCAATCATCCTCCTGACTGAAGATTCCTGATTCCTCAAAATGTCTCATCATATGTTCCCCCACAAGGACTCTGTCTTTCCAACCCCATGTTATGTACACAATGTAGGGGTTGCTAGCAAGATAACTGGTCCAGTCTGACTATTTTTAAATCGCGCATGCACCTAAATTGGCCTGATGGTTGTTGTCTGTGACTGGAGGGATATCAACAATGCTTAAGCAGTGTAGCCAGTACATAAAATACAGCGGACATTAAAAAAATTGCAGTCTGCTGAGTCTGTGTCCCTGTTAGGCAGTGAGATGACAGAACAAGTGTGAATGACACAATGGGTCGAATATGGAACCTCACTTTTTCCTAACGTTCATGATTTGATAGGGTCTTGGATCAATAATCAAGTCAGCGTAAAGCCACTTCAAGTGGCTTAACCATGTCTTGCTAACGAGGCACACTTTGACCCTCAACTTAGTGTCAATGTGGTTTACAATGGGTGTTATGATGGGTCGTCGGTCAAAACACATTTGTAGATGGATCCTTCATCATATGCCCAAGGATGATGAAAAAGTGTCCCAGAACGAGGAGAAATGCTGTGTAAATAAAGGTATTGTTTGTATATATAGTTGTGAAGCAAGTTGGTGGACACAAACAGACAGCAAAACACTGTGACTGACAGTGTATCTACAGGAAAGGGCACCTTACAGCACATGATCCTACATTTCCCTCATGCAGCTACCCTTGCATTATGGTGCAAGTGTGCCTGCATTTGCACTATGCATCGATATATTACACACGTCCACGGAGAAAAACTGTGTGGCACTGTAATTTATTAACTACCGCACAGTCCTGTGCTTCCATAGTGAGGGGAACGCAGCATGAGCCTTTTTGCCCTAACGCTGTCCTACACCACAGTTATTTTGTAAAATTCTTTTTTCATTAAACATTGTAAATACACCTTTATCATGGTACAGAGACAGATTGACAGATTGATTCCAGGAAGCAGAGAACAGGAGAAGGTCATAAAGCACATATCATACACAACCATAGCATTACATTCCTATTATCATGTATGCTCCCAACCCTCCCTCCTTGCTCTATTTTATTTAAGCTTTTGTATTTCTCCCACGGGGACCAAATCTTTCCTCACTTCTTCAGGCACCCTCTCATTTGCTAGACCACCAGTCAAGATCATTTTCCCAGTCCCAATTTTGGGTGGGTTCGGTTTTCCCCACATTCTAGCTATGTTCCTCTTGGTCACCCCCGATGCCAGCATGAGCCTGGTCTTGGACCACTGCTATTTTCAAATATGCACAAAAGGCACACATACATTGACTTAAAGAAATACTGGTACACAACATTGATGAACTTTCAAATTCTCATCAAGGAATATACTCAAACCAGTCCAACACAAAGTATAATTGTTTAAAAATGTCAAACATTGATCTACTTAACTTTGTTGGGGGAGGCAAATGTAGTGATTCGCATAGTTCAAGACGCAGGCAACTAAGTACCACCCAATATCCCTACATCAGGGAACAAATGATGTGGGAGCTCAATGTTTCCATTACCTACAGTGGTTTCCTACTAAGAGAATTTTTGAAGTTGGCAATTTATTCAGCACACTATCCCTATGCAATGGCCGAACTTACCTTTGCTAGCCTACATATAATGCATGTCTGTTAATCCCAAACAAACAGTAGTATGACAGTAGCCTGTCCTTGGAAGATGACATAAATCCATTTTTAATATTAAAAACAACCTTTTGGGGATTGATTCTTATGTCTTGAAATTCTAACGGAAAAGTTCTTAGATTCATATTAAACATTATTGAGAACACAAATCAATAAACACTAAACCTTTACTTAAAAATATACTAGTACCTAATGGTGCAAGAGTGACTGCATATCAGGAGGCAGCAAAATTTGCACCAGCACAGGGCAAAACACTGAATTCGCCGTATTGCAGGGGTGAATTTCCAAACTGAGGATGTGCTGGGTAAAGCCAAGAAGTCTAATGCTGTGCTCCATCACTTCATCATACTTATGGCCTAAAATCTTCTCATGATGCTGCCTCATCATGGCAGACTTGATATCCATGTCATACATACCCAGACTGTGTTCAACAACATACCAGAGAATTCCATGGACTAAGGCACGCACCAGTGGCGTGTGGGTCTCTTAAGGCATCAATATCACCCTGAGTGAATAATGTTCATCCATCTGTGGCACAAGAAAAAAGAGTATTTATCACTGATGAGGTGTCATATGTGTCTTGTTCAACACTGAAGTCATCTACATCCAAATTTCAAACTATTACAGTCATGTCTTTGTTCATGTTGCAAATATGAAGGGGTATGAATTGACTGTCTGACACAGAACACATGACCAAAGCAGGCTTGTGGACTATGAGACGATCTTGCAACAATACATGAATATATTGTGACTACAAATTAAGGGACATATTCAGAAGGGCCTATTTATTGCCTCTATAATATCACTTTTCTTGACGTTGTGGTGGCAATAGGGGCTTCACCTTATTCAAAAGGCTGCAATAAGCTACTTGACGAGGCTTAACCCCGCCTTGTAAATAAGGCACCCTTTCATGCCATACTTAGTGTGAAGTAGTGTGGGCAATGGGTGTTGTGGTGGGCGTTCCACCATAACACCCCTTGTATTTTACACTGGCCCATATTTACAAGGGTGAAGTTAAAATGCGCCTGCGCCTCAATTAAGAACAGTGAAAATGTGGTTTTACACTTGTGCAACGAGGATGGACAATTAATTCCATCCCGGTTTGGCTCTTTCCATTCCTGTTGCATTGTGCAGCACACATAGAAAGAACAAAACACCATTGATTGCTTAGGTGCAGTAATGTGTCCCTTCCTCTACATAAATAAACATCATAGAAGGATCGTGTTGTGCTAATTATATGTATGCTACATTAAGCAGCACTCATAGAAGTGTTTTCATGACATTCATGATTGTTTATGTGGAGGAAGGAACACATTCCTGCACATGAACAATCATTTCCTTCAACACAGGCACACAGGCTCTGATGGAGCAGAGTTCTCCACCCACCCCTAGCTAGGATGATGTGACACACACGTAACATTTTGGTGTGTGTCCCTGAGGATTGTGTACATTCCTGGAGACACACAACCATGTGTGACATGACCATTTCATATTTTAGATATGGTTATATTTGTGTTCAACTGTGCTTGCAAATGTAGAGATATTTTGACATGTGTAGTTGTAATAAATACCAATATTACAAGCATTATGCCATCTGCATTTTAAAGTCGTAGTGGTATTCCAGAGGGAGGTGATGCCCCTTCATTGTGCTACCATGTTTTTTGTGGTACGTCTTGCACAAATACATTAGCATTTGATGCTGTGAGCTATTGTATGTTATTTGCACTTTCTGGACATACTTGGTGGTATCCCTGACACACTTTACTCATGTGTCTGTCAGTTTTTTTGTAGTTGTGTTTGTCAATGCACAGTAAGTGTGATAGGATGAGGATAGTGACAGTTCTCACCATTAATTACCAGGAAACACTCATGTTGGTAGACATGGGACATCCACACATTATTGCCATTACATTGACATTTCAATCGGCCTACATACACAATAAAGAAAGCTGATGCTTTCACAGTTGTCCCATGGCTAACCTATGTGTCAGTGTTTGTGCTGCCTAATTTGTATCAATGTAAGGTCATTGCAGTGTTGAACGATGAGTCATGCATAGTGTTTGTAATGCAAAACATTTCCAAATTTGTCATTACACTTATACGTGTCAGCTATGGAGGTAGGTTCCCTTGCAACTGCTGAATATATATGTATGATCGGTGCAAGATGCAGTTCGTCCACTGTATTGAATTATCCATCAGTGTAGCTCAACTATCCTTTGATTCTTCAGCCCTCCCACCGTCAAGTTGATCCTGATCACCATTGTCATGAGTTTTGTCAGAAAACTGTTTTCCAGTGGCACAGATGACACAGACAGATTTGTGGTCTAAACTTTGGAATAAATTGGAGCTTTGTGGTCCCAGCTACATCGATGCAGCACACACATATTGTCTTGACTCCTAAACTCTTATGAGAAGATGACTTGATGGTGCTTTTGCACAACACAACAAGCACATTGTGTATCACAATGATGGGCCTTAAGCATTCTTTCCTTCTGATGCACTACACATTTTAGCAATCCAGGTCATGACTTAGTTGGTGTCATATAACCTGCTAGGTGATTGGTCTGTGTGACACTATTGGTTGTCGCACATACATTTTCCAGAATGTTCACCTTCTGAAGTCACTAAGTAAGCATCCTATATTTTGGTGAAGTGATTGTTTATTATTCTGCATCATGATGTGAACATATAGGTGGCAAGCTATAGATAGGCAATATAACTGTGAGGTGACATTAGGTGAAGAAGTTGATAAGGGCATCCCTCCTCAATGATGCACCTGCAGAGGTGGAAGGTTGGCTTAAATCCACTTCTTCGTCATGCCCATCCTCAGGATTTTCCATCTCTTCTTGGTCTTCAAGCAGGGTGTATTTGTCCTTACACAAATGTTGTGTAATAAACAAGTGTAATCTTGCAGACCAAGGCAGGGGCATAAAGGAGCCTTCCATCTGAAATATCCGGCACCAAAACCTTGATTTGAAGACTCCAAATGTCTTTTCTACTATGGCTTTTGCACAGCTCAGTGCCACATTGTAGTCTCTCTGTGTCTGTGTGTGTTTAACTTTGATTGGTGTCATCACCCATGGCAATAGTGCATAGCCTTGGTCAGCTGTAAAAGAAAATGGCGAAAAGGTACATGAGTCTTTTATCATGATGTGTTAGTGGATTATATTTTAATACTGTGTGTCCAGTGTTCAGCATTCTACATTCACCTTCCACATAGTGTGGTACAAAGAAATTAACTGCATCAAAGTCAATAACTTGCCTATGTTTACAGTATAAACATCTCTAAAATGCCATTGGCCTGGCCCTCTGTAATACCTTGATAGTGTAACTGTCAGGTTGTATGGGTACTTTTACACCAATGTGTCTCATATCATCCTTACGCTCACATGACACATGGCAATGGCTGTAAGAGTTACTTCCTTTAGTGCAAAAATGTTTATACAATAAAAAGTCTGGATGTAAAGGTTGCATTGTGTCAGTCAAGGGCATAAAAGCAGATGTTTTTGACCCTCTGAGTATTGATCTTAACATGTAAGTGATAAGTGGACATTTTTTTAAGACCATACATTCTTTACTGTGTGTGTATGGAGGTTCAACATTGACAATGGAACAAGTATACTGCATACACTGCAAGACAAGAAATCTTGGTGCAAGTGTATATCATATCTTTGCCAATGTTTGTTAGCCATTTATTGTGTGTTTGCACTGGCACCTGCAGTGCTGTTTACCACTGCGACACACACAAAACGCCCTGGTAGACGTAGTTATTAGTTGTGATGGGAGTATGTATGCAATGCGATGTCTACTTGCTGCACAGTCTGGTCCCTTGGATGAGAGGTAGGATGATTATTTTTCTCTAAAATATTTTCTGGTTGTTTACATTGACTGCTATTTAATTGATTATTTGTGTTCTGTTAAGTAGCATTATCTATAATGACTATTGCAGTACTAGTGACTGTGAATCATTTGCTTACTCATAGAAGTGTGGAATGTCATCCCTCCTCTTGGCCATGGGGACACCTTCTGGTCCAATGAGTTCACAACAGGGGTGAATATCTTTCTCATTGCCTAGTTGTAGCTGTTCAATATGAATTGTGCTTACAAAAATGTCTGGAACAATATCTTGATGTGCACATGGTTCATCAAGATGTTTGGTGTGCCACTGCACATCAGTGATTGTGTATAGGGCTGAGCTAACATGAATGCAGATTAAAGTGTTGGTATGTGCTTTTGTTTTGCATACACAACATCAATGTTGCTCATGCTCAAACATAATTTATCAATGATGAGTTTGCATGACTGAACTGAAACCATTGGCGCATAGTGGACGTGTTATTTTTCAGTATGGAGCTGACATTTGGTTATGAAATGCATATGTCACAGACCTTGAAATGTAAGCTGAGTTACTCCCTCTTTCATTATGTGATGCAGATTACAGAGACTGATCATGCCATATATGAGGGTGACCCCTATGCTTCTGTATCCTCAGTTGGGATGGTGGAGGGTGGCACGCCACTTAAACACAGTGAACTGGATGCAGTGCATTGGAGGGGTATGTTGAGGTATCACAATATCTTGAGTATTTGAGGGTAACTAACTTTCCATGGAAGACAATTTTGCCATTTGCAAAGTGTTTGATGTCCTTTCTAGTGGTTTGCCTTACTGATTATCTATTGGTATTTTAAACGCTCAACATGACCAGGTAGTGGGACAATGGCCATGTCCTACACCATAGCATTATGCTAGATGACAGTCCCTCATCCCATGAGACTGCTTGCTGTGGCCCACAATGTCTCATTGAATGACAACATGACCAACATCCAGGCATAGTGTGGTACACACTTTACATGAATAAACATGGGAGATTGTGACCGATGTGTTTGACATTCCAAATCTAAGTGATATCTGTGGTAGGACTGGCATAGTAAGGGCAAACGGACTTAACAACAGTGGCAACATTTTATATTAGATTACAATTGTGAATCAGAGGGTTTAGGAACTGTGACCCGCAAAACAGCAATTATGAACACTTTATGGATAAACTTTTGTTAGTTACAAAGCCATGGCAACAGCAGGACAGAATGATAACAGACTGAAGATGAGTGTGAAAGGTAAGGTAACTGAAGCAGGATAGACCTTGAATGCACATGCAAAATTGGTAAAGTCTCAAATTTTGGAAAGGGCAATTATGATTTTATGTGATTAACAATCAAATTAAACTGAGCAATTTGGAAAGTAGACCAATCAGATTTAACATGGGCCTGAGTAATGGGTGGAAGGGCACGGAAATGAACGTAAGCAAAGTAAGATTGGATGAATGTAAGAAAAAACAAAGTTGATTAAAGAATGTAAGAAGGGACAATGGAAGCGCTGGAGGTAGATTATCCGACAGGACAAGCCAAAGTGTCAAACAATGATAAATTGTGGAGCAGCTCAAGAAAATTAGAACACGTACAATGAGCAATGCTGAGAAGTGGAAGAATAACACTATGTTGAGGGAATGCACCAAAGTGAGTGATTACTTTAAAGAACATTATGATGCACATGGAATTTTAAGAAATGATTCCAATTTTTTGGGGACATCCATATTTAATATAGGTGAGGTACGTAGTTAGCAAATGTCAGTGCTGAATGTGCATCACTTAAAATATACATCTGCAATATCCTTCATTGTGAAGTTTTGAACTAAGGGAAGCTAACAACACAGGCATTTGAATGGTATATGTAGGACTCAATGGGGTTTAATTGAAAGCCCCTTGCAACGCAGACGCGTCACTTTTTGTGACGCAATAGCAGAGCAACCTGCTGCCCTATACTTGCAAGGACATGTAATGCCAAACTGCATGATTTTTCATGTGCTTGTGAAAATGGCACATTTACACGCAAAACTATTGTGTGGAAGGTGCATGTCATGAGTTTTTCTGTGGGTGTTCCCAGGCAACACACATAGCTTCTGCTGCATTTCCAGATTTAAAACATGTTGTAAGCCTGGAAATGCATCCGAATGATACGGTTCACCAGGAAAGGTATTGGGAGGGGCAACAAGGATATATCTTTTCAAATGTCTGCTTTTATTTCAGCTTTCTATATGTACTGGATTCTACATAAACACATAGAAAGAGGAGATCAACTCTTGTGATTGTTTTGGTGCAAGAAGGTGTCCCTTCATGCACAAAAACAATCCTCCCCGAGACACAGGCACCCTTGCACCCAGATGCATGGGTGCCTGCATTGCTACATGGCAGATACTTGTTCACCAGCGCAGGGGAGAGCAGAGGGATCTGTTATATCATTGTACATTTAAAAAATCCTTTTGCTTTAGAACTAACGCAGCACGGAGCATCCACATGGCTTGTGGTAAGGCACTGAATTAATTGCTTGTATATACAGCCCAATGAATTTTGGAAGATATGCTTTCCTTGAGTGACACAGTGGGTTGTAATTAAATGTCCAGGCTATTCCCATGGTGGAACTAGTTACATATATGTTGTGCTTTGACATGATATGATTATATTTTACATTTGAATCAAAAACAATATATGCTCAATGCAATTTCCTACATTTGCAATTTAAATTCGATGCCCTACATGACTGAGTGGTGTGAGGTGTGCTGTGTGTTCAAATTCTACTTTCTAACAAACATTTAATTTCCATAGGTGCCATTCTGGAACCCCTGGTTGATGACAGATTGCAGAAGATAAAATATTCATTGACACTGCCAAGGTACTTGGCCATGACTGTAAGGAACACACCAAGCTGGTCAACTATTGCCTGCACATTCATGAAGTAGGTTTGCTTCCTTTTTATGTAGATGTGTGCAATGTCTGCAAGAGGCACAAGTTACACATGGCCGTCCATTGCCCTCAACACATGCAGAAAATCAGCAATGGAATAAAAGCCTTGTTTGTTGGTAAGTTTTGGTTGCGCATTGTTGGGGAAGTGGAGATATTGTGGCATCAGGCTAATAATGGCATCTAGGACAGTGGGGAGAAACCTGGAGAAGGATGCCTTGGAAACTCCAGCCACACTGACGGTGGTCGGCTGAAAAGTGCCTGAGGAAAGCATGTGTAGCACAGCAAGTAGCTGTGTCTGTGGAGGAATGTTTCTGCGGCTCTAGGGTGTGGCATGCAGCCTTGGTATAATCTGGGTGAGGAGGTGGAGGATTGAGCCTGTAACGATCTATGACCTCCTCTGGCCAGAGGTGTATGAGGGTAATTCTCTGGAGGTAGACCTGCTGTCTTCAGCAGCGCTGCCTTTGTGGTGGTGGTCTTCCTGGTGCTCAGAGTTTCAGAGCTCCATGGCGTCGTTGATGTTGCCAATGATATTCTGGGATTATCTTACTTAAGTACAGGTGTGTTTGCGCTATTTTTAAGACCAGGTAAGTATTGATGCTAGAACACTGCAGCTATTTAGACTTTGCAGCAGTTTTTTTGGTTTTGCAATGTACAAGATTATCTTAGTAAATGTTGTGTTGTGTTTTGTTGGAGTTTTATGCAGGAACACCTAACTTGCATCTCATTTTCTGTAAGTCACGCAAACAGAAGTGGCGATGTAGAAAACTTCTGTTAACACTAGAAAAATGCTGCTAACTGGAGTAAGAGGCAGTAAATACGGCGAATAAAAAAAGCTGCCATAGCATAAGAAAATTGTCGTAACTGCAGCGTTAAATCCTTTATGCCCCTTTGTTGTGTCTAAATGATCTTACTCTAACAACTCTGAAACGTTGGGTCTTAGAATATTTGTGAAATTCCAGATATCCCCAGGACCGGGACCAACCACTCAAGCCAATCTGTTCACTGTGCAATATCGCTTGGCAGAAGGAACAGGTTTTTCCTGCTTGGAGCTTCCTTGCAACAGTAGATCAGTTCAGTGTGCACTTGATGAGAAGGTATCCATTTTGGTGGAACTCACATTTGTTGGATATAGCTTGCAAACTTGTCCTGCAGAATGATTCTGAACTCTGACTCTGAAGAATCTGATTATGAACCTGGCAGTCCGACCTCCAGGACGTAGTGTCGGCGGTCTGGAGATCATCGTCAAGCCGGCAGCATCTAGACCGCTGTATTATAACATGACTGCTGTGAACACAGTGGTATGTCCGATGCAGCATGCTCAGGCTCACTATCTGAGTCTGAAGGCATTGCCGTCGTGGTGCAACACCTGCACTGTCATGCGCACACTGCTGCCATGTATCATGTTGTGCATGGCACACAGTGAACGCACAACAGTGCATGCAGAGGGGGGAACAACATGTGCCCCAGGCACTACCCCGAATACTAAATCACCTGGGGGCCCTGTTTGGGGCCCATTCTTTTTGTTTGTATTTGTGACAGCCATTTCATGATGCAGTTCCTACCATGAAAAGGTTGTCGGAAAGAAAACTTGTAATCCAGATGGCAGTGTCTGTCTCAGCACCGCCACTAAACCTGCATCTTTTCAGACCACCGCTGAAGCGGAATCCATGATCCCATCAGTGTTGCTGATGTTGAGGCAGTCCTTTCGCCACACCCCTAATCTGGCGGTCGGACTCACAGACAGGGGAGGCGAGGGTGCCATAGATATCTGGCTGACATGAGGCATTACATGTGTGCAAAATATGTATTTTTTCACTTTGAGCTTTTCCTGCCCAAACCGGTAGATTCAATGGGACCTTGGTACTATTTTTCATTAAATCTTCTTAAGTTGATATCTCTGGTTTCATTTATAGGAATTCTTGTTTTTGTGTTCGGTTTATAAAGTTTTACACTACTTTTATAAATTGGAGTGGGAATTCATTTTGTTGTGTGTTTAACTTTGTTAGTGTTTTCTCACTCCTACATGCTCAAAACATTAAGCCTGATTCACAAAAGTGAACTTACACTTTTGTATTTACAAACTACATGCTGAGTTTTATGATGCAGCATTCCCTATACTTATGGGGGCGGAGTTATCCAGACTGAGAAACTCTGCTATCGGGGTGAAGAACTCCACATACTTAAGTACAGAGAATGCAGACACATAAAACTCTACACTTAGGTGCCGATCACGATCCGGTAAAAACCGGGTACGAACCGTCGGACGGAGCATATTCTCCGTCCGACGCGTACCCGGTCGTCAATTTCTACAAACAAGGAATTACGAATCGCACGGGTACACCATGACCGTACGATTCGTAAAAAAGTCCGACCGAACAAAAAAACACCTACCAATGCGATCCGGGAAAGTGCCGACCTGACGTCGGGACGCTCGCAGCCAGCCATTCACGACCCAGGAATCACGATTCGCACCGACGTCACCCCGCACGGTGAATATTTTGCGGCAGCCAAAAACTGCCGGGAAATCAGGACGACGCGAACAAGGACCACCAGTACGCGACGGACAGACGACGACGCGAACAAGGAGGACCAGTACGTGACGGACACACAGGACGACGCCACCAAGGAGGACCCGTACGCGACAGGACGACGCGATTGGAGTACCAGTACGCGACGGACAGACATGGACCCGAACCTACGAGTCATCCCTGCCCTCATAGCAGTCCACCTGCTCTACAGGCACCGACGCAGACGCCGCAGAAGGTCAGAATAACTAAGGGAGGGGGGAAAGTGGGGTGGGGTGGGGGTGGCACGACCAGGGCAGACCACAAAACAACCACATAAGTCACACATGGCCTGGACATACCTGACTCCCATGCCCTGGTCACCACGAGGGGGTGGGGGTGTGTCCTGATAAGCCAGCGACCGCCACAACGGAAGTCCGTCACCACGCGAACCGGCAACACAACCAGACAGGTACGTCCCGTACCCACGCCTCAAGAGCGTGGGTACGAGTCGTACCACGCCCACACACACGTCACCCCAACAATGGCGGGACGGATCGTACCCACGTGGCAAAGGCCTGGGTACGGCCCGCACAAGCATCACATAGCGTGGGGACGGATATGTACGGACCCTACCCCCACCCGCGTATGCATGGAGCGTACCCCCACCCCAACAGTGTAAGTACGACTCGAACCCTCACCCGCGGACGTACGGACCGTACCCCCCATGCCAACAGTGGAAGTACGACCCGTACCCCCACCCGCGTATGCATGGAGCGTACCCCCCATGCCAACAGTGTAAGTACGACCCGTACCCTCACCCGCGTATGCATGGAGCGTAACCCCCATGCCAACAGTGTAAGTACGACCCGTACCCCCACCCGCGTATGCATGGAGCGTGCCCCCCACCCCATCAGTGTAAGTACGACTCGAACCCTCACCCGCGGACGTACGGACCATACCCCCACCCCCACCAGTGTAAGTACGAGCCGTACCCCCACCCGCGTATGCAAGGAGCGTACCCCCCACCCCAACAGTGTAAGTATGACTCGAACCCTCACCCGCGGACGTACGGACCATACCCCCACCCCCACCAGTGTAAGTACGAGCCGTACCCCCACCCGCGTATGCAAGGAGCGTACCCCCCACCCCAACAGTGTAAGTACGACTCGAACCCTCACCCGCGGACGTACGGACCGTACCCCCACCCCCACCAGTGTAAGTACGACCCGTACCCCCACCCGCGTATGCAAGGAGCGTACCCCCCACCCCAACAGTGTAAGTACGACTCGAACCCTCACCCGCGGACGTACGGACCGTACCTCCACCCCCACCAGTGTAAGTACGACCCGTACCCCCACCCGCGTATGCATGGAGCGTACCCCCCATGCCAACAGTGTAAGTACGACCCGTACCCCCACCCGCGTATGCATGGAGCGTGCCCCCCACCCCATCAGTGTAAGTACGACTCGAACCCTCACCCGCGGACGTACGGACCATACCCCCACCCCCACCAGTGTAAGTACGAGCCGTACCCCCACCCGCGTATGCAAGGAGCGTACCCCCCACCCCCACCAGTGTAAGTACGACCCGTACCCCCA